>NC_057807.1:398269822-398633829 GCF_018294505.1 Triticum aestivum
CCTTTCTGCGATGTCGCTCAGACGTCCGACTGTGGCATTTCTTTTAAAGCCCTTTCTGCGATGTCGCTCAGACGTCCGACTGTGGCATTTCTTTTAAAGCCCTTTCTGCGATGTCGCTCAGACGTCGGACTGTGGCATTTCTTTTAAAGCCCTTTCTGCGATGTCGCTCAGACGTCCGACTGTGGCATTTCTTTTAAAGCCCTTTCTGCGATGTCGCTCAGACATCCGACCGTGGCATTTCTTTTAAAGCCCTTTATGTGGTGTCGCTAAGATGCCCGACTGTGGCATCATTTCCTTATTTTTATTTGGTCACCTTTCGAGGCGTCGCTTCAGACACTCGATCGGTCCTTATTTATGCTCTGTGGGATTTCAGGCGGACTACCGCCGTTTCCCTTTTTACTTACCCGTTATGCTAATTTTATTTATTGTGCATTAAGGAATTAATCATGTTGCATCCATGCACGCATTTGTTATATCTTACGTCCGAACTGTCTTGCGAGTACTTTCAAAGTACTCACTGGCTTGTTGATTTGGCCAGATGCTGACGAAGGCGATCTCATGGATGAAGAGTTAGATAGTGAGTCCGACACTTAGAGGAGTCCCAGTCAGTCTCGTGCGACCCTGGATTTGGCCACTGTTTTATAACCGCTTCCGCTACCAAATAAATTTATCGAGCCTCACCTCGACGTTCGATGAAATGATATCCTTAGAGTCTTGTATTTCCCTTCCCGCTGTGCTTTTCCACCACCAACATATCCATGAGTCAGTAGTATGTCTCCACACCACTGTGTCCTGTCCGCCATTATGTATGATTATTGGCGTGCTTGTAATAATTTGGTTGAGCGACCGCAGTTCAACCCTGTAATATATTTTATGCTACTGGCTTATTGTATCAAGAAATTGTCTACCAGTGAGGAGGATTTCTCTCATACTGGACTCAAAAGACTGGCTTTTCAATAAATATTTTTATTGGAAAAACCGGTCGTGACATCACAGTCAACGGAAACACTGAACATTCTCTCCGCACGGAGGAACATACAGCGGCTCTCGCGGCAGAAGTGCAATGCAGCCTCTTAAGGCAATTCTCGAGTCCGGCCGTTAAGCGGCCGGACACAGCTAAGCGCGCCCGGAGTAACATTCAACAAGACCATCTGGCACATTCCGAGCACGCGTAGCAGTGCGGCCCCAACCCCAGCCCCTGTAAAACGTCAAGACAGGTCCGCCGCGTACACCATTACGCTCTGAAGATACCATGGGCATCGGGAGACGGGCACGACCACGATAGGCCCAGACTGCGGCTCAACCACACCAGGGGCTCTCAAGTGTGTCGTTCTTTTTCTTTTTCTTTTCCTTTTTCCTTTTTTTACCCATGTGACTCCGTTCGTCAGAGGCCCTGTCCGGCAGCAAGACCTGCCGAACTCACGATGCAACAGCCAGGGAAGGATAAAGGCTACAACGAATCTACACGTGGTCTCCATTACGAGCATTTTTCTACACCAATCCGCAGCCTACCCCTGGAGGGGGACATGTTTAACAGTCCCATTCCTTGCTTATCGCACCATTTGTATCGTTCTGCAGTTATAGCAGTCTTTCTTGAATAAACAATGCAGCACCTTCTTGCTTATAATTGCATTTCCTTTTTCTACATATGTTCATTTACAGCATGTTGCATCTGTACGCTTTGGTACGGCTAAAATACACCAGGGGCTTATATTTCCGGCACCACGGTGTGACAAGTCCGAACACTTTCATAAGTGCGGCACCCCGAACTTATAGCACTATATGCATCGGCTCCGAATCATATCTTGGGTCAATAGTTGGGTTTGCCCGACTCCCATGTTTTGGTACCTTACGTTCCGTTATATCGGCTAAGGTAGCACTGGGAGAACCACTGCGATTGCGCCCCAGTTGAGCTGGGTTAACGCCTCAGTGGAGAAAGCTAAAACTGACCGTCATGATGAGGCGAGAGCCGGTCGCTGTTCGAGAGGTTTTTCGCGAGTCCTTCAAGACTTATGCCGCTTAGAGCAAGAAGCCGGATCCTGTCCGGCCCAGGCGTGGATAGCGCCCCAAATTCGGACTTCCAAAGACTAGGGGCTTCGCCGAAATTTAAAATTATAGAATTCTATGGCTAAGTGAGAGTGTTCAAGCATTATAAGTCTGGTTGCCTTGTTCGCTGTGTTGAGCGCCTCCCTAGATGGACCCAAAAATGGGAACAAGAGTGCTCAAGTTTATCCCGAACACCCCAGCACTCGTGGCATGGGGGTTGAAGCCGACGACTTGCCATCTCTCAGATTTGATAAACAGCCGCACAGAAGGTAATATTTTAAATTAACAAGCATTGCTTAGCGCATATGAATTAAGATTTCAGCGCACAGGATAACAAAATGCGAGTCTACTCAAAAATTACATCTTTGGAGCACTCCCCTGCAATAGTGCAGGCGCCCTTCATCACACTCTTGTAGTACATCTCAGGCGTGCGATGCTCCTTGCCCTCTGGTGGTGGGTCCGTCACAAGCTTCTGGGCATCCATCTTGCCCCAGTGCACCTTTGCGCGGGCAAGGGCCCGACGGGCACCTCAATACAGGCGGAGTGCTTGATGACTTCAACCCACAGGCACGCATCCACCAGCTGCCGCACCAGGCCGAAGTAGCTCCTAGGCATGACCTCCTTAGGCCACAGCCGAACTATGAGGCCCTTCATGGCCTGTTCGGCCGCCTTGTGGAGCTCGACCAGCTGCTTCAGCTGGTCGCTAAGGGGCACCGGATGTCCGGCCTCAGCATACTGAGACCAGAAGACCTTCTCCATTGAGCTCCCCTCCTCGGCCCGGTAGAATGCGGCAGCATCGGACACGCTGCGAGGAAGATCTGCGAACACTCCTGGAGAGCTCCGAATTCAGGTAAGCAACAGGTAATTAACACTCACATGCTTACTTTGCATGAAAAAGGCCTTACCCGCTGCTATTTTCTTCACCGCCTCAATCTCCTGGAGGGCCTTGTAGGCTTCGGCCTTAGCGGCTTTGGCATTCTCAAGAGCCGTTGCAAGCTCAGACTCTCGAGTCACGCTCCAGGCTCTCATGTTTTTTCACGAGATCCTGGAGCTCTTGCTGTACCTCCGCCACCCGTGCCTCCTGCTTCTCTCGCTCGGTGTGCTCCGCGGCCTCATTGCGTTCGGCCGCGGCCACCGCCTCTTTCAGGGTCGCCATCTCGTTAGTGGCCCCTGCAATACCAACATTATCCTTGTCATTCTTTTTGCAACCAAAATCCTTTTTTGTAAGGTACAATTTTAATAAGGTGTCACTCACCTTCCTCGTCCTCGAGCTGCTTCTTGGCACGGCCGAGCTCGTTCTCGGACCGCTCGAGGTTTTCCTTCAAAGTATTGACCCCCGCAGTCAGTGCGGCAGAGGTCAGCAGCGCAGCCTGCAATCCCATATTGACATATTTTTTATGACTCCTGCATATATCTTTTTAAGATCCTCAGTCCGGCTTTTCTTTCCGAACACTGAACCGAGCATCAGGGGCTACTGTCTATGCGGTACCTTTTTACATATATTGAAATTCTTACCTCAAAGCCTGTTAGAAGGCTTCTGCAGGCTTCGGTCAGCCCGCTCTTGGCGAGCTGCACCTTCTGAATCACCGCACTCATAACAGTGCGGTGTTCCTCTTCGATGGCGGCGCCGTTGAGTGCCTCCAGCAAATTATCCGGCGCCTCCGGTTGGACGGAGGCAGCCGGCGTCACGGTCTTGCCCTTCTTGCAAAGGGATCGACCGCCGGACTCCGGAGCCACTGTGGGTTCCGGGGCCGAGTTCGGTGCAAAGTCCGGGAGGTTGTCCTGCGACACCTCCGGGGCCTCCCCCTCCTGGTGGGTCCTCTCCTGGGATCCCACCTCGGTGTCATCCGCATCACAGGGGGTGGAGGCAGTCGGAAGAGAATCCATATCCGACGCACCTAAGGACCCGCTCGACGAAGCGGGAAGATCATCCTTGGGCGGACTGCAGGGTTGTATGTGGCATTAGAAAGACATTATGTGGCCAAAAAGAAAAAAACCTTGAAGTTATTCGGGAGTCCGGATACTTACGATCTCGCCAGGGGCTTGGCCCTTGGAGGCCAGTCCTCGTCGTCGTCACTGGAATTGACGGGGCAGTCCGGGGGAAGAGTTTTTCCCTTCTTGGACCCTTCAGCCTCCTTTGTTGGGGAGGCCTTCCTTTTCTTCCCTCCCCCCGCTGGGGGAGAGGCTTTCTTCTCCTCCTCGCCTTGGTGGGAGGAGTCGGCCTCGGATTCATTATCTGATAGCACCTGAAAACGGGAACTCTTCTGAGTCCCCGTGGCCTTCTTCTTGGTCTTCTTCTCCGGCACCACGTGGGGTGCCGGAGCCAGCAGCCCCGTTAGGCCGGCGTCCGCTGGGTCGTCTGGCAATGGGGCCGGACAGATAGTCCGTTCGGCCTTCGCCAGCCAGTCCTGTCAAAGGTAAAGGTAGTTTAGATCCCGCATAGAGTCAAACTATGGAAAACGAGTGGCAAAATCACTTACCTCGTCAGCTGGACGCTGCAAGCGGAATCCGCGAGCCTCAGCGCCCTTGAACAGCACCTTCCAGACATCTTCGTACGTAGTGTTGAAGAGCCTGCTCAGGGTCTGGTGCTGCGCCGGATCGAACTCCCACATATTGAAGCCCCGTCGTTGGCACGGGAGAATCGGGCGGATGAGCATGACCTGGACTATGTTGACAAGCTTGAGCTTCTTGTCCACTAGCTTCTGGATACAGGCTTGGAGTCCGGTCAGCTCCTCCGAATCCCCCCAGATCCGGCCACTCTCTTTCCAGGAGGTGAGCCGTGTAGGGATGCCAGATCTGAATTAGGGGGTCGCTGCCCAATCAGGGTCACACGGCTCGGTGATGTAGAACCTCCCCGATTGCCACCCCTTAATGGTTTCCACGAAAGTGCCCTCCAGCCACGTAACGTGGGACATCCTGCCCACCATGGCGCCTCCGCACTCCGCTTGGCTGCCCTTCACATCCTTCGGCTTGACACTGAAGGTCTTGAGCCACAAGCCGAAGTGGGGTTGGATGCAGAGGAAGGCTTCGCACACGACGATAAACGCCGAGATATTGAGGATGAAATTCGGGGCCATATCATGGAAATCTAGGCCATAGTAGAACATGAGCCCCCGGACAAAGGGATGAAGTGGAAAGCCCAGTCCGCGGAGGAAATGGGGAACAAATACTACCCTCTCATGGGGCCTGGGGGTGGGGATAGCTCTCCCTCGTCGGGGAGCCGGTGCGCGATGTCGCTGGACAAGTATCCGGCATCGCGCAGCTTCTGGATCTGCCCCTCCGTGACGGAGGAGGCCATCCACTTGCCTCCAGCTCTGGACATAGTTGGAGAAGGTTGAGGTGAGAAGTGCGGACTTGGGCGCTGGAGCTCGAGTTCACGGAGATGGATAAGCCAAGGAGGAAGAAGGCGCAAGTAAAAGGGTTGGATCTTTATCCCCTTATATGGGCGGACAAAAACATGTGTCCCCACCAGCCTGGTAAAACTCGCTTATCTCCCAAGCTTCACAATCAATGGCGCAGTTGGGTTACCGACGTCCGTATTGATGAGAATCTCGGAATAAGGGGAACACGATCTCTGCTTCGACAAGACGTGCCAAGGAAACCGCTTCGCTGAACGCGCTGAGGTGGAACAATAAAAACAATTTGAGTAAAGGCTTGGTAGTGGTGTGACATCACGCCACAAAACACGTCAGCGGATTGAACTTGTGTAATATTATTCTCTCTACGGTGGTATGTGGAATTTATTTTGCAGAGCTGGACACTATCCTGGTGTTCACAATCTTCTATAAATTATTCGGAGGAAGAACCCGCCTTGCAATGCCGAAGACAACATGCGCGCCGGACTCGTCGTCATTGAAGCCTGGTTCAGGGGCTACTGAGGGAGTTCCGGACTAGGGGGTGTCCGGATAGCCGAACTATCATCATCGGCCAGACTCCAAGACTATGAAGATAGAAGATTGAAGACTTCGTCCCGTGTCCGAATGGGACTTTCCTTGGCGTGGAAGGCAAGCTTGGCGATATGGATATGTAGATCTCCTACGATTGTAACCGACTCTGTGTAACCCTAGCCCTCTCCGGTGTCTATATAAACCGGATGGCTTTAGTCCATAGGATGAACAACAATCATACTATAGGCTAGCTTCTAGGGTTTAGCCTCCTTGATCTCGTGGTAGATCCACTCTTGTAACACACATCATCAATATTAATCAAGCAGGATGTAGGGTTTTACTTCCATCAAGAGGGCCCGAACCTGGGTAAAACACCGTGTCCCTCGTCTCCTGTTACCATCCGCCTAGACGCACAGTTCGGGACCCCCTACCCGAGATCTGCCGGTTTTGACACCGACAGGGAGCTCTTTCTTTTCACATACTTCTCAAACCGAAAATGTTTTTAAATCTTATTATCATTTGTTGAAGCTTTGATATATATGTTATCATCAATTACCAAAAAGGGCGGGATTGAAAGTGCAACTATCCCTGGGTGGTTTTGGTAATTCCTAACAACATATACCTCATTGAGCTAATGCTATTCCAAGATAAATATTTCAGGAAAGCTCAATGATTGGCATGGCATGGTTGAGAAAAGTGGACCCCTCAAAATGCTAAGGACAAAAGGATTGGCTCAAGCTCAAAGCTCAAGACTCTACATTTTCTATTTTACTGATTCAAGATCACATTGAGTCTATAGGAAAAGCCAATACTATCAAGGAGGGATGAGGTGTTGCTTAATGAGGTTCTTGCTCAAAATGCTTAGTGATATGCTCCAAAGCCCTCAACTACTTTCTCACATCCACCTATGACCTAAACCAAAAGTCAAACTCCGCCCCACCGATTCTTTCAATCTGGCGCCACCGAGTCCATATATCATAGCCACTGCCACAAACCCTAGGCAAATCGGTCTCACCGATAGGGATCTCGATCTCACCGAGATGGGATTGTAATCTCTCTGTTTCCCTTCTAACATTTCAGTCTCACCGAGATGAGCGATCGGTCCCATCGAGAGTGCAATGTAAACTCTCTGTTTCCTTTTCGTAACGTTTCGGTCCCACCGAGATGAGAGAATCGATCACACCGAGTTTGCCTGACCAACTCTCTGGTTAGTTTATTACCAAAATCGGTCTCGCTGAGTTTGTGTAATCGGTCTCACCGAGATTACGTTATGCCCTAACCCTAACCATATCAGTCCTACCGAGTTGCATGTCGGTCCCACCAAAAATCCTAACGGTCACTAGATTTGCTAAATTGGTTCTACCGAGTTTCTCAATTCAGTCCCACCGAAATTGGTAAGTTGTGTGTAACGGTTAGATTCTGTGTGGAGGCTATATATACCCCTCCACCCCCTCTTCATTCATGGAGAGAGCCATCAGAACATGCCTACACTTACAACTTACATTTTCTGAGAGAGAACCACCTACACTTGTGTTGAGGTCAAGATATTCCATTCCTACCATATGAATCTTGATCTCTAGACTTCCCCAAGTTGCTTTCCACTCAAATATTCTTTCCACCAAATCCAAATCCTGTGAGACAGAGTTGAGTGTTGGGGAGACTATCATTTGAAGCACAAGAGCAAGGAGTTCATCATCAACACACCATTTGTTACTTCTTGGAGAGTGGTGTCTCCTAGATTGGCTAGGTGTCACTTGGGAGCCTCCGACAAGATTGTGGAGTTGAACCAAGGAGTTTGTATGGGTAAGGAGATCGCCTACTTCGTGAAGAACTACCCCTAGTAAGGCAAGTCCTTCGTGGGCGACGACCATGGTGGGATAGACAAGGTTGCTTCTTCGTGGACCCTTCATGGGTGGAGCCCTCCGTGGAATCACGCAGCCGTTACCCCTCATGGGTTGAAGTCTCCATCAAGGTGGATGTACGATAGCACCACCTATCGGAACCACAGCTCAAAAATCTCAGTGTCTCCAATTGCGTTTGCCTCCTCAAACTCCTCCCCTTTACCTTCATATGCAATTGTGTTAAATTCCGCTGCTATACTCTAGAATTGCATGTGTAGGTTGATTGCTTGACTTATGCTAAGTTGCTAAAATCTGCCAAGAATTAAAATTGGGAAAAGGCAAAGTTTTTATTTGGTCAAGTAGTCTAATCACCCCCCTTCTAGACATACTTTCGATCCTACAAAGACTTTGACCAAGAATTATTTTGAATGCCAGCACAAGAAAATTTCAAACACTGATAGTTCCTGGGACAAGCAAAGCAATATCACTCATTTTGAATGCCAGCTTTGACTACCGAAAATAAAGGGAAATTTGGTTTACTTGGATATATCAGGGGCCATGGTGTTGGTGTCAAAACCGGCGGATCTCGGGTAGGGGGTCCTGAACTGTGCGTCTAAGGCTAATGGTAACAGGAGACTGGGGACACGATGTTTACCCAGGTTCGGGCCCTCTCGATGGAGGTAATACCCTACTTCCTGCTTGATTGATCTTGATGATATGAGTATTACAAGAGTTGATCTACCACGAGAACAGAGAGGCTAAACCCTAGAAGCTAGCCTATGGTATGATTGTTGTTGTGTCCTACGGACTAAACCCTCCGGTTTATATCGACACCGGAGGGGCTAGGGTTACACAAAGTCGGTTTACAAAGGAGGAGATCTACATCCGAATCGCCAAGCGTGCCTTCCACATCAAGGAGAGTCCCATCCGGACACGGGATGAAGTCTTCTATCTTGTATCTTCATAGTCCAACAGTCCGGCCAAAGTATATAGTCCGGCTGTCCGGATACCCCCTTATACAGGACTCCCTCGGTAGGCCCTGAACCAGGCTTCAATGACGATGAGTCTGGCGTGTAGATTGTCTTCGACATTGCGAGGCGGGTTCCATCTCCGAATACTCCAAGATAAATTCTGAACACAAGGACCGTGTCCGGCTCTGCAAGATAACATTCCATATACCACCGTAAAGAGAATAATAATAATCCATGAATCTAATCTGCTGATAATTCTTTGAAAAGTGACATCACGCCACGGTCCGGTTTTTATTCGAACTATTTTCTACAACCTGCTTCCGCACACATCGCGAGGCGGTTTCTTTGGCACGTCTTGTCAAAGCAGAGATCATGTCCCCTTATCACGGGATCTCCATTAATAAGGGTATGGGTAACCCCACCGTACCATCAATTACGGTAAGTGGGGAATGAGCAAGCTCCGTTAGGCAAGCGGGGAGGCGTAAAGTTTTATCGCCTTGATAAAAGGGGGAAAAGCCTCCTCCCTTCTACCCACGCCTTCTTCTACTTCTGCTCGCCCCTTTCCTTTCGCCCAAGCCCTAGCGCCCAAGAATTCATCTTCCCCACCAAAAAGGTCCTCCGAAAATGTCCGGATCCGGAGCAGGAGGCAAGTGGATGGCCTCCTTCGTCCAGGAGAAGGATATTAAAAAGCTGCGGGCCGGGCGGTCGGGTATCTAGCCAAGAAAATTGGCCATCATCTTCCAACGGTGGGATAGATTGTCCCGACTCTGGAGCCCCACGAGAGAGTCGTTTTCCTCCCCCATTTCATCTGTGGGCTCGGTTTCCCCCTCCACGCTTTTGTTCGCGGCATCATGTATTACTACGGGATTGATTTTCATGATCTATCCCCCAATTCTTTCCTCAACATCTCGACGTTTATCGTCATGTGCGAGGCCTTTCTCCGTATCTCGCCGCACTTCGGGCTATGGCTCAAGTTTTTCAACGTGAAGCCCAAAGTGATGAATGGCGAACATGCCGAGTGCAGAGGCGCCATGGTGAGCAGGATGCCCAAGGTCACATGGCCGACGGGTACTTTCAATGAATCCGTCAAGGAGTGACAGCAACAGTGGTTCTATATCACTGAGCCGCGCGGCAAAAAGTGGGCCGCTGCTCCTGAGTTTCGATCTGGAGCCCCTTTGCGGCTCACATCCTGGCCGTAGAAGGGCGTGAACTGGTCATCATCCGATGAACTGTCAGTGATCCAGGAGCGCGTCAAAGGTATGGAGGACAAGGCCATCAGGCTTGTTGACGTGGTCCAGGTGATGTTGGTTCACCTGATCCTTCCTTGCTAGCACAGAGGCTGTGACTTGTGGGAGTATGACCCGGCCGAACACCAGACCCTGCGGGAGCTTTTCGGCTCCTCGCCCAAGGACATCTGGAAGGTGCTCTTTAAGTCTGGCAAACCATGGCCGGACTCGGCCACAGACCGCGGGTACCAATTGTCCCACCCTGCCAGTCTGGTAAAGTTGTCATCATATCTTGGCTATTCGCATGTTTCATTGATATGTCCCGAAGGACATGTTTTTTTAACGTGTCTTTCCACGATTGCCTCAGGGATGGACAAAGGTGGCGGAGCGGATTCATTGTCCGGCCCCGCTGCCGGAAGAACCGGCGGGACCTCTTCTGACGAAGATGCTAGTCCCAGCGCCTTACAAGGCGCCGAAGAAAGAGGCCAACAAAAAGGCCAAGGAGACCAGGAGCGGTCTCCGTCATCGCGGTGCTTTGGACACGAAGTCCAAAGACTCCAGTGACCCTCCCTCCTCCGGAGAGAACGAGGAGGAGGAAGAGGACGAGGAGGAGGAAGAGGATGAGGAGGAAGAAGAGCCCGAGTCCCCTACGAGGGGGAGGAAGAAAAGGGCAGCCTCCTCGTCCTTAGAGGCGGATTCGCCTAAGAGGGGAAGAACATTCGTCCCCGAGGTGTCCACCACGGCTACCGACAGCAGCCCAGAGCGGGATCCTAGGGCCCAGCTGAGGGAGTCCGGGATTAGGGGGTATCCGGACAGCCGGACTATATACATCGTCCGGACTATTGAAGCGTGAAGATACAAGACTCAAGACTTCGGCCCGTGTCCGGATGGGACTCTCCTTTGCGTGGAAGACAAGCTTGGCGATCCGGATATTATGTTCCTTCCTTGTAACCGACTCCATGTAAACCCTAGCTCTCCGGTGTCAATATAAACTGGAGAGGATGGTCCTTAGAAGGCCGATCACAATTACAATCATACCATCATAGGCTAGCTCTTAGGGTTTAGCCTCTCCGATCTCGTGGTAGATACACTCTTGTACTACACATATCTTCAAGCAGGAAGTAGGGTTTTACCTCCATCGAGAGGGCCCGAACCTGGGTAAACATTGTGTCCCTTGCTTCCTGTTACCATCAGCCTAAGACGCACAGATCGGGACCCCCTACCCGAGATCCGCCGGTTTTGACACCGACATTGGTGCTTTCATTGAGTGTTCCTCTATGTTGTTGCTTCAAGGCTTGATGGCGTCTTCAATCGCCAACAACACGGTCCAGGGCGAGACTTTTCTCCCCGGACAGATCTTTGTGTTCGGGGCTTCGCACTGTGGGCCAATTCGCTTGGTCATCTGGAGCAGATCGACAGCTACGCCCCTGGCCACTAGATCAGGTTCGGAAACCTGAACTACACGGCGGACATTCGTGGAGACTTGATCTTTGACGGATTCGGGCCTGTGCCAGGAGCGCCAAACAATCACGACGAGCACGGCTTAGACTTGCTATCGGACAGTGCTCAGGACATCATCCCTGCAGCAGCCCCGGATCTAAATCCGGAGCAGGTTGCGTTGGCCAAGGACGGAGGGGTGGACCTCGCCCCACAAGCCGCACGCTCATCGGCGGTGGAGCCGAACACAGGTCGCATCTTTGTGGAGGCCTGTATCCCCAGGCCCACGGACTCGTATTCGGTCGTTGGTCCTGGTCGCACACTCTCGAGCCAGCCGAGCCAGGTTGGGCTCTGGTAATGGAGTTTACCGCTACAGACATCTTTCAGCACTCGAACTCATTAAAGTCTCTCTCTTTGTCAGGAGGCTCTGGGCCGAACTATGTCCGGCTTGAGTGGGAAGCCGACGAAGAAATTCGCTGCCCACCCACCACCCACTTCATTGCCACGATCGATGATTTAACCGACATGCTTGACTTCGACTTCGAAGACATCGACGGTATGGACGACGATGCAGGAGACGTACAGGAGCCACCGCTCATAGGGCGGTGGACAGCCACCTCTTCATATGATATATATGGTGGACACTCTAAAAGAAACTAACGGCGATGAGGCAACAGAGGATAACCCCTCCAAGAAAAAAGCAAAGCATGGCCATCGCCAGTGCTGCTCCAAGCCCCGCCAAAGCAATACCGGTACCAGAGACGAAAACAATCCGGACGGTGCCGACAATGAATACAACCCCGAACAGCCCGCCTTCAAGCAGGCCGAGCAGGAAGATGGGCAGGACAGCCCAGATGAACAGGCGACGGACGGGTATCCGGAGGAGGACAACTACATGCCTTCCTCCGAAGACGAGATTAGCCTTGGCGACGACGAGTTCGACGTGCCCGAGGACCCCGCGGAGCAGGAGCGCTTCAAGCGCCAGCTTATTGCCACTACGAGAAGCCTGAAGAAGAAGCAATAACAGCTTCAAGCTGATCAAAACCTGCTCACAGATAGATGGACAGAAGTCCTGGCAGCTGAGGAATATGGACTCAAGCGGCACACGTCTGACCGGCCGCCTCGAGGTCGGGATAAAACAACACATCAGCCCGAATACCAGCCCGCACCCCCGCGCCAGTTTACTACGGCCCGGGGCAATACTCAGGACCTGCACAATAAACTGGATAACACCGCAGGACAACCAAGATCGATCTACGGATCATGGGGGCGTGCCGCAACACATGACGATGACCGTCATACCGGATACACTAACACCAAATCTGGCCGGGCTGAATATAACCAGTCAGAGGCAGCCGGACTACGTCGCGACATAGCCCGGCACAGAGGCGCCGCACACCCCCTCTGCTTCACCAATGAAGTGATGGATCATGAATTCCCAGAAGGGTTCAAACTCGTAAACATCGAATCATACGATGGCACAATAGACCCCGCGGTATGGATTGAAGATTTCCTTCTCCATATTCACATGGCCCGCGGAGACGATCTACATGCCATCAAGTATCTTCCCCTTAAGCTCAAGGGACCTGCCCGGCACTGGCTAAACAGCCTGCCCGCAAATTCCATTGGCAGTTGGGAAAACCTGGAAGATGCATTTCTTGACAACTTCCAAGGCACATATGTGCGACCTCTGGATGCCGATGACTTGAGCCACATTACTCAACAGCCCGGAGAATCAGGCAGGAAATTCTGGACTCGGTTCCTAACTAAAAAGAACCAAATAGTCGACTATCCGGACACCGAAGCCCTAGCGGCCTTCAAGCATAATATCCGTGACGAGTGGCTCGCCCAACACCTCGGCCAGGAAAACCCAAGTCTATGGCAGCTCTCACAACACTAATGACCCGCTTTTGCGCGGGCGAGGACAGTTGGTTGGCTCGCAGCAGAACTACACCACATTCTGGCACGTTAGATGTCCGTGACAATAACGGCAAGCTACGGCACAATAGACACAAGTGACGGAACAATGGCGACAACACCGAAGACACAACGGTCAATGCCGGATTCAGCAGATCCATATCAGGTCAGCGGAAGAAACCATTCAAACGCAACAATCAGGGACCGTCCAGTCTAGACCGTATACTGGAGCGCTCGTGCCAAATTCATGGCACCCCGGACAAGCCAGCCAACCACACCAATAGAGACTGCTGGGTATTTAAACAGGCCGGCAAAATAAACACCGAAAACAAGGACAAGGGGCTGCACAGCGACGATGACGAGGAGCCCCGGCGTCTGAACATGGGGGGACAGAAGAAATCCCCCCCCCCCAGGTGAAAATGGTCAACATGATCTACACCACCCACATCCCCAAAAGGGAACGGAAGCGAGCACTACGGGACGTCTACGCGATGGAGCCAGTCGTCCCCAAATTCAACCCATGGTCAGCTTGTTCGATCACCTTTGATCGTAGGGATCATCCTACTAGCATCCGTCACGGCGGCTCAGCCGCATTGGTTCTAGACCCAATCATCGACGGATTCCACCTCACGCGAGTCCTTATGGACGGTGGCAGCAGCGTGAACCTGCTTTACCAGGACATAGTGCACAAAATAGGCATCTATCCTTCAAGGATTAAGCCCACCAAAACCACCTTTAAAGGTGTAATTCCTGGAGTAGAGGCCCGTTGTACGGGCTCTATAACATTGGAAGTGGTCTTCGGATCTCCGGATAACTTCCAAAGCAAAGAGCTAATCTTCGATATCGTCCCTTTCCATAGTGGTTACCACGCACTGTTCGGACGAACCGCATTCGCTAGATTCAATGCGGTACCACACTATGCATACCTCAGGCTCAAGATGCCAAGCCCACGCGGGGTTATAACAGTCAACGGAAATATGGACCACTCTCTCCATACAGAAGAGCACACTGCAGCCCTTGCGGAAGAAGTATAATGCGGCCTCCTCCGGCAAACCACCAATCCGGCGACGACAACCTGAAGCTCCGTCAAGCGAGGGCGGAACACCCCGCAAGACGATCAGCGGGCATACCAAGAGCATCACTAGTAGTTCGGCCTCCGCTCAAATCCCATCAAAGCAACATTTGTGCCACGCATACACAATTACGCACTCAAATACCATGGGCACAGGCGGAGGCGTATCAGTGGCTCAGTCAACAGTACGGTATCGCTTCGAAACCTTTCCATTTACCTTTATGGACATTGCTTTAGTGCAGCTTCTCCAGAAGAGCCGGATTGTCGGACTTACATAGGAGAGGAAACCAAGGAGGCAACAGGCTTTGCGCACAGAAGGAAACACCTAGGTGGAATCCATTTACGATCATTATACCTGCTTTATCTATCTATACATAACCTGCCTCTGGATAGGATATGTCAAATAATCCTATTTATCTCCGCTTAATGCATTCATTGTAAACATATGCCTAAACGTATTATTCATCAATGGGAGATCATATACAATGTCAGCTTATTATTCTTATTTGAGCATTTTTCTTACAAATGTCTATTTGATATTGCATCCGTACACTTTGGTACGTTCAGTTTGCCAGGGGCTTCTTATGGCGCCCCATAATACGGTAAGACAAGTCCGAACACTTTCAACAGTGCGGCACCCCGAACTTATAGCTATATATGCATCAGCTCCGAATCATGTCTTGGGTCTATAGTTGGGATAGCCCGGCTCCCTTGTTTTGGTGCCTTACGTTCCGTTATATCGGCTAAGGTAGCGCAGGAAGAACCACTGCGATTGTGCCCTGGTTCTTCCAGACGAGCACCTCAGTAGAGAAATCCGAAAACTAACCGGCGTGATATGGCGAGAGCTGGTCGCTGTTCGAGAGGTCTTAAAATCCTTAAAGATTTTCCCGCTTTAGGCGATAATTCGGCTTCGTCCGATCTAGGCGTATATAGCGCCCCAATTCAGCCTTCCGGATTCTAGGGGCTTCGCCGAAATTTAAAATTGTTGAGTTCTATGGCTAAGTGAAGGTTATAAAGCCGCATAGTCTGATTGCCTTGTTCGCTGTGCTGGACACCTCCTTAAGGGACCAAACATTTGGATAAAGAGTGCCTGGGTTTTCCACGAACAGACCAGTACTAGTTACATGGGGGCGAAAGCCGACGACTGGCCTACTTTCAGATTTTGATAAACAGTCGCACAGGAGGTAATATTTTAAATAACAAAAGCGCTACATAGCGCAAGTAACTTCGTCTTTAAATTACAAACATGACAGAGGTAAATTCATTCAAAAATTATGTCCTTGGTATATTCCTCGGCTACGAGGCAAGCACCCTTCATAACGCCATCATAATACTTCTCGGGAACGCGATGCGGCTTGCCCTCTGGCGGCCCGTCCTTCACCAGCTTCTCCGCATCCAGCTTGCCCCAATGCACCTTCGCACGGGCAAGGGCCCGACGGGCACCCTCAATGCAAATGGATCGCTTGATGACTTCCAGTCGCGGATATGCATTCACCATCCGCTTTATCAGGCCGAAGTACCTGGTGGGCAGGGGCTCACCAGGCCATATCCGGACTATGAAATCCTTCATAGCCACTTCGGCCGCCTTGTGGAGTTCGACCAACTGCTTTAGTTGGTCACTCAGAGGCGTTGGATGTTCGGCCCCAGCATACTGGGACCAGAACAGCTTCTCCTTTGAGCTCCCCTCCTGGGCACGGTAGAACTCCGCGGCATCTGATACGCTGCATGGCAGATCTACGAATGCCCCTGGAGAGCTCCGGACTCGGGTATGTAAAAGAAACACCTCCTCCACATGTTTGCTTTGCATAAAGAATTTCTTACCCGCCGTTATCTTTTTGGCCTCCTGGATTTCCTGCTGTGCCCTCTTGGCTTCGGCCTTGGCGTATTTTATACTTGTAAGGGCCTTCGCAGGGTCGGCCTCTTTTGCTTTAAGCTCATGCTCCACGGACTCGAACTTCTTGTCGAGCTCCTGGAGCTCTTCTTGTACTTCGCCCACTCGGGCTTCTTGCTTTTTGCACTCCTTGCATTACAAGGCTGCTTTGTGTTCGGCCTCGGACAGCGGCCTCTTGAGAGACGCCACTTCGGTGGTGGCCTCTGTTACCAAATCACGACGCTTCATCGTTAGCATAATCACATTTTATTTACCATTCATTATATAAGAGAGGGGAATCATTCACCTTTGCTCTCTTCGAGCTGCCTCCTCGTGAGGTCGAGCTCTCCTCGCGCCTGCTCCAGGTCCTGTTTTAATCTGGCAATTTCGGCCGTACAGGCAGCAGCAGCAAGCAGCACTGCCTGTTTATTCAAATTCAAACTTATTGTTAAACTCCTGCGGATTATAATTGACCCTCCATTTGGTTTTTCCTTCTGAACACCAAACAGAGTATCATGGGCTACTACCTATCGGGTGGTAATTTCACACATTTTTACTACTTACCTCAAAGCCTGTTAGGAGGCTGGTGCAGGCTTCGGTTAGTCCGCTCTTGGCAGACGAAACCTTCTGAATCACCGCACTCATGAGAGTACGGTGCTCTTCATCTATATATGGAAGCACCGTGAAGCGCTTCTAGTAGACGATCTGACGCCTCGGGCGTAGCGGAAGTACTTGGCATAGACAGCCCGCCCTACTTAACGAGAGGCTATCTGCTTGAGTCCGGAACCACGGGAGGTTCCGGAACAGTGTTCGGCGGAGAGTCCGTCTTACTGCAGCTCTCACCAACATGATCCGCAGGGATCTTGAACCCCGTGTGTCTGACGTTTGGAAGGCCGCCTTAGGGCGCCTCCAGATCCACTTCCCCCCGCTCGGGGAGCCTTTGGGACAACACCTCCATGTCATCCGCAGGCCGAGGAGAAGTGGCCGTCGGAAGTGAGTTCATTGCTGACTCACTCAAGGACCCGTCCGAAGACGACACCTCAGGATGGGCACTAGTCGGACTGCATACAAGTTCGGTGTTACAACAAAACTATGAAGCAAAATTACGATGGAGTGTGGATACTTACGATCGCACTAGGGGCTTCTTCCTGGGCAGCCACCCTTCCTCGCTATCGGCAGCGGTGCGGAGTAGTCCGGAAGGGACACCTTTCCCTTCTTGGACGTCCCAGTCTCCCCTACCGGGGCGGCCTTCCTCTTTTCCTCCCCCCAGTATGGGGAGGTGGAGTTTCTTCTTGTTTCCCCCCGCTTCTGCGGGAGGAATCTACCTCGTCGTCATCAGATGACAAGTATGACGGCCTTGCGCCAGGGGGCTCTCTTCGTCCCCTGGTCCGTCGTCGCAGGCTGCCCATCCTTTCCGTATGGGGCGGCCTCCTCTTCTTTTCCTTCTTCCCCTTCGGGGGAGGAGTCTTCCTCGTCCTCTTCGTATGAGGCTTTTGGTGCAGCCTTACGCTGGAGACCCTTTCGAGTCCCCGGGGCCTTCTTATCGGCCTTCTTCTCCGACCCCTTGTAGGGCGCCGGGACCAGTATCTTCGTCAGAAGATCATTAGCTGGGCTTTCCGGTAGCAGAGCCAGACAATCAATCTGCTCCGCTGTCTCCACATAATCCTGAATAAACATGCACAATTACCTAAGGCTCCCCCATAATTATATTGGGAAGAATCGAATTCGGTGGCAGCCTGAGAACTCACCTGAATAGGATGCCGCGCGGCGTGGAGTCCACAGTCCTCGGATATGAGAGGAGGTACTTCGGAGGCCTTGAATAACACCTTCCACACGTTTTTGTGCTTCATGCCATAGAGCCTCTGGAGCGTCTGGTGTTCGGCCGGGACAAACTCCCACAGATTGAATGCCCGCCTTTGGCACGGCAGAATCCGGCGAACGAGCATGACCTGGATCACGTTGACAAGCTTGATGTTCTTTTCCTTCATTCCCTTGATGCAGTTTATGAGTCCGGTCAGCTCTGAAGATTCGCCCCATAACAGGCCCTTCTGTTCCCAGGAGGTGAGCCACATAGGGGTTCTAGATCGGAACTCGGGGGGCCACCACCCAATTGGCGTCGCGCGGCTCGGTGATGTAGAACACCCCGATTGCCACCCCTTCATGGTTTCGGCAAAGGAGCCGTCAAGCCAGGTGACGTTAGGCATTTTGCCCACCATGGCTCCTCCGCACTCCGCTTGCTGGCCGCTCACGATTAAGGATGGCAATGGGTCGGGTTTGGATCGGGTTAAACAATATCAAATCCATATCTATATCCATGACGACAGTCTTTGCCCGCCCATGAAAAAATCCATGGGTGAAAAATTGTGTCCATGTCCAAATCCGATGGATATCCATATCCACTGTATATCCATTGGGTCCTCTCGAGACATATAAATAAGACTTAACACAATATTAACATAAACTTCGATTCTTCACCTCGTGGCAGGCTAGGCTTCACTTATGGTAAATCAACATCCAGTAACAACCTTAGATTATTTAGTATTTTTCTAACAGATGAGAATGACGAGTCATTTAAGAAGGAGATAAAAATAAGGGAAGGGGTGTTGGAGTATGTTACAGAGGGGATTGACTATCAACTTATAAAAGTTACGATGGGGATTGTGTAATTTCTTATGCATGTTTTAGATTAAAAAGTGTAAAATTGCAGTGGGACATGTGAACGTGGGGCAGGGATAGCAGATTTTTTCCCATTAAGTCAGACTATCGGGTCGGGTTTGGGTATATCCATGGGTACAAGATTATATCCATGCCCTGCCCACGTACAATCGGGTCGGGTTTGGGCGCCGCCCATGGACACAAAAGCATATCCAAACCCTATCCATTTGGGTCGGATATCCATGGATATAATTGCCATCCTTACTCTCGATCTTCGGCTTCACGCAGAAGGTTTGCAGCCACAAGCCGAAATGAGGCTTGATGCGGAGGAAAGCCTCGCATACGACGATGAACGCCGAGATGTTGAGAACGAAGTTCGGGGCTAGATCATGGAAATCTAGCTAGCCCGTAGTAGAACATGAGCCCGCGGACGAAAGGGTGGAGTGGAAACCCCAGTCCACGGACGAAGTGGGCAAGAAACACGACCCTCTCGTGGGGTCCTAGAGTTGGAATGACCTGCCCGCCGTCTGGTAGCGGGTGCGCTATGTCTGCGCCCAAGTATCCGGCCGCTCGAAGACTTGCGATATTCTTCTCCTTCACGGTGGAAGCCACCAATTTGCCTCCTGCTCCGGACATGTTTAACTGTGCGGAGAAGGCTTGGACTAGGGCGCTGGAGATCGAGGAGGCAAGAGTGGGCAGAGGAAGAAGAAGGCGTGGGTAAGAATGGGGAACTCTTATCCCTTTATAGAGGCGACAAAAGCGGAGCGCCTCCCCACTAGCCTGTTGAGAATCGCTTACTTCCCAATCGCCCCGATTGATGGAACGGGGGGATTACCCATACCCGTATTGATGAGAATCCCGTGATAAGGGGACATGATCTCTGCTTTGACAGGACGTGTCAAGGAAACCGCCTCGCAATACACGCTCTGGCTGGTTGTGAAAAGAAAAACGGTTTGAATAATGACCCAACCATAAGGACATGTCACGTCGTTTAAAAAGTTGTCAGCTGAAGTATCATTCTCTCTATGGTGGTATCTGAAGATCATTTTACATATCCGAACAGGGTCTACGTGTTCGATAATTATCTTGGAGTATTCGGAGGAGGAACCCGCCTTGCAATGCCGAAGACAAGACTGCGTGTCGGACTCATCGTCATTGAAGCCTGGTTCAGGGGCTACTGAGGGAGTCCTGGATATGGGGGTATCCGGACAGTCGGACTATATACATCATCCAGACTATTGAAGCGTGAAGATACAAGACTCAAGACTTTGGCACGTGTCCGGATGGGACTCTCCTTTGCGTGGAAGATAAGCTTGGCGATCCGGATATTATGTTCCTTCCTTGTAACCGACTCCATGTAAACCCTAGCTCTCCGGTGTCTATATAAACCGGATAGGATGGTCCTTAGAAGGCCGATCACAATTACAATCATACCATCATAGGCTAGCTCTTAGGGTTTAGCCTCTATGATCTCGTGGTAGATCTACTCTTGTACTACACATATCTTCAATATTAATCAAGCAGGAAGTAGGGTTTTACATCCATCGAGAGGGCCCGAACCTGGGTAAACATTGTGTCCCTTGCTTCCTGTTACCATCAGCCTAAGACGCACAGATCGGGACCCCCTACCCAAGATCCGTCGGTTTTGACACCGACACCAGCCCCTGGTGAAATTGCAAGTGCATGGAATCTGAACATATTCATGCATCCAGAATTTATTAGAATGTAGTATTTTGATTCGCACCGTGCTTTTTACAGTCCGGCAAGTTCTCCGGCCCAACCGGCCTCGTCAGAGGACTCGTTGAGTTCCGATGCCTTGGAGAGTGAGACACCTCCTAGGGCCCCTTCCCCAAAGCCTAGCTCTGACACCAAGGTGTCGTCCAAAAGGGTCTTGAGCCAGGGGGCGTAGCTTGGGGGCCGGACGCGCGGGAGCGGCGGTTCCCATGAATGTCGATGGCGGGGGCGATCATGGATCTAGCCCGCAGCCGGACACAGTCCCGGAGGCCCTTAAGGCTCCGGGATCAGGCAGGCAACCCCTCTTGACTGGAGGGGGCGACCCTACTCCACCTGTGACCTCCGTCCAACCATAGGTGCCAGGCGGCCTATCGACAGCACTGGAGAGTGCGTCCATCATTGATGAACACCACGCCGTTATGGGTGTGGTGATAGAAAAGATTCAGGCTGCCGAGAGCGGACTGAATGAATCCTGCGGCAGCCTTATAAAAGGCTTGGAGGTACGTGTAGAAGACTATCATAGTATAGATAGTAGCCCATGATACACTGTCCGGAGAGGACAGGAACCGGACAGGGGATCAACTTCCCGTCCGTAGGAGACTTAGCTAATGACATATATGTATTATGAATCAAATGTCTGCAGCGATTGCCTCCTCTCATACTGCGGAAGTGTCCGGACTCAAGCAGAGTCTAGTGCGCGCCGAAGAGGAAATCGGCCGAGTGAAGAAGCAGTTGGAGGACCAACAAGGTATGTTTATAAACTTTTAGTAAGTTTTAGCATAAGTAAGTAGTTGTGACTATCTTAGAGTATATATATCGCGCACTCCAGGGGCAAATGCCGAAATTGAGGCGCTCAAGAAGGCTGTTGCCTTGGACGAAAAGAAAGCAGCCGCAGAGCAGGCTCTCCATGAAAAACACGGAGCGAGGGTTGTGGAAGCTAAATGAGAGCTTCAGGAGGCCGTAGGGAGAAGCGAGAGCTTGGAGCAGAGTCTATTATTGAAAGAATCCGAACTCGCCCAAGCTCTTCGGACCGCGAATGAGGTTCCGGAGGAAGCCTAGACTGCGTTGAAGGATATTCAGGAGGCGCGGAAGATTGCGGCCAGTAAGGTTTTTTTTTGTTCAAAGCACCTTACGCTTTTGCAGGGAATATTCATGGTGACCCATTGAATCCTGATTTTTCAGGGGCATTTGCGGATTTGCCGCGCAACATATCTGATGCTGCCCAATTCTGCCGAGCTGAGACAAAGGAAACTGCGGAGTAGCTCTTCTGGTCCCCGTATTTGGCGCCGAACTATCCAGTGCCATTTGTCGACCAGATCAAAGAGCTGATCGAACTGCATCAGGTGACCGAACTAGCCATGAAGGATCTGGTTATCCGGCTGTGGCCCGCCGAGCCTATACTGAGCAGTTTATTTGGGCTCGTGAAGCGGATTGTGAGGGCCTGCCCTCAGCTGGACGTCATTAAGTGGTCGGTTTGCATAGAAGGGGCACGAATGGCATTTTCCCGTGCGAAAGTGCACTAGGGGAAGCTTGATGCTGAGAAGCTGATGACCGAGGGGCCGCCGAAGGGGAAGGAACACCGCAAGCCCGAACTATATTATGATGGTGTCCTGAAAGGTGCCCGCCTCATGGCCGAGGAATGTATGAAAGACATTATTTTTCCTTGAAAGGAGATGTGCTATCCTTTGTAAGGCAAAACAGAGTCACTTATATGTAGGTGCCTGCTATTTTTAAATTCTATTCCTGCACAGCCGTTTAATATGTTAGTCTTGAGAGTTGGCCAGTCGTTGGCTTCTGCCCCCACGTAAGAGCTACGGGGGTGTTCGGGATAAACCTGAACACTCTTTATCCAGTTCTTGGGTCCATGAAGGAGGTGTTCAGCACAACGAACCAGGCAATCAGACTATATGGCTTTATTACTCTCACTTAGCCATAGGAATTCGAGTATGGGAGGCGCAGCCCCTGGTGTTCGGAAGACTTCACGGGGGCTCTAATAGCGCTTGATCGGTGGACCGATCCTTCGCACGCTGCATTTTATTATGGCATTTATGTGGAATAAATCCTTAAAGATTTTACAACCTCTCGAACAGCTGACCAGCTCTCGCCTTATCATGACAGTCGGTTTTCGGCTTTCTCTACTGAGGTGTTCGTCCGGCAGAACCGGGACACAATCGCAGTAGTTCTCCCAGCGCTACCTTAGCCTATATTGCGGAACGTAAGGTACCAAAACATGGGAGCCGGGAAAACCCAACCAATGACCCAAGACATGATTCGGAGATGATGCATATAAAGCTATAAGTTTGGGGTGCCGAACGACCGAGAAGGTGTTCGGACTTTAGTCATCATAGTATGGGTGCAAGGAAGCCCCTGACGTTTCAAAGGCATAACACGATGTTCGGATGCCGTTATGACAAAATGTCGTTGAGAAATAGCAGATAAGTGTCAAATCACTCTACATGCTATATTTAAGTAACACGTCTATGCGTATAAGTACGATGCATGTTATAAAAGAGAGGCATGACGGCAGAACCTATTAGGGCCGGGCGGTGGTTGGTTGTGTGCGAGTCCGAAGGAATATCCGGATTGTATTCAGGTGGGGTGGAGATCCACCATGTGTGCGTCCGAGATGCTTCCAAGTCGTCGGTCCAGTTGTGCGCGAGGGCGAACCTGTGAATAATGCTTAAGAGGCGTGTGTGAGCAGTGGCTGAGTCGTGGATGTGATCCGTCCGGCTTACGCTGAAGGATATGTATGAGCTATGGTTAGGATGGGGTATCATGAAGTAGTTCGGACTCCTTTGTCGGTGTCCAGGAGTTCGGCTGTCGAATATAAGTTCGATTGAAAAAACCATGACTCGCTGCTTCAGTGAATAAAGTAGCCGAATATTCTTCGGCACTGAGGCGAAGCTCGGTCTTGACCGCATTTGTGACTTCATCACGTGGGTCTTGGGTGGTAATGCGTTGAGTTGCAGTGTATCCTGGCGGTGCTGAGTAGCTACTGCCTAGAGGTGTTAGACCGAAAGTTGGTATGACATTTTTGGCTATCCAGAGACCAGCTCCGGGGTGGCGGGGCCTAGATGCCCGCCATGCATTTTTATGATACTCTAGAATGAGTTTTTTGGTGAGTCTGATCCTCGAGTTATTAGTCCCTAGAATTGATAATCTAGGCCTCTTCACGCTCCTTCCGGCGCCGGCCTGCCGATTTGTTTAAAGACCCAGCATTCTCTATTGGTATGATTGGCAGCCACTCCTGGGGTGCCATGAATTTGACATGGGAGGTCAAGTATGCGGTTCAAGCTGGAGGGGTCCGAATTAAGATGTTGAAGTCTCTTATCCCGCTCAATGGGTTGAGGATTACGGGCTCCTGTGTTGATTATCGTTCCCTGGGTGCCATTTTTTGCCTTGGGACGCTTATATTTGTTGCACCAAGGTTTGTAGACTCTGTTTTTGTCCGCTGATGCGTCCGGGGTGCTTGCCATGTTACTGTTTGGTATATAATGCTGGTCTTGTGTGCAGCCCCTTGTCGCGGTGTGCTGTCTGTGGGGTGTGGGCCTACGTTTGACTTTTAGTGCCGCCTCCTCGAATTGAGGTAGCAGCCAGCGTTTTGGGTAGTATTTTGTTCGGCGCTCGAGTCCGTATTCTTCGGCTGCCCGGGCCTTAGTGCGTCTGTTTGTGAGCAGTTCTTGGTCAGCTTGGAGTTGCTGCTGCTTCTTTTTCAGGCTTCTTGCAGTAGCTATAAGCCTGCGCTTGAAGCGCTCCTGCTCTATGTGATCCTCTGGTACGCCGAATTCGTCGTCACCGAGGCTCACCTCGTCTTCGAAGGGAGGCATATAGTTATCGTTCTCCAAGTATCCATCCTCGCCTGTTCGTTTGGGCTAGCCTGCCCGTGTTCCTGTTCGGCTTGCTCGAAGATGGGTTGATCAGGATCGTATTCCTCTTCGGCACCCTCTAGATTTTCTCCAGTGCCGGTATTGTTGTGGCGAGGCTTGGAGCGGCGCCGATGACGCCCATGTTTTGCTTTCTTCCCCGAGGGGTTATCTCCCGTTGCCTCATCGCCATTGGTTTCTTTGAGAGTATCCACCATATATATATCATATGAAGAGGTGGCAGTCCAGCGCCCTGTAGGCGGTGGTTCCTGTTCTTCTCCCACATCGTCGTCTATACCGTCGTTGTCTTCGGAGTCGAAGTTAAGCACGTCGGTCAAGTCATCGACCGTGGCTATTAAGTGGGTGGTGGGTGGAAACGAATTTCTTCGTCGCCAGCTTCCCACTCGAGACGGACATAGTTCGGCTAGGAGTCTCTTGACAAAGAGAGA
The DNA here is from genome assembly GCF_018294505.1 of Triticum aestivum. Lineage (NCBI taxonomy): Eukaryota > Viridiplantae > Streptophyta > Magnoliopsida > Poales > Poaceae > Triticum > Triticum aestivum. Next base: position 398,294,791 of record NC_057807.1, read on the forward strand.
GACCTTAAAGAATCTAGCATGTCTCAGAAGGGTGAGTGCTGAAAGATATCCGCGGCGGCGAACTCCATGACTGGAGCCCAATTAGATTCGATGGGCATGGATACGCGCGGTCCGGAACACACTACCGGAGGTGAGTCCGGGGGTCCGGAGGTACAGATTTCCTGAGGAGAGGGGTCTGTGTTCGGATCCAACGCGGATGAGCGTGTGGCCTTCAGGGCAGGGTCCATCCACACGTCCTCGGAAGGCACGACCTTCTCTGGAACAAAGTCTGAAGCTGTTGGAGGTGCGATATTCCGAATACAGTCCGACTACAGATCTAGGTCATGCACGTCGTGATTGTTCGGCGCTCCTGAAACGGGCCTGAATCCGTCGAAGATCAAGTCTCCGCAGATGTCGACCGTGTAGTTTAGGTTTCCAAACCTGACCTGATGGCCAGGGGCGTAGCTATCAATCTGCTCCAGATGGCCAAGCGAGTTGGCCCGCAGTGCAAAGCCGCCGAACACGAAAATCTGTCCAGGGAGAAAAGTCTCACCTAGGACAGCGTGTTTGAAGGTTGGAGAAGCCATCCAGCCTTGCAGTGACGACACAGAGGAACTCTCAATCAAAGCACCAATTTCGGGGTCAAAACCGGCGGATCTCGGGTAGGGGGTCCCGAACTATGCGTCTAAGGCTAATGGTAACAGGAGACTGGGGACACGATGTTTACCCAGGTTTGGGCCCTCTCGATGGAGGTAATACCCTACTTCCTGCTTGATTGATCTTGATGATATGAGTATTACAAGAGTTGATCTACCATGAGATCAGAGAGGCTAAACCCTAGAAGCTAGCCTATGGTATGATTGTTGTTGTGTCCTATGGACTAAACCCTCCGGTTTATATAGACACCGGAGGGGGCCAGGGTTACACAAAGTCGGTTTAGAGAGGAGGAGATCTACATCCGAATCACCAAGCTTGCCTTCCACGTCAAGGAGAGTCCCATCCGGACACGGGACGAAGTCTTCTATCTTGTATCTTCATAGTCCAACTGTCTGGCCAAAGTATATAGTCCGGCTGTCCGGATACCCCCTTATCCAGGACTCGCTCACATGGGGTAGTAACCATGAACCAGAACTCCACAACCACAAGCACTTCACACCAATTGTGCAGCCCAGGGAAACTAGCAACCATGCACAACTAGTACGAAAGGAGGATAGCTATGAATGAACCATCTACATCGAGTGCGCGCTGCGCAATGCAAAAAAATAGTAACAACGAACAGGTCGTACTTGACACCAAAACTACGACGGATCCACCTAAGCCAATCACACACGTAGCACGAACGTCCAGAATTAAGATGGCTAGCATTACACAATCCGTACCTTCGGCCTTCGGTGGGGCGGAAGCCAGTCAGCCAAACATTGACGGTAATGAAGAGGGGTAGGGCCAACGGTGGCACGACCCTCCGCGGGGTCACCGAGATCTCTCATTGACCCGGTCGCGTTTCAGTCATTGTCGTGCTCCCCTCGCCACCGTGCGTGGTCACTGGTTTGGCGGCAGTGGCGGTTCCCCTCGTCGAGGTGTCCGCGTGGGGCGGTGGCGGCTCGGGCACGGGGGGCGCGGCGGGGCGGCACGACGATGGGGGTGGCGTGGGGTGGTGCGATGACGAGGGTGGCGCGGGGCGGCAGCGGCATGGGGGCGGGGTGGCGGCGGCTCGGGGGCAGGACAAAGAGAGAGAGGGGACAAAGAGATGGGTCAGCGGGCTCGTTGGCCTTTCGTTAGGGCACAGTTATTTGCCGTCTGCTAGCAGACGGCAAAGATCCTAGCTAACAGACGTTAGTTTGGCCATTTCTTTGCTGTCTACTAGCAGACGGCAAAGAAGCTTTGTCGTCAGCTGGTGGACGGCAAAGAAAGTGTCCGTTAGGTGGTCATCGCCAGTGGGCCACCCACACTCTTTGCCATCCGCCAACAGACGGCCGTAAGCTGGCTGACTACAAAGAAATGGCTGACGGCAAACATGACCTTTGCCGTCAATTTTCCTCAAGCTGATGGCAAAGACATTCTTTCCCATCAGCCACCTGACCACAAAGAGCTGGCTGACGGCAAAGATCCTGATTCTAGTAGTGTGTATTGGGTGTGTTGGGGACACAAGAGACTCTTTGCTATTTGGTTGCAGGGTTGAGAGACCATCTTCATCCTATGCGTCCCACGGATTAATAAACCTTAGTTCATCCAATTTAGGGAAATTTGTTACTGTCCTACAAAACTCTGCGCTTGGAGGCACACCACGAGTTTACGAGAAAAAGGTTCCATAGTAGACATCAAGCTCTTTTCTAGCGCCGTTGTCGGGGAGGTGAGTGCTTGAAGGTATATCTTTAGATCTTGCAACCGAATCTTTCAGTTTCTTGTTTTATCACTAGTTTGGTTCATAAAAGAAAACTACAAAAAAATGGAAGTGAGGTGCCTCATATTCTTCGTCTTTATAATGCCTTTCTTGAAAATGATGGAAAGGAAAATTGTGCTCAATTGATAGAAGAAGAGTTCAATAAAATGTTTGGCATAAAATCTTTGAATGATGTGCATGGTTGAAATATTGCTAATATGAATTCTTTGAATATCCATGATGCTAATGATATGAAAAGCCATAAGCTTAGGGATGCTATGTTTTATGAAGATGATATTTTTAGTCCCCCAAGTTTTGATGAGAAAAATCATTATGATGAAAGCATGCCTCCTATTTATGATGATTATATTGATGAAAGTGGGTTAGGAAGACCGTCAACTCTAGGTAAAAAGTATCCCGCTATTTTGGAGGGTGTTGAATCTTTTCGTAATAATTATGAAAGTGGATTTCATGAGGTCATGACTTTACTTAATGATGAATCCACTATTTTGGAAGAGGTTTCAGTTAACTATGATAAAAAAAGTTGCTATATATGATGATTATTATGATGATATTTATGCTACAAAGAGTAAAGATATCCAAAGAAACTTGTGATCATGATTCTAATGCTCAAATTGATCAAGTATCATGTGATAATTATTTTTTTGAGTTTGCTCCCACTATTGATGAGAATAAATTTGCTTATGTGGAGAGTAATAAACTTTTTATGCATGTGGATCATGAAAATAATGCTTTATGTGATAGCTATATTTTTGAATTCATTCATGATACTACTGAAAAATATTATTTGAGAGGAGCATATGCTTCTACATATTTCACTAATATAAAGTTTCCTCTCTATGTGTTGAAACTTTCGAAGCCATGCTTGTTTTGCCTTCCTATGCTAGTTGATTCTTTCTCCCATAAATTGTTTGCTCACAAAATCCCTATTGATATGAAGTGTGTTAGGCTTAAATGTGCTAGTAATATGCTTCATGATGCTCCCGTTATGTTTCAATTCTTATCTTTCGTGTGAGCAACATTGAAATCATCATGCCTAGCTAAAAAGGCATTAAAGAAAAAGCTCTTGTTGGGAGATAACCCAACACTATTACCTACTGTTTCTGTGTGTTCACATGATTAAGCTACTATAGTAATCATGTTTTATAGCTTTTGTTTCAATAAAGTGCCAAGTAAAGCCTTTGGGGTAGTGTGGATGATAGTTGACTTGATTATGTGCAAAAACAGAAACTTTTTCTTCCAGTAACAGAATTGTTTAAATTCACTAAAATGTGGTAGAATTCTGACTTTTACACATGATTGGTATACAAATTTCCTATGTTGTTCTAATTTTTCAGAATTTTTGGATTTACATAAGTATGGTCATTGTCTAGATCTTTATAGACTATTCTGTTTTTGATAGATTCTGTTTTCAATGGATAGTTTGCTTGTTTTAGTATTTCCATAGTTTATATTAAGTGATATAAATTGTGGAAATGATAAGGTACATTAGGCATTGTGTGAGAAAAATTATTAATCTTGTCTTTGACAGTACCCAAGTGGATGATTTGTTTTATCATACTAACCTATCTTACAAAGTTCCGTTAAGTTTTGTGTGATTGAAGTTTTCATGTTTTGGGTGAGATATCGACATCAAGAGAATAAGGAGTGGAAAGAACATAAGCTTGGGGATGGCCAAGTCACACAAGGTAAGATTCAAGGAATACCCAAGAAACTAAGCTTGGGGATGCCCCGGAAGGCATCCCCTCTTTCGTCTCCAACACTCTCAGTAACCTCACCTGGAGCTATATTTTTATTCATAACATGATATGAGTTTTTCTTGGAGTGTCACTTTATTTTAGTTGGATTTGGTTTATTTTATTTAGAATAATGTTTTCCATCTTTTAGTTCAATAAAAATGTCAAGTATAGCCTTTACCATGCATATTTTGCAAGTCTATATGTTGCTATTTTGAAAACAAAAAGGTTTCTATCGTTGTAGGAATTCTTCTGGAAAGTTAGAACATGATAAAATCTTGAATATTTTACACAGTAAGATACAAAAAAAAATCTAAGTGTGGTAATTTTTCAGAATTTGTGGAGTTAGAGAAGTATGAATCTTCTTGCATTCTTTACAAACTGTCATGTTTTGACAAATTGTTGTTATGTTTGCATATGTTTGCTTGTTTAATGATTCCATTTGAGGTTAGGAGTATTAAATATGCAGAGGCATTTAGTATGCAATGTTAAATAATAATTTTAGTGATTTTCTATAGTAGATAATGATAAGGTTATTGCATTGATTTATACTAACTTATCTCACGAGTTCTTGTTGAGTTTTGTGTAGATGAAGTTTTTAAGATAAGGAAACCATGATATAAAAGGAGTTAAGAAGACACAAAAGCTCAAGCTTGGGGATGCCCAAGGCATCCCTAATTAATATTTCCAGAAGTCTCAAGCATCTAAGCTTGGGGCTGCCCAGGTTGGCATCCCACTTTTCTTCTTGAACATTGATCGGTCAGTTTTGGTTGAGCTTAAGTTTTTGCTTCTTCACATGATATGTGCTATCCTTGGAATCTTCACTTGTATCTTTTTGGAGTAGTTTGTTATTCGTGCTTCACTTATATCCTATGAGTAAATGGTTGAATGAATTGGATATCATAAAACTAAAATTATATATGTTTCTTATGCTTATCCCAAGTGGAGTAATGACTTCACATATAAGAAGTAAGGTGGTAGAGTTTATTGAAAGTTAGCAAACACAACATTGGTCACTTGAACAATTCATAAAAGAATGTTGAAGGAAGTGAGATTTCACATATAAATATACTATCTTGGCATCTTCTATGATTGTGAGCTCCATTAATTATTGAGAAAATTCCTTATTTGGCCCTTTCTTAAAATTTGCTTCCTTTTTTTGGCTCCCTAAATTATTTCTTCCCTTTTTAACACTCAAACATTATTTTCTTCCCCCTGTGACCCTTTCATCCATTTTTTCCATCTAGTGTTGTTTAGTAAGACATACAAAGACAATTTTTCCCTAATGATAGTAGGGGGCATGAAGTTGCCATGAACGCACACGACACTGATCCGGGCCAAGGCCGACTGGAAGTTCCCCATGCCGGCCAAGCGGCCGACCATATCCTCCTCCCGTGCGTGGGTGCACCGAGGCTGCTGCCACCTCTCATGCATGGCAGAGGTGAGGCTGTCGGTCGTGTCTGTACATCGTGTTGGCTTTAGAACCCGAATTTGTATCGTCAAGAAACAATACATACGTGCAAGCTAGCACACACGGCAGCTTGATTGATTTTCAAGCAGCAGCAGTGTACATGCAAAGCTTGTAGGCTGGCACGTTAACTCTCGCGGTCTTGCCATAGACATACGATACAAGACTAGCTTATGTTGGATCGATCAGATCATCTTTAGGAACGTAGTGACTTCTCTCATTGGAACGAACGCGAAATAAATATAGATCATAGATTTATTGCCACGGGCTATGTAGTGCAAGTCGCCAGCCAGTCCATACGTGCACGGCTAGAGTGCACCTACTAGCTAGGTATTGTAGATCAATTAAGGTGTCTGCTTGGCTGCTTCATTGAGGCTAGCTCGCATGTACGTTTGTTAGCTTTTTTTGCGGGGTGTGTGTTAGCTTCTGTGTTCAACTACTAATCATGTATGCACTACCAGTGACTCGTTGATTCGTGTACATAGTTTAATTGTTTAATTGTGATTGGGACTCATTACAGGAACGACTCGATGGAGATAGAAGTTATCAGAAGCTTGTGCTCTTGCCTTCTTCCATCAGCCGATCTGTAATGCAATGGTCTGAACGTGTGCAACAGTCGTGAGCAAAATAGATCTCAGTAAGATGACACATTGACATGCCATGATCTAATTTATCATCAATAAGATTAATCTGTAAATAATCCGGTCACATACTACACTAAGGGTAAAATAGTCTTTTCAGGTTAGACTTAACACCGTTACTGGCCAAAACTGACAGAAGTGTCACATAGGGAACAAAATGAAGTTTGAGTGTCAAAACGAGAAGAAAATAAAATTTTGGGCCAAAAAAGGAAGAAATTTTAAGAAAGGGCCAAATAAGGAATTCTTTCTTAATTATTTTCAAACTTGAGCAAATTTTGAAGTTGGACAAGGAAGACAACGTAATGAGTTATGTTTGGGTATATTTGTATAGAAGTTATATTGTTATGGATCCTTCAACATGTGGTGCTTGCTTAGGATATTTTGCTAGCCTTCACCTGCACTAAGCGGGAATACTGTGTAACGCCTCGGATACAACTTTCCATGTTTGTAACCTCAACTGTTGCCATTTCTGGCTATGTGTTATGCTATTTCCTTCGTGGTTGGGTTTTTGTCTTTCGTTTTGCATTTTGTTCATGTCATGCATTTCATCTCATGTCATCATTCGCATTGCATCGGCATTGTTTTCTTAAAACTTGCATCCGCTCGTAGTTGCCACTCCACGCTTCTCTCCGTTGCGTTTGTTGACCGTTCTGAGACCGACCGGGTTTTCGATTCCCTCTTGTCTGACTGTTTGACCCTCTCTACGCTTTACTCAGACCCCTCGCGTGCGCATTCAAAAACTGCTCTGAACCCGAATCCGCTCAGTCATGACCGTTGAGTCCGGATCAACCCTGTAATACCACAATACTTCTTTTGCTTATTCTTTTGACTATCCGATTGACCCGAAGCCGTCCGATAATGGTCAGACGCCCCTAAGACTCCTTCCGCCTGCTATATATACAGACCAACCCTAAAATTTAGGGAGTTGTCCCATCCTCCACTCATCGCCGTCGCCACTCCACCGAACCCACATCAGGATCCCACCTGCCCAAACCACCGCCGCCATCTTCCCCTTGTTTTCCGCGCGCCCCCAATCGCGAGCTAGCCTCCAGATCCACCCGCAGACTCCACCCTCTCCTTGAATCCTCGCCCAGCCGCTCGAGTCTCTGCTTGTTGACCCTGCCGCTCGACCGTGCAGCCACCTAGGACCGCGACCACAGGAGCAGGAGCTCCTCTGCTCGCGCACCAACGCCCGTCGCTGGAGGTCTCCTTTCCTCCCGTCCTCGAGCTTGCCGGAGGCCTCCGCTGCCGCCGGAGCACCAGCTGCGAACAAGTTGAGCGCCTGCCGCGCCCCCTCTCCCCCTTCTTCTTCTTCCTCTGGGTTCTCTCTCTCAATCCTCTCTCTCTTCTGTTGCCATTGACAGGAGCTCGCCGCCGTGTTGATCTGCCTCCGCCGGCGTTCGAAGTTCCCATGGAGCCCGGCTTTGAACCCCTGCGCATCCCCGATGCCGGTCCTCGTCCGCAGCACCCCGGGGCCGCTGCGCCCCGTTTTCAACCCGGTCTGGCCGAGATCAATCCGTCCTGCGTCCGATCAAGGAGTCCCGTAGCCGAGCTCTGCTTCCGCCTGCCTGCGCCCAAGCCATCGCTGCCGCCGTCCCCTGCCACGCCAGCCCTGCCGCGACCTCTGCCTCCCTCTTCATCGAGCAGGAGCGCTCGCCCCCAAGTCCTGTTGCTGCCTCTGTTCAAGAGGAGGACGACGCAGTCGACGCCCGCGTTGACTGCGCCTCGTCCGCAAGCGACCGCTAGGTGGGCTCCAAGGCCCGGCTGTGCCCCCCAGCCGGCCTCCTTCTGCTTCCAATCAGGCCTCAGCCCATGGGTGAGCAGCCCCTCCAGCCACTCTCCTGTCCTATGCAGCCCGTTAGCATATGTGGCCCATATCATGTTTTTTTTTCAGTTCGGTGATTTTGCTATTTATCTAGTAAATTACTGTTTTACAGAAAAGACCCTCATGTTCATGCATTTATATCTCTCAAACCGTTCATCGGATTAAAATGATTTATATATGTAAAATGCTTAGAATTTTGTGTATATTAATAATATGCCACTTTCATCCATGTTTAAAATGTTTACAATGATGTTTGCATTAATTTGCTTAAATGCCATGTTAAAATGATTTATTTCATAACTAAATAACCATAGCTCCAAATTTAATAAACTTTATATGTAAATGGGGTGGAAAAATGCCTAGTTTAACATGGTCCACTTTATTTTCCTGTTTAACAACCTTAAAATATGATTTAGGGAAGAACAGTACCGAATCTAAAATATGCATATCGGGATTTTCCGGAATTGTTGTTTGTTGTTCCGACCTCATTTAAACTTGCCTAGATAGGTAGTTTCATTATGTTTCACCTCTTGCCATGTTTAACAACATTTAATATTGTTGTGTACCTAAACGAGATTAAACTAAATATGTCAATGTGGTGTTTTGTCAATATGCAACTCGTTGCATATTGAGCTCCACTTAACTTGTAGTATTGTTTGTTGCACTTTGCCATGCCATGCCTCATTTAAACCGGACATGCATCATACTTGTTTGTGCATCATGCCATGTTTATGCTTGTGCATTTACCATGTTGTTTGTTTATTTCCGGTGTTGCTTCTTAGTTCCGGTAATGTTGCAATTGTGAGGATTCGTTGGACTACTCCCGTTCATCTTCTTCATGGACTCATTCTTCTTCCTAGCGGGATTTTAGGCAAGATGACCATCACCTTGGATCTTATTATTATCATTGCTATGCTAGTTGCTTCATTCTATCGCTATGCTACGTTACCTATCACTTGTTCTTCAAGCCTCCCAATTTGCCATGCCAGCCTCTAACCTTCTTACCCTTCCCAGCAAACTGTTGCCTGGCTATGTTACCGCTTTTGCTCAGCCCCTCTTATAGCGTTGTTAGTTGCAGGTGAAGTTGAAGATTGCTCCATGATGGACAGGATTATGTTGGGATATCACAATATCTCTTATTTAATTTAATGCATCTATATACTTGGTAAAGGGTGGAAGACTCGGCCTTATGCCTGGTGTTTTGTTCCACTCTTGCCGCCCTAGTTTCCATCATACCGGTGTTATGTTCCCCGATTTTGCGTTCCTTACGCGGTTGGGTGATTTATGGGACCCCTTGACAGTTCGCATTGAATAAAACTCCTCCAGCAAGGCCCAGCCTTGGTTTTACCATTTGCCTCACCTAGCCCTTTTTCCCTTGGGTTTCCGGAGCCCGAGGGTCATCTTTATTTAACCCCCCCGGGCCAGTGCTCCTTCGAGTGTTGGTCCGAACTGAGCTGCCTGCGGGGCCACCTCGAGGAAACTTGAGGGTTGGTTTTACTCGTAGCTAGTCTCATCCGGTGTTGCCCTGAGAACGAGATATGTGCAGCTCCTATCGGGATTTCGGCACATCGGGCGGCTTTGCTGGTCTTGTTTTACCATTGTCGAAATGTCTTGTAAACTGGGATTCCGAGTCTGATCGGGTCTTCCTGGGAGAAGGAATATCCTTCGTTGATCGCGAGAGCTTATCATGGGCTAAGTTGGGACACCCCTGCAGGGTATAAACTTTCGAAAGCTGTGCCCGCAGTTATGGGCAGATGGGAATTTGTTAATGTCCGGTTGTAGATAACTTGACACCAGATCCGAATTAAAATGCATCAACCGTGTGTGTAGCCGTGATGGTCTCTTTTCGGTGGAGTCCGGGAAGTGAACACAGTTTTGGGTTATGTTTGACGTAGGTAGGAGTTCAGGATCACTTCTTGATCATTACTAGTTGACGACCGTTCCTTTGCTTCTCTTCTCGCTCTTATTTGCGTATGTTAGCCACCATATATGCATAGTCGCTACTGCAACCTCACCACTTTACCCCTTCCTTTCCCTTTAAGCTTTGCTAGTCTTGATACCCATGGTAATGGGATTGCTGAGTCCTCGTGGCTCATAGATTACTACAACAACAGTTGCAGGTACAGGTTATGCGATGATCTTGATGCGAGAGCGATGTTTGCTTGTTTTGGAGTTCTTCTTCTTCTTCTTCGATTAGGGAATAGGTTCCAGGTCGGCAGCCTGGGCTAGCAGGGTGGATGTCGTTTGAGTTTCTATTTGTGTTTCATCCGTAGATAGATGGTTCTCTTATGTAAGATGATGTTGTATTCGTGTGGCATTGTATGCCTTATGTATGTATCCCTATCTATTATGTAATGTTGATGTCATGATATCCACCTTGCAAAAGCGTATCAATATGCGGTTCTATCCTTGGTGGGACCTTCGAGTCTCTTTAGGATAGTATCGCATATTGGGCGTGACATATTGCTTGGGCATCCACTTCCTTAAACCCAAAGTTATTACATATGATTCCACCATACCTACCTATAAGCGGTATTTACCTGCCATTCCAAATAAATTTACATGTGCCAAACGATAAATCTTCAAATAATAATCTATTTTGTATGCCAAAGTCGCTCATGAACCGACAGGGGGTGGTCAGTATCTTCCATGCTAGATGGATTATTCTCACAATGAATGTTTATTCGCTTGTCATTCATGAGAAAGTGGCTGGTAATTGGGATGCCCAGTCCTATGATCAAAATCAAAATCAAAATATAATAATGAAACAAAAATCCCCCGGATAGTTGTTGGTATGGAGGGAACCTGAGGATTTGGCTCGCCATTGCTTGTGTTTGTTGGTGGAGGGGGAGTAAGAACTTTACCTTTCTGTTTGGGAACCACCTACACTACTACAGGATGCTGCTAACACGACACTACAATCAGAGAGCCTTTGACGAAACTTTGTGTGATGCATTAATCGCAAACGGTGATGTAAAAAAACCGTCAAAAAGAAGCAAAACATTTGTGATGGCGGTACATCAAACACGGTTCGGATTTTACTTGCGTGTGCAATGCTGGTCATACGGTTGATCCAGACGAACTGTTTGTGATTATACAGAACAATAGAAACATGCAGCCATATCAATGTGTGTGCGATATACGACATATAGTTCGCTCTGATGAACAGTTTGCTATTAGTGAAAGCAACAGAAACGGTCATCCAAATCAAGGTGTGTGTGATATACGGCATACGGTTCACTCAAATGAACTGTTTTCGATTAGGGAAGAGAACATAAATAGTTCAACTTAACAAGATGTGTGTGATATGCGGCGAACATGTCCGGAGGTTAATTTGAGAACAAGTACACAGAGGTTAATTTGACATACATGACTTACAAGTTTCACAGAAATCATATCACGTTTTTTGGAAAACATTTGATTGCGTTGAATGTATATAGTGCTCCGTCCTATTAGTCGAATTAACCTCGAGGTCAATGTTATGGAAACATGTCATAAAGTAATGGGATAGACCTTTAGCCAAGCCAATCAACATGTGTTCAAAAAACAAAAAATGTCAGAAATTAAAAAACAAGGACCTCGAGGTTAATTCAACTAATATGATGAAGCACTACATAAATTCAACGCAATTAAAAGTTTACAGTGATCCATCAAATTAGTTAATTTAACATCGAGCCCACTTCCCATCTAGTCACCCATCTGATGACTACTCAAGGCTCAGCACGGTTAACTTGGGAGTTCTGTTAGATGACTATGGGTAGGGAATCTGGTCCTTGCTACTGTAGGATCCCTCTTTGCATCCTTTATTGCTCACCCGGATGACCGACTGTTGCCGCCCAATGGTCAATGCCACCCCCCTGCAAATGTAGAAGCTTCCCTCCACTTGATGAGTGGAAAACAGTTAATCAAGAAGAACTGTTTGTGATGATGCAAAACAATAGAAATGGGCAGCCAGATGAGGGTGTGTGCAATATACGGCATACAGTTCACTAGGCTAAACTATGTGTGGTTAGGAAACACAATAGAAAAGGTTCAACTTAACAAGATGTGTGTGATACGCCGTAGAGAGCGGCCGTGTGCTACTACCATTGTCTTGGTCTACTAGTCCTCTTTATATTCTATTCCATATTTTGACCTTAAATTTAACCAACAAAGTGTTAAGGCATGTTACAAAAATTATATAACTGGAAACTTTGTTGAAATACGAATCCAACAATATAATCTTTGGCGACATGCGTTTGTATTTTATTAGTTAAATCCTTCTTATAAACCAGGACGAGGGTATAGTAGGTACTTAAATCACAAACATTTTTTTATTAATCGTATGTGTATGTGTCCTTTCGTCCTCCTCTCGCACGTCTTGTCACCCCGCTGCCGCAGACGGCTTCGAGTGCAAGCTCGAGCAGCGCGCGGGGGCATTCTTTTGGCCAAACGGTGGCGAGCCTGTTCCCGCGCAACCGCATAGGTTCCCGCGCAAGCTTCCCGCCTGACTCGATGAAATTGAACATATAAAGGATGAGCCAGTGCGCCCAACTAGCGGGCTTGGCCACGTCTCCTTTTATTCGTCGTGCGCGTGTTATTATAGCGACAAGGGAAGGGATAAGGTCCCGAGTGCTCGCTTCCTCCCGCCTCCTCCTGCTCTTCCTCTTCCCCTCCCTCGGCGTAGCCCCTCCACCTCCCTCCTCCGTCGACGGCGCCTGGTCCAGATCGGGCTCAGGTCATCTCCATAGAGAGCAGGGGTGGACAGTGGGAAGCGGTGGGAAGAAGCGAGCGGCAGCCGGCAGGGAGAGCCACGACGGGGTGGACAACGGGAAGCGGTGGGGAGAAGCGAGCAGCAGCTGACAGGGAGAGCCACGACGATGGCCGGCGTCAGCTGCCACTTCCTCCCCCCGCCGGCGTGTAGGACCTTGAAGTATGTCTAGAGGGGGTGATTAGACTACTTGACCAATTAAAAACTTAACATTTTCCCAATTTTATTCTTTGGCAGATTTTACCAAACTTAGCACAAGTCAAGCAATCTTCACACAATTCAAGCAAGCATGCAAAGAGTATATGAGCAGAGGAAATTAAAGCATGCAACTTGCAACAATGTAAAGGGAAGGGTTTGGAGATTTCAAATGCAATTTGGAGACACGGTGATTTTTGAGCCGTGGTTCCGATAGGTGGTGCTATCATACATCCACGTTGATGGTGACTTCAACCCACGAAAGGTAATGGTTGCGCGAGTCCACGGAGGGCTCCACCCAAGAAGGGTCCACGAAGAAGCAACCTTGTCTATCCCACCATGGCCGTCGCCCACGAAGGACTTGCCTCACTAGCGGTAGATCATCACGAAGTAGGCGATCTCCTTGCCCTTACAAACTCCTTGGTTCAACTCCACAATCTTGTCGGAGGCTCCCAAGTAACACCTAGCCAATCTAGGAGACACCACTCTCCAAGAAGTAACAAATGGTGTGTTGATGATGAACTCGTTGCTCTTGTGCTTCAAATGATAGTCTCCCCAACACTCAACTCTCTCTCATAGGATTTGGATCTGGTGGAAAGAAGATTTGAGTGGAAAGCAACTTGGGAAAGGCTAGAGATCAAGATTCATATGGTAGGAATGGAATATCTTGGCCTCAACACATGAGTAGGTAGTTCTCTCTCAAAAATGGTAAGTTGGAAGTGTACGTTTGTTCTGATGTCTCTCTCCATGAATCAAGAGGAGGTGGAGGGGTAGATATAGCCTCCACACAAAATCTAACCGTTACACACAATTTACCAATCTCGGTGGGACCGAATCAACAAACTCGGTCGAACCGATTCAGTAAACCTAGTGACCGTTACTGATTTCGGTGGGACCGACATGCAACTTGGTGAGACCGATATGGTTAGGGCTAGGGCATAACGTAATCTCGGTGAAACCGATTACACAAACCCGGTGAGACCGATTTTGGAAATTAGCTAACTAGAGAGTTGGTCAGGTAAACTCGGTGGGACTGATTCGCTCTTTTCGGTGAGACCGAAATGTTACGAAAGGGAAACAGAGAGTTTACATTGCAATCTCGGTGGGACTGATCGCTCACTTTGGTTAGACCGAACATTACGAAGGGAAACAGAGAGATTACAATCCCATCTCGGTGAGACCGAGATCCCTATCGGTGAGGCCGATTTGCCTAGGGTTTGTGGCAGTGGCTATGACATCTGAACTCGGTGGCGCCGAATAGAAAGAATCGGTGGGGCCGAGTTTGACTTTAGGTTTAGGTCATATGTGGATATGAGAAAGTAGTTGAGGGTTTTTGGAGCATATCACTAAGCACTTGAAGCAAGAAACTCATCAAGCAACACCCCATCCCTCCTTGATAGTATTGGCATTTCCTATGGACTCAATGTGATCTTGGATCACTAAAATATAAAATGTAGAGTCTTGAGCTTTTGAGCTTGAGCCAATCCTTTTATCCTTAATATTTTGAGGGATCCACTTTCATCATCCATGTCATGCCATTCATTGAGCTTTCCTGAAATATTTGTCTTGGAATAGTATTAGCTCAATGAGCTATATGTTGTTATGAATTACCAAAACTACCTAGGGATAGTTGCACTTTCAATCTCCCCCTTTTTGGTAATTGATGACAACATATAGATCAAAGCTTTGACAAATGATAATAAGATTGAAAAAACATTGTCGCTTTTAAGAAGTATGTGATAAGCAAGAGCTCCCCCTAAATTTGTGCATAGTTTAAGATTTGCTTTGGACAGCAAATGCACAAGGAATTAGGCTCATGGGTTACTCTTCCATGTCACATACATCTTGGTGGAGCGCTCAAAATAATAAAGATTGAATACATGCACTCATCACCAAGCAAAGTGAATGATCAAATAAGGATAAATAAGATAATATCATCTAACAAGCATAAGTGTAGCTTATGATCAAACACATGATCATCAATGTCTCACAGATAATAGCATAGTATCTCAAACAAGCAAAAGCAAATAAAGTTCAACCACGAAGACAAGAGAGAACAAAAGCAAACTCTCTCTCTCGAAGGCTATGATCTATACATTTTACTCCCCCTTTGGCAACAAGTTACCAAAAAGTTCATAGAAAATGCATAGTACTATATCGTCTCTCAGGCTTGTTCTTGATGTGGTGGTGTAGATATGACTCCAAGAACGAAGGCTTCAGTTGATGTGGATGGAGCTGAAGGAGTTGGTGCTGGAGCTGGTTGCACTGGAGCTGTAGCTGGTGCAGATGAAGTGGCTCTGGTGTGTGTCACTGGCTCTGCAGCTGATCTGTGAGCTCGAGGCACTCTGGCAAATGCATTAGTAGTTGTCCTGCCCTCCCTCTCCTGCATGTCATCCTGTAGCTGCTCCACAACTGACTGAATCTCAGTTACTTTCACATCAAGGTCATAGAATTTTTGTTCCATGATTCTCTCCAGGCTCTCCTGGTTTTGAGTTAGGGTGGCCAACCCCTTCTCAATCCTCAGAGTTGATGCTATCAAGTAACCAAGCTGGTCCTGCTTGCTCTTCAGGAAGTACTCAGATGCCTCCTCTAGAGTTGGCATCTTGGCAGCCTTCTCCTTCTTTGCTTTCTCCTTCTTCTCTTGAGCTTGCATTGAGGATGGTTCATTCTCATTCTTCACAACTTGATTGTCCTCAAAGTCTGAATAGAGAACAAAATGTTCCTTATCCAACATATATTTTCCTGTGCCCATCTTTGAGTTTATCAGCTCCTGGATTTGTGGGGCATACCCACAACTTCTCTTTTGGTCTGCTGTTGTCCTCTTGATTGTCTCAACTATGAGGCTCATGACCTTGAATTTCTCTGGCACATCAAAAATGTGAAGCAAATTAATTGCATGCCCTCTGATCATGTTGTGGTCACCTGACTTGGGCAAAAGAGTGTGCCTAAGGATCCAGTTGATTGTTGGCAGCCCTGATAGAAGAAAGTGGACATATCCAAACTTGAAAGTTTCAAGTGCCTTGTCTGGGATCTCCTTGTACATATGGGACATGGAATTGTGATCCTTATTCTTCTTGGACTAGAGATCCAAGTGATCTTTTTTCTCCTCTGGGGCATTGATCAAATTGGCCCATTCCTCAATAGTTGATTGGTACCTCGTACCTTCAGACATCCAGACAATTATGCCATCAGGATAGAAATGAGCTATGGAGTAGAATTACATAACTAGCTCATCATTCTAGTTTGTGAACTTCTGTCCAACAAACTCATCAACTCCACAAGCCTTAAATCTGTCATATATTCCTGGGTAGTGATCCTCATTTTCCTTCATGAATTTCCAATCTACCCACCTCATGTCACAGACTATGGGCTTCTTATCGAATAGCACAGTCTCATAGAAGTCATGCTGTTCCTTAGTGTGGAACCTGTAATCTACAGCAGTTGTTCTCCTGATTGCATATGGATCAGACAATCTCCACTGCCTGAGCCCTGCATCTTTTCTCAGCTTCATATTCTCAGCTACTGGATGAGCATCGTTGTGGTCTGGAATCTTGGGTTTCAGCTTCCTCAGGACTTGTCCTTCATCATCTTCCTCAACATCAACTTCAGGCACTGGGGCCTTGTTCTTCTCAGCAGCTGGTATACTCCTGGTATTCCTCTTAGGTGCAGACTTGGCCTTGGAGGCAGCTTTGGGTGCTTCTTTGGGCTTTGATGTTGCAGCCCCTGAGCTTATAGCATCACCCATCAGCTTTTGTGCCTTGGGTGCTGGTGCAGCAACCTCTTCTTCCTCCTCCTCTTCCATCATGGAAGGTTGTCCAACAACTCTGGCCATAGTCTTTCTGACCCTTTCCTTTCTCTTCTTTCCTTCTGCAGCTAGCTCCTTGGGATCAGGTTTCTCTGGTTCTTGTGTTGATCCTCTGACCTTCAGCATAGGTGTCCTCTTGGCAGGGACCTTCCTATTTAGTCCAAGCTTTGTGGTCTTTGCTGAGCCATACTCCTTTTTGAGCACTACCTTCTTGGAAGTAGCCTCATCTTCAACTGCCACATAGTCCTCATCCTCTGAGTCTGAGGTTCTCTTCCTTCTAGCTCTTGTGGCTACTTTGGGCAAATTGCTAGGAGTGCTTCTGCTGCCATCATCTGAGGAACTAGAGGGACTAGTGCCCTCACTCATGTGAATCTGCTCTTCTTCCCTGTTCTGGCTGTCACTTTGGTCTGACATGTTGAGAACACTGACTGCTGACCCTATGAATAGTTATAGATGAGACAGAATGGATGAGCATCACAAAGTGCAGATATTATTGCAAAAAGAATGATTCAAAAACTTAGTTTTAGTTTTCCACAGAAAGCATTTCGGATCAACCGATTTTCAAACTCGGCGATACCGTAGCAACTTTTGGAACCTAAACTAGTGATCTCGGTCAGACCGAGTCACAATTTGGTGGCACCGAGACTGCTAGGGTTTCACTGTCTAAAATCGGTCACACCGATTAGCAATTCTCATTCAAACCGAGAGTTACTTGTGCAATGGCGTTAGCCGAATCGGTGGGACCGAGTTTTTCAACTCGATGGGTCCGAGATGGTTTCGGCGGAAACCTAACCCTAAATTTTCAAATCGCATCTATTCTAAGGATTGTTTTGACTAGATAGAGGTGTTTCAATCGTGGAAAGAATCTTTATGAACACAATGTGCTAGGAATTTGACGGGGATAGCACTTTGATTGAGTTCATACCGTAATTTGGCGATGAACTTGCTACGACAACAACGGCAGGGATGAATTCCGTTGACGGCGGCGGAGACCAGCGATAGGAGGCGGCTGGCGACGAAGTCGACGATTCGGAGACCTAGGAGGCAAAGCGAGCTATGCGCGGGCGAAGTGGTTCGGAGAAAGTTTTCCAAATTTTGCCCGTGTGTATATATAGCCCGACCCTGTCGGTGTGACCGAGTGGAACAACTCGGTGGCACCGAGATGCATAACTGTTTACAGTTACAGCAACTCGGTGAGACCGAAAAGTTCAAATCGATTGCACCGAGATTGAAAACCTAGATCGTCTTAGTGATCTCGGTATGACCGAAATGGAAGACTCAATCAGATCGAAACACACAAAGAAGTTTTGGAAGTTTAAGTCCATGACGAATCAGGGACTTCGAGTGCTCCTCACACAGAGTGGTTCGAATCTGACTTGATCAAATTTTGTGATGTAGCATGAATAGAGTTTGAGACAAGAAAAGCATAGATAGGTAGAGAAGGTTCTTAGGCATTCTTGTTCATCCACTTGGCAAAAGGAAAAAGAAACCAATCAATCAAAGCAACAAGTGGATGTCCTCGAATGAGTTAAATATGCAACCAACATGCTCACACAACAAAATGGCAAATGAAATATGTGGCAAAGCATGCACAACCAATTCTAGCATCTATCAAACAATTGGCGATGACTAGGTCATCTATATATGAGTATATTGACTTAGGAGTCAAATGAGGACATTTGATCATAGGTCATACTCATCGTTTAAGCTCAAGTGGGGTTACCACTTTTACATAATGCATTGATATCTTCACATCATTAGAGTTTCTTTGACTCAATTCTTAGAGTTAAGCTCCCCCTAGATGTGATATCCCCCCTTAGAGGGATGAACTAACCTTGGGTTTTGTCGATGATGACTTCATGTAGGTGTTGAAGATGTGGATGCTCAATGTTGATGTAGATCATTTGGAGCAATCCTTTGGAGTGAGTTGCACTTTCAATACCTACATGGGTTTGTCCCACAAGGAACAAACAAGTATATCCATAGACATAGAGTTGTAGCGACCCGACCTCAAACGGTCAAGTCTCTGTGCATTAGTGTCATCCCTGGATCAGTAATGCTGACACGCACAATATTCGAAGGATTTAAAACAGAGTAGCAATAACACACTTATTACATCGAATGTCTCAAAAGAGAACTTATTACAATAATATGGCTTAAGGCCATCTAATGCGATAACAGCGGAAGGCTTGGAAGATAAAGTGAGTCCATCAACTCCAACGGCATAGCTGAGCTGCACGGCAACGACCTAACGAACCTTACTGCTCGTCTGAAAAGTCTGCAACATAACACGTTGCAGCCCGAGAAACGGGTCAACACATGGAATATGCTGGCAATATAACACAGTAGAGCAAAATAGAATAATGCTATCACTACATGCATATTTGGCTGGTGGAAAGCTCTATGGTTACAGTTTTGCATAAAGCCAATTTTTCCCTACTGCAAAGGAATAAATTTTAATTTAACTATCATGGTAGTTGAACAACATTGAGAAGGTAAACCCAACTCAATCCCAATAAAAGTGATTAACAACCCAACAATATTAATTAAGAGTGATGAGATACATAAGATAACCCGAGTACTAGACACTCAGAATTGTCCATAACCGGGGACACGGCTAACCATGATTATATTGTACACTCTGCAGAGGTTTGCACACTTTTCTCCACAAGACTCGATCGCTTCCGTTGGATTTCTCGCACTGCATAGTGTTTGAGAAACGGATGACCGAGACATAGTCTTTCAGAAACATTAACTCCCTACTCCGGGTAGACCATACCAAACCTACAAAACCCACTACCTGTTGATCTACCTGTTCAAGAGCTTCACGTAACTTACTCAGCTATGTTAGAGCCCATAATAGCTTGTGGCTGTACACGGAAGTTTCTAGCATGAATCATCTCAGTTCTCTTTTAGCCTGGGTGGCGGTCCATAGGAAGATCACACGGTAACCCCGGGATTTCCAAAAAAAAAATACAGACAACACTGGGCTCCCCAGGTGCCTCAATCCACCCAGATGTGTATTAAAGTTGCCACCTTAAGTTGAACCATTAATTAACAATCTCACATCTGTCATGGAACACTCAAACCCAATCCACGTCTACGAGCATAGCATAGCAATATAACCATAACGTAGAAGTAACTCCCAAGGGTTTAATAATAAACAGGGCAATAGGTTCTACCTCATCAGCTACTTCTCACAACCCACATATTAAAGATATCCTAACCATGAAATGTTTGAGGATTGAACTAATGCAATGAAAACTGGGTATGGAAATTGTGTTACTTGCCTTGCTGACGATCCGCGAAACCTAGAGACTCGTAGTAACACGCTTCGCACTCCGGGTATTCTATCTCAAACAAACAATAACATACATAAGCAACTAGCAAAGATGCACGAGCAAAACTTCAACTAAAATGAAAGACCAGAAATTTCAACTTAAGAACTTCAGTTTGCAAAAAGAATCAAATCAAACGGAGCAACGAAACTCAAACGGCGAGAGAAACAAGATCCGTTTACTAATCTGAACTAAAGTCAAATTTTACAGTATCAAAATCTTGTTCAAGTTGGTTAAACAAAAAGAGGGTCTTGAGACGAAACTCTAGGCTTTTGAATCACCTGATTCCGACTAACGTGCGAAAAGATAAACAAAAACTAAGATCGGATCAGAAATCGCGACCGAGAATAATCGCAAATAAATCCGATAAAAGAAAACTAACGAACATGCTAACAAACGAGCATTCGTTATCTGTAACTAATGAATGAAAACTGTTCGTTTTGACGAACGTACGGACGAACGTCCGCTAAATAGAAGAACCGCGAAAAACCGGTGAACCAATCTAAAAAAACGAACTAGTGTTTCTAAAAAAACTCGAACAATTTTTTAAAAAAAACCGCCGGCTCGAATCCGGCTCGGTACCTCCGGCGAGGGGCTCCGGCGAGGCGAGGTGGGGCGGCGGGGGCTCGGCTCACGGGGCGGCGGGGCTCGGCAACGGCGCGAGCGGCAACCGGCGGCGGCGGCGGGGCTGCAGCGACGGCGGCGAGGTGCGGCGGCGGGAGGCGGAGCGGCTCGGGGTGGCTACGGTGGCGGTGGTGGTTGGTGGTGGAGGGGGGCTCGGGGGGAGTATATAAAGGAGGGGGGCGGCGGCTTGGAGTAGGGGCCAAGGCGGCGACGGTGGAGTCCGGCTCGGACTCCTGTCCGAGTCGGCGGCGGCGGCGGCGCTCGCGCGCAGGAGGCGGCGGTGGCTGGGCCGGCCTGCTCGGCTGGGCCTTAGGCCCGGTCGGGCGCGGGGAAGTTTTTTTTATAATATAATTCGCCGACAGAAATAAAATCCTAGAAAATAAAATAAAAACTTAAAAATGCCAAAACAAATTTTCATCATCTAAATAAAATATTTAGAACGAGATGAACATTTTCTTGGCCCTGAAATGCGATTTTGAAATCGTGCAAATTTTTCTATTGCAAATAAAATCCGAATAAAATCAACTAAAATCAAATAAATGATTTTAATATTTTTCCTCCAATATTTTGATTATTTTGGAGAAGTCATATTATCTCCTCTCATTTATTTTTGGTACGAAATATTTTTCGGAGGGAGAAATAATTAAAATCAAAAATCCTCGTTTCATTATTTGGTAGAAAAATCCAAATATGAAACCGGAAAATCCCCAACTCTCTTCGAGGGTCCTTGAGTTCCTTAGGATTTCGAGGATTGCAGAGCGGAAAAGAAATAAAATATGATATGCATGAATGACCTATGTATAACATTCCAAATTGAAAGTTTGGGATGTTACAAACCTCCCCCCTTAAGATGAATCTCGCCCTCGAGATTCAGGTTGGTCAGAAAATAGGTGCGGGTGGTCCTTGCGAAGTTCATCCTCTTGTTCCCAGGTGGCTTCATCCTCCGTATGGTGGCTCCACTGAACTTTACAAAATTTGATGACTTTGCCGCGAGTTACTCGGCTGGCAAACTCAAGAATCTTCACTGGCTTCTCCTCATAGGTCAAATCACTATCTAGCTGAATTGCCTCCAAGGGTACGGTATCTCTTAATGGTATATCAGTCATCTCCGCATGACATTTCTTCAGCTGTGAGACGTGGAACACATTGTGAACTCCCGATAGTCCTTCAGGTAATTCCAACTTGTAGGAAACTTCTCCCATCCGTTCCAAAACACGATACGATCCTACAAATCTCGGGGCTAATTTTCCTTTAACTCCAAAACGTTTCACACCTCGCAAGGGTGATACTCCCAGATATGCTCTGTCTCCAATTTCATAAGTTACCTCCTTGCATTTTGAGTCTGCATAACTTTTCTGCCTTGACTGAGCTACCTTCAGTCTATCACGAATCAAAATAACCTTCTCCTCAGACTCTTTGATCAAGTCTGGTCCGAACAACTGTCGGTCTCCTACCTCATCCCACATTAACGGGGTCCTGCATCTACTCCCATACAAAGCTTTGAACGGTGCCATCTTCAAACTGGCTTGGTAGCTATTGTTGTATGAAAACTCTACGTAAGGCAAATTGTCATCCCAACTAGATCCATAATCTAGCGCGCATGCTCTCAGCATATCTTCCAGTATCTGGTTGACTCTCTCAGTCTGACCATTAGTCTGTGGGTGGAAGGCTGTACTGAACTCCAATCTCATACCCAAGGTCTGGTGTAACTGATGCCAAAACTTTGAAGTGAACTGAGTCCCTCTATCTGATACGATGCTCCTCAGGACTCCATGCAAACATACAATTCTGGACATATATATCTTGGCCAACTTTGCACTTGTGTAAGTAGTTTTCACCGGAATAAAGTGAGCCACTTTAGTCAAACGATCCACTACTACCCATTGAGTCATATCCTGCCTTGGTCCTGGGTAGTCCGGTGATAAAGTCCATTCGGGTATCGGCATAGGCTGTAACAGTCTGGCTGGCTTCTGATGCTCTGCCTTCACTCTCTGACATACATCACATACGGCTACATACTCAGCAATATCCTTCTTCATACCAGTCCACCAGAAACGTTCCTTCAAATCCAAATACATCTTGGTGTTTCCGGGGTGTATCGAGTATGGTGAGTCATGAGCCTCCTGAAGTATTAACTTCCTGATCTCTGGGTTATTGGGTACATAAACTCGGTCCTCAAACCACAAGGTATCGTGCTCATCCTCACGAAAACCTTTGGATTTTCCTTCGCTCATCTTCTCCTTTATTTCGGCAATCTCCTTGTCTTCCTTCTGAGCTTCTCGAATTTTGTTCAACAAGGTCGACTGAACCTCCATTGTTGCAACAAAACGTCTTGGAACAATCTCCAATCGAAGTTCCATGATATCCTCAGCTAACTTCTTTGGCAAACCCTTGCTCTCAAGCATATTGGCATAACTCTTCCGGCTCAAAGCGTCTGCTACAACATTGGATTTTCCTGGGTGATAGTGTAGCTTCATATCATAATCCTTTATAAGTTCCAACCATCTCCTCTGTCTAAGGTTCAGCTCCTTTTGCATGAAAATATACTTCAAACTCTTATGATCCGTGTACACATCACAACGATTTCCAATAAGGTAATGTCTCCAAGTCTTCAATGCATGCACTACAGCTGCTAATTCCAAATCATGCGTGGCATAGTTCAACTCATGGGGCTTCAGCTGCCGTGAGGCATACGAAACAACCTTACCATCCTGCATAAGCACACATCCCAGTCCCAAACGAGAGGCATCGCAATACACTTGAAACTCCTTATGTATATCTGGCAATGTTAGCACTGGGGTTGTAGTCAAATGTTTCTTCAACTCCTGACAACTTGCCTCGCAATCTTCTATCCATTTAAACTTAGTATCCTTCTTCAATAGCTCAGTCATTGGCTTTGCAAGCATGGAATTTTTTTCAATAAATCTCCGATAATATCCTGCGAGTCCAAGGAAACTGCGGATCTCTCCAACTGAAGTGGGTGCCAACCATTCAGTGACCGACTGAACTTTGCTGGGGTCTACTACTATACCTTCTCCTGATATCACATGCCCCAGAAATCCAACTTCCTTCAACCAAAATTCACACTTGCTGAACTTGGCATATAACTGGTGTTCTTTGAGTTTCTCGAGAACTAAACATAAATGCTCCTTGTGCTCCTCTTCATTCTTTGAGTATACCATAATATCATCGATAAACACCACAACGAATTTGTCCAAATACTCCATGAATACCTTGTTCATCATACTCACGAAATAGGCAGGGGCGTTTGTCAGTCCAAACGACATGATCGTATACTCGTATAATCGATACCGCGTAGTGAACGCTGTCTTTGGTATATCCTTCTCTCGGATCTTGAACTGATGGTATCCTGACCGTAGATCAATCTTTGAAAACACCTTAGCTCCTTGCAGCTGATCAAATTGATCATCAGTAGTGGATACTTGTTCTTAATCGTTACTTCATTCAAGGCTCGATAATCCACAACCATCCTCAGGGATTTATCCTTCTTCTCGACCAAAAGTACTGGGGCTCCCTAAGGCGATGAACTCCTCCGAATATAACCTTTCTCCAACAACTCCTTGATCTGTTTCTTAGTTTCCTCCAGATCGTTTGCGGGCATCCGATAGGGTCTCTTGGATATAGGCCCTGTACCTGGCAATAGCTCTATCAAAAACTCAATGTCCCGATCCCGAGGCATCCCTGGTAACTCTTATGGAAAAACATCCGAGTAATCCTTTACTACAGGCACTTCTTCCTGCATAACTCTTGTGAGGGCATTCACTTGGGTCCTCCTAGGCACATGCCTAGATACGTACTTAATCCTTTTTCCCTCCGGGGTGGTGAGATGAATTGACTTACTAGCACAGTCAATACTTCCTCCGTACTTTGACATCCAGTCCATACCTAATATCACATCCAATCCTTGTGACTCCAAGATAATTAGGTCGGACGGAAAGACATGAGTTCCAATGGTTAAGGGTATCTGGTTGCACCACCGGCTAGCCATATACTCAGCTCCAGGCGAGCTTACTAAAAGAGGGGTCCTCAGGGTTTGGGTTGGTAGGTTAAACTTGTCCACAAATCCCCTTGATATGTGTGAATGTGATGCACCAGTATCGAAAAGAATAAGAGCGGTAAATGACTTAACCAAAAACTTACCTATCACCACATCTAGCTTATCTTCAACCTCATCCACGTTAACGTGGTTCACCTGTCCTTTGTTGAATGGATTAGGCTTCTTTCTGGCACTCCCGTTTCCGTTTCCATTCCTTCCTTCAGGGAAATCATTCACATAGTGCCCAGTCTTCCCGCACTTATAGCAAGTAACGTGACTCAGGTCTCTCTTGGCGGATGTGGCTGGATTGGAGCGATTCTGATTGTTGTTAGCTCCGTTCCCATTTCCATTCTTACCACCATTGTGATTATGCGATCCTCCTCCAGTGTGGTTGTGACCTCCATGGTTATGAATAAGCCCTCCCGTATTCGGGGTTAAGCGAGGCTTATGCTGAGCTCCTGAGTTATACTTCCCTTGTCCATACTTCCTCTTACGGCTCTCAATCTGCTGTTGCTTCCCTTCGATCATAAGAGCCTTATCTACCAACTCCTGGTATTTGTTGAAGGTTGCCACCATCAACTGCATATTCATCACATCATTCAACCCTTCCATAAACATCTCCTACTTCGCGACATCTGTGGCCACATCATCAGGGGCATAGCATGATAGTTTGCTAAAATCATCCACATACTAGCCTACAGTACGGTTCCCCTGACGTAAATTGCGAAACTCCCGCTTCTTCATCTGCATAGCTCTAGTGGAAACATGGGCAGTACTAAAAGCCCGCTGAAACTGAGCCCATGTGACAGTGTCGATACGGTAGGTGGCTGTGAAATTCTCCCACCATGATGCTACTGGTCCATCCAATTGGTGTGCGGCAAAATGCACCTTCTCTACATCTGTGCACCCTGCGGTGGTCACTCCCTTCCGATACGGCCTAGCCAATCATCAGCAACTATTGACTCGCTGCTACTGGAAAACGCCGGCGGTTGTAACCTTAGAAAATGGGCTAGGTTGTCTGCTGGCGGAGGGTTGTTGTTGTTGTTGTGGCCCTGGTTCTGAACTAGCAATTGCATCAAAGCATTCTGCTGCTGGATCAACTGGGTGAGCTCCGGCGGGAAAGCAAAACCGGTGTCACCTCTCGGAGGCATCTGATGAGTTTAGAGGGAAGAGATTAGAGTAGAAAAAGGTCTAGTGAGAGAGCACTACCCATATACACATGAGGCAAACACAATCATATCACTCAATCAATCAAGCAAGGGCATACAACGGTCTAGAACGATCGCAAAAGTGCTCAATTACTACTAAATACATGGGGGAAATACTTCTACTATATGGTGGTCATCTAGAAATTTTGATCGGTGGAAGATTCCATAATGTCAGTTCCAGCTTCATCTTCATAATCATCATCACTAGGATCAGAATCAGTGTCATCGATGATGATGCAGTTTTCTGGGCAAGTGGGGTCGTCATCTTCGTCTCCCGGTGTTGGTTCTCCCATGAATATTCCAATCTTCTTAATCAGGTCATCGTTCTTCTCAAGTAGAGTCTTGATTTCCTCCTCATATCCATCGCGGGTGAACTTGAGTTCTTCCTCCAGCTCGATGATCCTAGTATTTGCGTTCTTTAACTCCATCATGTCTGCGCACATCTGGTTCTCCTGTCGTCGAATGTGCTGGTTTTGCTCCTAGATAAAAGCTGCAATGGATCTATCCTTCTTGGTGCTGATCATCTCCCATTACTCGTCTCGGCGCCCACATATTTGATAGATGGTGTCCTTGATTTCCTTGTTGTAGACTTCTCCAATGCGTCCCATGGTAATGTGGGTTGCCATGCTCTTGCCTAGGCTCCAGGTTGGTGCATCGAAGGAAAATTCTATGGGTTTAGAAGTTGGCGAGAATGTCCTTCCTGGTACTTGTACTTGAATCATCCAGCGCTCCTCTTCTGGTAAGGTGGCGTTGTACGTCCCGGTGAAACTTGGTATTCCAATGTTCAGGTACCTAGTGACTTCCTTCAAGTGGCGTCCAAAAGGTGTATCCTCGTCTGGTTGCGCAAACTTGTTCTTCATCTCCGGCAACCTAAAGAGTGGAAAAAGGGAAGAGGAATCAGAAATGAGTAGAGAAGAGTGACCTATGGTTTGTCTTAGTGGTCGTGTCCTACACTCAGCGTGTGCTCTGATACCATCTTGTAGCGACCCGACCTCAGACGGTCAAGTCTCTGTGCATCAGTGTCATCCCTGGATCAGTAATGCTGACACGCACAGTACTCGAAGGATTTATAACAGAGTAGCAATCACACACTTATTACATCGAATGTCTCAAAAGAGAACTTATTACAATAATATGGCTTAAGGCCATCTAATGCGATAACAGCGAAAGGCTTGGAAGATAAAGTGAGTCCATCAACTCCAACGGCATAGCTGAGCTGCACGGCAACGACCTAACGAACCTTACTCCTCGTCTGAAAAGTCTGCAACATAACACGTTGTAGCCCGAGAAACGGGTCAGCACATGGGATATGCTGGCAATATAACACAGTAGAGCAAGAACAGAATAATGCTAACACTACATGCATATTTGGCTGGTGGAAAGCTCTATGGTTACAGTTTTGCATAAAGCCAATTTTTCCCTACTGCAAAGGAATAAATTTTATTTAACTATCATGGTAGTTGAACAACATTGAGAAGGTAACCCCAACTCAATCCCAATTAAAGTGACTAACAACCCAACAATATTAATTAAGAGTGATGAGATACATAAGATAACCCGAGTACTAGAAACTCAGAATTGTCCATAACCGGGGACACGGCTAACCATGGTTAGATTGTACACTCTGCAGAGGTTTGCGCACTTTTCCCCACAAGACTCGATCGCTTCCGTTGGATTTCTCGCACTGCACGGTGTTTGAGAAATGGATGACCGAGACATAGTCTTTCAGAAACATTAACTCCCTACTCCGGGAAGACCATACCAAACCTACAAAACCCACTACCTGCTGATCTAACTGTTCAAGAGCTTCACGTAACTTACTCAGCTATGCTAGAGCCCGTAATAGCTTGTGGCTGCAGACGGAAGTTTCTAGCATGAATCATCTCAGTTCTCTTTTAGCCTGAGTGGCGGTCCATAGGAAGATCACACGGTAACCCCGGGATTTCCAAAAAAATACAAACAACACTGGGTTCCCCAGGTGCCTCAATCCACCCAGATGTGTATTAAAGTTGCCACCTTAAGTTGAACAATTAATTAACAATCTCACATCTGTCATGGAACACTCAAACCCAATCCACGTCTACGAGCATAGCATAGCAATATAAGCATAACGTAGAAGTAACTCCCAAGGGTTTAATAATAAACAGGGCAATAGGTTCTACCTCATCAGCTACTTCCCAAAACCCACATATTAAAGACATCCTAACCATGCAATGTTTGAGGATTGAACTAATGCAATGAAAACTGGTTATGAAAAGAGTATGATCAATGTGTTACTTGCCTTGCTGACGATCCGCGAAACCTAGAGACTCGTAGTAACACGCTTCGCACTCCGGGTATTCTTTCACAAACAAACAATAACATACATAAGCAACTAGCAAAGATGCACGAGCAAAACTTCAAGTAAAATGAAAGACCAGAAAGTTCAACTTAAGAACTTCGGTTTGCAAAAAGAATCAAATCAAATGGAGCAACGAAACTCAAATGGCGAGAGAAACAAGATCCGTTTACTAATCTGAACTAAAGTCAAATTTTACAGTATCAAAATCTTGTTCAAGTTGGTTAAACAGAAAGAGGGTCTTGAGACGAAACTCTAGGCTTTTGAATCACCTGATTCCGACTAACATGTGAAAAGATAAACAAAAACTAAGGTCGGATCAGAAATCGCGACCAAGAATAATCGCAAATAAATCCGATAAAAGAAAACTGACGAACAGGCTAACGAACGAGCGTTCGTTATTTGTAACTAACGAATGAGAACCGTTCGTTTTGACGAACTATGGACGAACGTCCGCTAAATAGAAGAACTGCGAAAAACTGGTGAACCGATCTAAAAAACGAACTAGGGTTTCTAAAAAAACTGAACAGTTTTAAAAAAACCGGCGGCTCGAATCCGGCTCGGTACCTCCGGCGAGGGGCTTCGGCGAGGCGAGGTGGGGCGGCGGGGGCTCGGCTCACGGGGCGGCGGAGCTCGGCGACGACGCGGGCGGCAACCGGCGGCGGCGGGGGGGCTGCAGCGGTGGCGGCGAGGCGCGGCGGCGGGAGGCGGAGCGGCTCGGGGCGGCTGCGGTGGCGGCGACGGTTGGTGGTGGAGGGGGGATCGGGGGGAGTATATAAAGGGGGGGCGGCGGCTTGGAGTAGGGGTCAAGGCGGCGGTGGAGTCCGGCTCGGACTCCTGTCCTAGTCGGCGGCGGCGCTTGCGCGCAGGAGGCGGCGGCGGCTAGGCCGGCCTGCTCGGCTAGGCCTTCGGCCCGGTCGGGCGCGGGGAAGTTTTTATATATATAATTCTGCCGACAGAAATAAAATCCTAGAAAATAAAATAAAAACTCAAAAATGCCAAAACAAATTTTCATCATCTAATTAAAATATTTAGAACGAGATGAACATCTTCTTGGCCCTAAAATGCAACTTTGAAAACATGCAAATTTTTCTATTGCAAATAAAATACGAATAAAATCAACTAAAATCAAATAAATGATTTTAATATTTTCCCTCCAATATTTCAATTATTTTGGAGAAGTCATATTATCTCCTCTCATTTATTTTTGGTATGAAATATTTTTCGGAGGGAGAAATAATTAAAATAAAAAATCCTCGTTTCATTATTTGGTAGAAAAATCCAAATATGAAACCAGAAAATCCCCAACTCTCTCCGAGGGTCCTTGAGTTGCTTAGGATTTTGAGGATTGCAGAGCGGAAAAGAAATAAAATATGATATGCTTGAATGACCTATGTATAACATTCCAAATTGAAAATTTGGGATGTTACAAGAGTGATGCACACACAAGATGATGTCCATGAAAGCATTAGGTTACCTTTTCCTTGCCTTACCAACATGAGGGTTTGTGACTCCTTGAACTAGTGCAAGATATGGAAGTTGATTGCACTTGTTCTTGCCAAAATGATATGAGTGAAGAATGTTGGCGGAGTCACCCTCAAGAACTCTCTAGTTCTTCTTCTTCGAGATCCACATCATCTTGATGGGAATCCTTGGAGTTGTAGTTGTAGTTGATGAAGTAGAACTTGGCGTAGTCTTGGGAACCCACTTGACCAAGGCCTTAGGAGCTTCTTCAAATGCATCAATCTCCTCTTGAAGCTTGTCCTTGCCTTTGTGCTTGTGGTCTTGTGGTGGAAGATCATCTTGAGCTTGTTTTCCCTTGAAGGAAGTGGGATCATACTTCTCTTGTTGAGGAACAAACTTCGTCTTGGGGTATTGATCTTCTTCCCACTCAACTCCATTGGCATTGAACTTTCGTTCAAAACCAACACCTTGATTCTTCCGGTGCCTTCCTTTCTTTCGTACAATTTCCTCGAATTGCTTACTCCCGGCAAGGCTCTTGTAAACACCTTTCTCTATAATTCCTTTCAAGAAGCTATTTTCTTGCTCAAGTTTAACTTGGCTAAGAGAATCATTAGTGGAATAGAGAACTACTAGAAGCAACAATATTGGATTTAGCATGATTATTGTTGCTACTAGAGGAAGAATCCTTCTTGTTCTTGTTACTAGACTTGACTTGAGGCATGTAAGTAGATAAGAGTAAACGCTTGGCAATGTAAGAAGAACTTTTCTTGCGAAGATCATCATTGATTGCTTTTAAGAACTCATGCTCTTGCTCAAGATTGAGCTTTTCAAAGCGTAACTTCTCATGAGTCCTCAAAAGTTCTCGATGATCTCCTAAGATAGTTTCATGAGCTAACTTAAGAGTGTTTAGTTCTTTAGATAGAAGCTCAAACTTCTCCTTATAATTGTCATTGGTTTTATCTTGTTTAGCATGATTAATTGACGTTTCATCATAGTATTCATCACTAGAGTTGTCAATAAGTAAATCATCATCACCTAACAAGTCATCTTCATCACTATTGAAATCAACATACTCGGGGTGAGTTACCTTAGGGCCTTTAGCCATGAAGCAACTTCCAATCCCTTCATTTGGTGAATCAAATATGTCGTAGTAGTTGGTTGTCACAAGTGCTAGACCGGCAACACCTTCATCTTGAGTATGTTCGGAGTCGGAGTGATAGCTTCTCTCGGAGTGATGTTCAGAGTCGGAACCGGATACCCATTCACCAACATGAGCTTGATGTCTTCGTTTTGTGTAGCTCTTTGATGACTTGTCCTTCCTTTCCGAATCCTTTCTTCTCCAGGATGTTCTTTGTTCATAACGATCATCTCTACTCCTTCTCTCTCTTGGCGGTGATTCTTCTCTTCTACTTCTTCTCTTGGGAGAATCTTCTCTTCTTTTGTAGGGTGCCGTACACTCATTGGAATAGTGTCCAGGTCTCCCATAATTGTAGCAATTGCGCTCTCGACTAGAAGATCTTTTGTCATTGTAGGACCTTGACTTAGAGCTTCTTTCTTTGCTTCTACTCTTGTAGAATTTGTTGAAATTCTTCACCATTAAGCTCAATTCTTCATTGAAGGTTTGTTTATCACTTGATGATGTAGGAGCTTCACATGAGGCTTTGTATGCACCACTTGACTTGTTGTGAAGTTCCTCCTTATCCTTGAGTGACATCTCATGAGCAACGATTCTACCAATGACTTCCGTTGGCTTGAGATTCTTGTAATTGGGCATCATTTGAATCAATGTGCACACGGTATCATACTTTCCATCCAATGCTCTTAGGATCTTCTTGATGATGAATCTGTCGGTCATCTCTTCACTTCCTAAGCCCGCAATCTCATTTGTAATAAGAGCAAGCCTAGAGTACATTTCAGCGACACCTTCACCATCCTTCATTTTGAACTTGTCAAGCTGACTTTGGAGCACATCCAACTTGGATTCCTTGACGGAGTCGGTACCTTCATGCATATCAATCAAAGTATCCCAAATTTCCTTTGCATTCTCAAGACGGCTGATTTTGTTGAATTCTTCGGGGCACAATCCGTTGAAGAGGATATCACAAGCTTGAGCATTGTATTGCAGCATCTTCAATTCATCCGCACTAGCTTCACAATTTGGTTCCCTCCCATCAAAGAATTCACCTTGCAAGCCAATACACACAATAGCCCAAACGACGGGGTTATGTCTGAGAATATGCATTTTCATCTTATGCTTCCAACTAGAAAAATTAGTGCCATCAAAGTAAGGACCTCTACGGTGATAATTTCTCTCACTAGACGCCATACTCTCCTAGGTTGTGAAACCAAGGCTATGACCACCAAAAGCTATGGAAATCAAAGCAAATGGAGATCAAAGCTCTGATACCACTTGTAGGACCTTGAAGTATTTCTAGAGGGGGGTGATTAGACTACTTGACCAATTAAAAACTTAACCTTTTCCCAATTTTAGTCTTTGGCAGATTTTAGCAAACTTAGCACAAGTCAAGCAATCTTCACACAATTCAAGCAAGCATGCAAAAAGTATATGAGCAGCGGAAATTAAAGCATGCAACTTGCAAGAATGTAAAGGGAAGGGTTTAGAGATTTCAAACGCAATTTGGAGACACGGTGATTTTTGAGCCGTGGTTCCGATAGGTGGTGCTATCGTATATCCATGTTGATGGAGACTTCAACCCGCGAAGGGTAATGGTTGCGCGAGTCCATGGAGGGCTCCACCCAAGAAGGGTTCACGTAGAAAAAACCTTGTCTATCCCACCATTGCTGTCGCCCACGAAGGACTTGCCTCACTAGCGGTAGATCTTCACGAAGTAGGCGATCTCCTTGCCCTTACAAACTCCTTGGTTCAACTCCACAATCTTGTCGGAGGCTCCCAAGTGACACCTAGCCAATCTAGTAGAAACCACTCTCCTAGAAGTAACAAATGGTGTGTTGATGATGAACTCCTTGCTCTCATGCTTCAAATGATAGTCTCCCCAACACTCTACTCTCTCTCATAGGATTTGGATCTGGTGGAAAGAAGATTTGAGTGGAAAGCAACTTGGGAAAGGCTAGAGATCAAGATTCATATGGTAGGAATGGAATATCTTGGCCTCAACACATGAGTAGGTAGTTCTCTCTCAGAAATGGTAAGTTGGAAGTGTAGGTTTGTTCTGATGGCTCTCTCCATGAATGAAGAGGAGGTGGAGGGGTATATATAGCCTCCACACAAAATCTAACCATTACACACAATTTACCAATCTCGGTGGGACCGAATCAACAAACTCGGTCGGACCGATTCAGTAAACCTAGTGACCGTTAGTGATTTCGATGGGATCGACATGCAACTCGGTGAGACCGATATGGTTAGGGCTAGGGCATAATGTAATCTTGGTGAGACCGATTACACAAACTCGGTGAGACCGATTTTGGTAATTAGCTAACCAGAGAGTTGGTCAGGTAAACTCGGTGGGACCGATTCGCTCTTTTGGTGAGACCGAAATGTTACGAAAGGGAAACAGATAGTTTACATTGCAATCTCGGTGGGACAGATCACTCACTTCGGTTAGACCAAAACGTTACGAAGGGAAACAAAGAGATTACAATCCCATCTCGGTGAGACCGAGATCCCTATCGGTGAGACCGATTTGCGTAGGGTTTGTGGTAGTGGCTATGACATCTGAACTCGGTGGCGCCGGATAGAAAGATTCGGTGGGGCCGAGTTTGACTTTAGGTTTACGTCATATGTGGATATGAGAAAGTAGTTGAGGGTTTTTGGAGCATATCACTAAGCACTTGAAGAAAGAAACTCATCAAGCAACACTTCATCCCTCCTTGATAGTATTGGCTTTTCCTATAGACTCAATGTGATCTTGGATCACTAAAATATAAAATGTAGAGTCTTGAGCTTTTGAGCTTGAGCCAATCCTTTTATCCTTAATATTTTGAGGTATCCACTTTCATCATCCATGCCATGCCATTCATTGAGCTTTCCTGAAATATTTGTCTTGGAATAGTATTAGCTCAATGAGCTATATGTTGTTATGAATTACCAAAACCACCTAGGGATAGTTGCACTTTCACGGCGCCGCGAGGCCGCTGAGCCCGCACCCGAGCTTCCCATCTGTGATCGGTCGCCCCGCCCACCGGCCATCCCCCGTTTGTGTGCTTCTTCTCGGGACGCCGACGATACAGAGCTCATCAAGGTGCGCTCTTGTCCCTCTTCACCTCCTCCATGCATCTGTCTCTATTTGATTTGGTCTTCTGGTTCTGCTTTCCCACACAAGTGGATGGTGGTTGTGCTTTGTTCGTGTTCGCGCTCGTGCAACTCCCTCTTTGCTGCAGGAGGATTGGATTTTCTTGACCAGCAGGAGGATTGGATTGGATTGGTTTCTACTTGCTCTATTATATCTTTGAGAACCTGAGATGCGGCCCTCGAAATCTTCGGCCCCAGAAGGAGGATTTGAGAGTGGAGAAGGGTCACCTGAATGTGATTTGGAGGAAGGAGTTGTCCAGGAATCAAAATATTATTATTTTACTATTCTGTAGGGGAGAATCTAAAGATTATTTGTTTCTTTTTATGCCCGCAGATCGTGTTTAGTGTTTGGGATTCACATCCTGCATTGATAAAGTCTGAATTTGACATCCACTTTTAACACTGGAAACCTACTTTGCCGACGTACAATCTATTGGCCACATTTTCTAGCACACTTATTCCAACTGATGTCAGGTCCTACTTGTACTTCTCCACTGAGTGAATACTAATAGTTCTAAAAATATAAACCACCCATAGAATTGGTTCTAATTAGTTCCTCTGAAAGATGCAAGCAACTAGAGTACCTTAGTCCATAGGAGTCCTGGAACTAGTTCAAAAGTTCTTGAGTAAACTGGATCAATGAGAATATTAATTGAGTCGCTGCTCAAGAAACAAAATAGAATAACGATAGCATAGCTAATACCATTTGTCCGTGCATGATGTATTTTGATCTCAAATGCATTTGAATGGCTTGATTTTTGCAGAGATCTTGTCACCTGCGCCCTTGTTTGGTCGTACATAAAACTATCATCTTTCTTTAAATGCAAGTGGTCAGGTCTTTGATAGTACGCATGGATGAACCCACCTTTTGTTGAATTTGGGAACCGTCTAATATAGCTATTTTTTAAGAAGGAGCTAGAACAGATCTTAGTATATGTTAATTTTTTAGAACTAAAGGTTGGCATAGAATTGTATGGTTTTATTTTCTGGGTCAAAAGGTTGATTCATGCAGTACATCCTCTAATTCTCGATACATTTTAGTATTCAAATTTTTCATTAACCATACAAAATAGTCATCTTGCTTCAGATTCAAGTGACCAGGTCGGCGTCGGCCTACCCATAGCACCTCCACTCCATCCCCCTCTGCATCACTCCTACCACCACTCGAGGCCTTGGCCATGATGTTGCCGGTGGAGTATTATTATTCTGTGTTTTATCTATGTGGATCTAACCTTACATCTACTGGCCAACCTTTTGATGAAGTAAACATTTACAAATCTGTTGTGGCTTGTGATTTACTTATCTGACTCTTTACATTATTTGTTGTTTTTACAGGCTGTAATTGTGCCTAGCTGACTAGGTAATTCCCAGCAAACTGAAGTAGCTAAGCTTGCAGGCATGTGTACTGTAAACAGAACCAAGTTCTGCATATATTGTATTTGTAGAAAATGTTTTTGGCCTGTACAGTTTTAACAAATTTGAGGTGATAAATTCTGAAAACTAAAAGAATTAGCTTTCTTGGACCAGTTTTCTTGTATGACCTTGCACTATTGTATTGATTTTCTTGCACTTGCATGATCGGACTAATAATCAGCACAGTACATTATTAATTCAATAGGACTAATTTATTTGGACTAAAGCCTTAGTATGTATGTTCCTAATATGTGCAGATCACCACATGAAGACTTTTCATTCCTTGCCAAACTGCACAAGCTAGCTACTGTTTGAAGATGACGTTGTAAAAAATGCATAAGCTGGGGATGGCATGGTGATGCTGCTGGTCGAGAAGTACCATCCCAGTGCGTACTTCCTCCAGCCCATAATTTCAATTTTCTCTTGTTTAATGGCAAATTTATGCTTGGCTAGGATCGTATTCTGGCATTTAGTGCATCCGCACTGAACTTATTGCTGGATTTGGTAGGGGGTGGTATCATTTCGTTCATGAGTGAACCTGAACACTGATGTAGCTTCCCAGATTCCTATATGCTCCAGTCATTCAAATACTTTGTGATGCCTTAGTTCTATCTTCAGGAATAAATTTAACATCAAGACGGTGATTTGAGAATGCAAACAAGCACAGTAGGATGTTCCATGTCAATTGGTATATTTATCTCTCTCCTTTCAGATTCCCTGCTAAATGAAATTTTGAATGACGCTTGATTATGGTACATGCTAAAGAATTAGTGGTGGTGAGGGAGTCCCGGATTAGGGGGTGTCCGGATAGCCGGACTACCATCATCGGCTGGACTCCAAGACTATGAAGATAGAAGATTGAAGACTTTGTCCCGTGTCCGGATGGGACTTTCCTTGGCGTGGAAGGCAAGCTTGGCGATACGGATATGTAGATATCCTACCATTGTAACCGACTCTATGTAACCCTAGCCCTCTCCGGTGTCTATATAAACCGGATGGCTCTAGTCCGTACGACAACAACCATTACAATCATACCATATGCTAGCTTCTAGGGTTTAGCCTCCTTGATCTCGTGGTAGATCCACTCTTGTAAACATCCACAATATCAATATCAATCAAGCAGGACGTAGGGTTTTACCTCCATCAAGAGGGCCCGAACCTGGGTAAAACATCGTGTCCCTTGTCTCCTGTTACCATCCGCCTAGACGCACAGTTCGGGACCCCCTACCCGAGATCCGCCGGTTTTGACACCGACATTGGTGCTTTCATTGAGAGTTCATCTGTGCCGTCACCGATAGGAAGGATGCCTCCTCCCGTCTTGAAGGACGGTATTTTCGCCAAAGGAGCCTTGGCCGCCGGCCAAACTATCCGGCTAGGTGGTAGTCTTATGACCGCCAGTCCGGCCACCGCTTCGACAATGACCTCTCAAGTCGTCAAAAGCAATCTTCACGTCAGCTCGGAATTCGCCGTGCGGCTGGATCCAATAGAGCTCTCGTCCGTAAACGAGCTCTTGGATCGCATCGCTGCCCTGGGAGTCACTACAGACTACAATCAGATTGGGCTTAAAACCGATCTGAGAGAGATTAACTCTCCCCAGGTCACCCACCACGTTGCAGTGGTAGAGGAACGATGCGGCAACTCTTCTCCTGTATTGAAAACTAGTCATGTCCGGGCTCCCGAACCCCCCATGCCGGATTCCCGCGGAGGGACGGACTTCGATCAAGCACTGAACTTAAAGTCAGGCATCGGACCAAACTTGCTGGACAACGTCCAGCAATCCAAGCTTCCAAATTTGGAAACTTCTCGGCCTTCGAGCCTTGAGATGGGTAGGGTTCCGGACTTAATTCCACCCACCCGCCCAGACATATGCGATCTATCTCTAATCCGGCAAGAGCCCGCTGAGACAGTACATCACTACTGGGCCAGATCCCTCCTGGTTATGGACAGGATAAAGGACTGCCGAGAGGAAAATGCAATCTCATTTTTTTCCAATAATTGCATGGACGAGGGAATCTTGAACGCCGTCAGACGTCGTGAAATTACACGCTTCGCCGACCTGGCATCCATAGTACGAAAGTATTGTGCGATGGAGAGTTTCCGGACAACCGAAAATAAGTTTTGGGACAATCCGGCCCCGAATACAACCCTAGTCCGCAACAAAAGGGTGCATTACACTCAGGCACCAGATACAAAAACCAAAAAGCAAAAACCCCATAAAGGGCACGGAACCGTACTGGAGGGATGGCTTAACGGACCCTGTAAAATTCACAATACAGAAGGCGCCGTTCCAACACATAGCCTTCGAGCATGTTTGATATTACGGCAGGTGGCCAAAAGTGGAGAGGAGCTTCTAGCCCCGGAAAACCACTCCAACAACATCGGTACGGTATCAACAGTCTTCGAGACTTTCGCATCAAATAATATGCGGAAACGAACAATCCGCAGCCTCGCCGAAGTCTACCAAGTAGCAACAACCAATCCATGGAGCGACATAGCCATCACCATCAACGCCAGCGACGAACCTAAATTCCGAGCAGCCCGAGCTCCAGCCGCACTGGTACTTAGTCCAATAGTGGACGACTTTCGACTTACAAAAGTACTCATGGATGGCGGCAGCGGATTAAACCTCATCTACGAGGAAACCCTTCAAAAAATGGAAATAGACTGGAGCCGCATTGAGCGAAGTAGCACAACCTTTAGAGGAATAATCCCTAGCCTGGAGGCGCGCTGCACAAGAAAAATCACACTCGATGTGGTATTCGGCTCGCCGGACAATTACAGATCCGAAGAAGTCACGTTCCAAGTGGCCCTGTTCAACAGCGGATATCATGCTATATTAGGACGAGAGGCATTCACAATTTTTCAAGCCATACCCCATTACGGGTACATGAAGCTCAAAATGCCTGGGCCCGGCAGAATAATCACTCTCGTTAGTGATCCGGACATAGCACTCCGCGCCGAAAACAAGACAGCGCATTAGCCTTAGAGGCACTATCCGAAGCCCTAGCGACAGAGGAACTCACCGCGCTGCGCTCTACAGTGAATAGGTACGATGTGATACTCGATAAGAGATCCAAGTCCACCTCCTTCAAACCAGCAGATGAAATAGTAAAATTCCAGGTCCACCCAACGGACCCGACAAAGACGGCCTCCATCGGGGCACAATTGAACCCTGATGTAGACGCCGCACTGTGAGAATTCCTTCGGGAAAATTGGGACATTTTTGCCTGGCACCCATCAGATATGCCCGGAATCCCACGCAGATTGGCAGAACACAGCCTAAACATCCTAAAAGGATTCAAGCCAGTCAAACAGGCTCTTCGACGATTTTCCGAACCCAAAAGACAGGCAATGGGAGAAGAGCTAGCCAAACTATTGGAAGCCGGATTCATCACAGACATCAAACATCCGGATTGGCTAGCAAACCTGGTAATGGTACCAAAGAAGGACAAATCCTGGCGCCTATGTGTCGATTTCAAAGACCTAAATAAAGCCTGCCCAAAGGATCCCTTCCCCCTCCCCCGCATCGACCAAATCATCGATGCCACTGCAGGGCACGACTCATTGTGCTTCCTGGACGCATACTAAGGCTATCATCAAATCAATATGGCAAAAGAGGATCAAGCCGCAACGGCATTCATAACTCCATATGGACCATTCTGCTTCAACACGATGCCCTTCGGACTTAAAAACGACGGCGCAACATATCAGCGCATGATTCAGACATGTCTGGCTACCCAGATCGGCAAAACAGTAGAGGCATACGTAGACGATGTAGTCGTCAAAACTAAACACGTCGAAACTCTAGTAGACGACTTGAGGCTCACCTTCGACAACCTCAGAGCATATGACATCAAGCTGAATCCGGAAAAATGCGTTTTCGGCGTACCAGCTGGAAAGCTGTTGGGCTTCATCGTATCCGGTAGAGGAATTGAAGCAAACCCAGCCAAGATCCGAGCTCTGTCACAACTAGATATCCCAAAAGACCTCAAGAAAATACAAAAATTAACTGGATGCATGGCGGCTCTAAGCCGCTTTATCTCCCGTCTAGGAGAAAAGGCATTGCCCCTCTATCGCCTCCTTAGGCGCACCGAACACTTCGAGTGGACGGATGCTGCCACCGCCGGACTCGAAGAAATAAAGGCCATATTGGCAACAAATCCGGTCCTGGCTGCGCCCAACCTGGGCGAACCAATGTTGTTATACATCGCAACAACGCATCAAGTTGTAAGCGCGGTACTCGTCGTCGAACGAGAGACAGAAGGGCATAAATTCCCTCTTCAAAAACTAGTATACTACGTATCCACTGTGTTAACCCCTTGCAAGTCCCGTTACCCGCACTATCAGAAGATAGCATACGCAGTGTTCATGGCATCCCGGAAGCTCCGACACTACTTTCAAGAGTGTTCGATAACAGTGGCCTCTGAAGTACCACTTAACGACATTATAAAGAACCGCGACGCGACGGGCAGGATTGCAAAATGGGCCATTGAGCTCTTACCATTTGATATAACTTACAAAACTCGGCGAGCTATAAAGTCACAAGTTTTGGCTGACTTTGTTGCTGAATGGACCGAAGCCGAACTCCCTAAAGATTACGGCGCATACTCCAATTGGATTATGCACTTCGACGGCCCTAAAATATTAGCCGGATTGGGGGCTGGCGTCGTATTGACGTCCCCGACCGGAGACATAGTCCAATACGTACTTCAGATAATGTACACGGACTCTAACAACGCAGCCGAATACGAGGCCCTTTTACATGGTCTCCGGATGGCAATCTCCATGGGCGTTCAACGCCTAGAGGTGCCCGGGGATTCAAACCTCGCAATATCCCAAATAAATGGAGACTTTGACGCCAAAGATCCGAAAATGGCAGCATACCGCAACGCTGTCCTAAAAATGTCAGCCCGGTTTGAAGGACTTGAATTCCATCACGTAGCCCGGTATAATAACCAAGCAGCC
This sequence comes from Triticum aestivum, assembly GCF_018294505.1. Classification (NCBI taxonomy): domain Eukaryota; kingdom Viridiplantae; phylum Streptophyta; class Magnoliopsida; order Poales; family Poaceae; genus Triticum; species Triticum aestivum. Next base: position 398,335,271 of record NC_057807.1, read on the forward strand.
GACGTACTGGCACGCATCGGCGCAAAACGCGACGCTGTCCCTCCTAACATCTTCCTGGAATGGCTCTTCAAGCCATCCGTACTATGGGAAGAGGAGTCCGGAAATAACAAACCGGAACAAGCCGCACCAACGGGCGATTCAGCCAATGACATAACACCTTCAGCCCACGACATAATGGCAGTAATTGCCCCGTGGACAGAACCATTCCTCGCCTACTTGCTTAGGCAGGAGCTTCCCGAAGACCAAAATGAGGCCCGCTGCATTGTCCGGCGATCTAAAGCCTACAAGGTCTATGAGGGAGAACTTTATAAGAAAAGCACAACCGGAGTCCTTCAAAGGTGTATCTCCGAAGAGGAAGGGCGAAACCTCCTGGCTGAAATTCATGCCAGACTAGGCCGACACCACGCCGCAGCTCGGGCCCTTGTAGGAAAGGCATTCCGTACAGGATTTTATTGGCCGACGGCCCGAGCAGATGCTCAGGACATAGTCCAAAGATGCGTCGGTTGTCAGCTCCTTGCTAATCAGAGCCATATGCCACCCACCGCCCTCAAAACTATATCCATTACCTGGCCGTTCAATCTGGGGGCTTGACATGGTTGGACCACTTAAAGGGGGAACCCACAAGCAAAGGTACCTATTGGTCATGGTGGATAAATTCACAAAATGGATAGAGGCCAAGCCAGTTAAAACGGCAGAGTCCGGACCAGTGATAGACTTTATATCCGGGGTAGTACACCGTTATGGTGTCCCCCACAGCATCATCACCGATAACGGCACGAACTTCACGGCCGATGAGGTTAAATCATGGTGCAAGAATATGGGCATCAAGCTCGATTACGCTTCAGTCTATCATCCTCAAACCAACGGTCAAGTGGAATGAGCAAATGGTCTAATAATGAGCAGCATCAAACTCAGACTAGTGCGGTCCCTTACGAAATCTGACACGCACTGGGTAGAGGAGCTCGACTCCGTACTCTGGGGGCTGCGGACAACGCCTAACCGTACTACCGGATTCACACCATTTTTTATGGTATACGGCGTAGAAGCAGTTTTGCCCTGCGACATAATTCATGACTCACCTCGAGTGCGCATGTACGAAGAAAGAGAAGCCGAGTTGGATCGGCAGGACAGCTTGGACGCATTGGAGGAAGAACGCGACGTCGCCAAGGCTCGTTCTGCATTCTATCAGCAGCAGGCTCGAAGATACCAAAGCAGAGAAGTACGGGCCAAGACTTACAACGTTGGCGAACTGGTTCTACGCCCGCCGGACAAGAGAAAGGACAAGCTCAAGCCCAAATGGGAAGGCCCCTTCATCATTGATCAAGTCCTGACCGGCGGAGCATACCATCTACGAAATGCATCGGATAACCGACTCGAGCCGAACCCATGGAACGCAGCCCGCCTCCGAAGATTCTATGCCTAGCGCCGGACTAAGAGTTCGTCCCTTTCCCCCCGTCCAATTTTTTTTACTTCAGCTGCCTTTTTTTTATCTTTTTCTTCTCAATCCTATTCATCCAAGCCTTAAAGGGCCTACTTGCGCAATGTTCGCGCGCAATTGATGTGCTATCCGCACTCATTATACCTGGGGGCTTCTTTACCAGAACCTTAATTATAAGGGCTTCATGCCCAGCACATGTGTCAAGCCTCCACATGTACCTTTTATTCACCATTATATGCATCGATATGACTTAAGTTTTGGCCAAGCTGGGTTGCCTGGCTCCTGTGCTTACCCCTACGTTCCCGATTGTTTGGCTAGGAAGTAAAGGGAGCACCTCTGCGATTGTTACTGCCGGGTTAGCCGGATGTGTACCTCAGACTGGGTGAAGCCGAAAGCTAGCGTTCTTAAGGGAATATTCGGTCGGTGACTTAAAAGATGATTTTTTATCCACTTATTTATCTGCCCCCAGATGTTTTTCTGCTTTTTTCGCAGTTCGGACATGCACTTTAGGGCATGCCACCCCCAGAGGAAAGGAACCCTTAACGGAACTATTCTCCCTGGAAGATGTTTCTTACTACCCATGTAATATAACATAACTAGTTGGGCACTTGTCTGATAAAGCACTAATGACCCCTACGCCTGGTCTCCATGCATACCCCGGTTGTTTCATAACCGAGAAGGTATTCGGACCCACTCCGGACTCTAGGGTCCCGAGGTCGAAGCGAAAAGGTCGGCAAAGACAAACGATCTACAGTCTGGCTAGAAGGCATTTTATATGTCATTTTATAATACATCGTCAAATCGACTGATTGTATTCTTCCTCAATCCCGTCTAACAGGTTGTCTAATTTACAGTCCTGTTGGGAAAATTTAGCGGCCAACTCTACTTGGCCGTATACTAAACTCACAGGGATCTCCTTCCCATCGGGCCCCACAGGTCCGAATTCGGCCATGTGGTTGGGATCTGCCTTCTTGTACCGCGTCTTTACCATGGCCCAGGCCTCCCTGGCACCTTGGCGGCAGGCCGAAATCTTCCATAAATGGAAGCGCTGCCGCACTCCCTGCAGCTTCTCCGCAAGCTCCCCAAGACCCTCGGGTAAGGAGAAGGCTGGCCATAAAGCCTGGATGACGCCGCTCATTGCCTGCCGAACTCGTTTGATCAGTTGCAACAATTCGGGAAGTTGATCACCCGTTGATACGGGCATCTCCTCCGCAGGGCGACCTGTGAGCATACCTGCAGACATATTCTGTCAAATTGACTTCCTCGCCGAACTCTTCTTTTCAAAGGAGTTCGCTCAAGCACTTACTATAGATGCCGCGACGAAGCCGCTGATTCTCCTTAACGGAGCCCGACAGCTCGGCCCGAACGCCTTTCAGCTCTTCTCCAAGCTGGGCATGGGCATCCTGGAGCTTGTTCCTTTCATGCTGCACCTTATGCAGCACCCTCTCGCCGGCCTTTAGTTGGCGCAGAAGTTCTTGCCTGTCCGGATCTTGTCCGGCAGCACCTGCAACGTCATTTTTTAGACTTGCACAAAGGCCAAACGCTACTTATCTTTCTAAAATAATGCGTTACCAGGAGAGGTCCCTGCGTTTCCTCCTGCGCCAGAGAGTGCGGCCTCAAGTTGGGCCTTGCACTCTTGCAGCTCCTGAGACAGTTGGGTATTCTTCTCGGTAAGATCCTACGTTTCATATGATCCTTAAATCAGTTAATATAACTACATTAAGTCTCGGGGGCTACTGGCATATACAACTATTAAATTCTTTTACCCGTATGTCGTTTACATACTGCTCCGTGGCTCTGGTAAAACCATCTTGAGCAACACGAAGGTGCGCGTCCCCCACGTTAAAGGCATTCAACGCCTCGGGGGAGAAGCACGCGTCACGAAATACTGTCCGGCCGCGCCTGTAATTCAGGGCACTCTCCACCTCAGACTTGGTGGTGGACAGTCTGTCGGCATCCTCCGTCGGAGGAATGTCCGGCTCGCGCCTTGCGCTCGCCTCCCCCTCCAGACCAGGTGCTGGAGCCTGGCTGGTAGAGGTTGGATTGGCAACCTCCACGCCCACAGTTCGGCGGACGCTTTTTTCCGTACAAAAGTCATGAGCACTCAAACGCTTCCTAGGAACGTTGCTCTAATTAATGAATTGTGAGCTACACCTTTGCGGCGACGTTTCAGTCCGCGCCGCGCTCCTCTTCCGCCTACTGGTCCGGACTGGCCTTTGTTGGCCAGCCACCGCGGGCTCGGCTTCTCGCCCTAGGGTCGCCTCCTGCACAGTGCCATCATATACGGTGGCCAGAAATAAGCAAGGATGGAATGACGGTGTCAGAACTTCGGTTGCAATCACCTTGGAAGCCGGATACAGTCCGGGATAGTCGGACGTGATGGCGACTAAAGCATTGTCCATGCTGAGCTGGTGGAACACCCCGTTGATTAGCTCCACCATTATGTCCGGATCCTCTTCGGAGGTCAGATCCCGGGATCTCTCTGGATCCTCGAGTTGCGGAGCTGGACTTAGCATGTCCTCCACGATCCAGCGCAGCTCCTGCGTCGAAAGAAGAACACAATATAAGAAACTTAAGTTTCAAAAAAAGCATGGGTCGGGCACACAGAGTGTTCGCTTACCCAAGGCCGAGGATTATTCATGGAGAACCCATTTAACGGGTTCGTCCGAAGGAAATCCTCCTTCTCCCCCTTATACAGGCCGGACAGGATCGTCACCAGATCTTCGACCGAATCCGGCCCTTTGCAGCCATGACGGGTGGCATCGTCCTCCCCGTTGAAATCCCACATGGGGTGGCCCCTGTATTGTAGTGGCTGCACCCCCCGCATAATGCATGTCGCCACGACTCCAATCATGGTCAACCCGGCATGGGCCAGTAACCTTATTCGGCCCATCAAATAATGGACGCTTTTGTCTTCCTCCAGTTGGGGGCTCCGCGGACGCCAACTAAGGCGTTTCTTCAGAGGAGCATTGCTAAACTCCGGGGGGCCGATCCGAACAGGGTCCGACAGCGGAGCGTCTTCTATATAAAACCATTCCGAAGGCCAGTCTTCGGATGCCTTCTTAGGGGTTCCGGATGGATATCCGGTCCCGGCAATGCGCCATATTTCGGCGCCGCCCACTTGATATATGGACCCCTCGTGAGAACGGGGTACAAGGCAGAACAACCTCTTCCACAGCGTGAAATGGGGCTCGACGCCCAGGAATAGCTTGCAAAGAGCTACGTAACCTGCAATATGCAGGATTGAGGCGGGCGTGAGGTGATGAAGCTGGAGTCCGTAGATCTCCAGGAGCCCGCGGAGGAATGGATGTACAGGAAATTCGAGCCCCCTTATCAGATAGGGGATGAAGCATACCCGCTCCCCTTTGTTGGGATTTGGGGTAACCTCCGCTTGCTTCCCACCTTTGTAGGTGGCCAGCCCGGCTCGAACCGGAACCATGAAGGCCGGAGGGAGATATCCCCCCGCTTGGAGCTTCACCAGCTCGTTGTGCGGAACAGAGCATCTCCTCCAATCTCCTGGCAAAGGAATGGGAGGGCGAGAAGAGGAGCCGCGTTGACGGTCCATGATGGAATGCATTCTTGGTCGAAAGCGCTCCGATGAGTGTTTGCGGGAGGAAGATGGTGATTTGGATCTGGATTCTTGCCTCCCTTATAGGAAGATTATTCGCACAACTAGGGGGTAAAACATAAAAGACAGCCTGGCTTTTCACATTCGCACGACGCATGGAAGAAGGCCATTATTGGGCGTGGAAGCCAAGACACGCAACATTGATGAAGAAGCCAGACACTGTTCGTCGGGTACGTAGAACTTGAAGGAGAACCCGCCTTGCAACGCCGGAGACTACACACATGCTGGACTTATCGTCATTGAAGCCTGGTTCGGGGGCTACTGAGGGAGTCCCGGATTAGGGGGTGTCTGGATAGCCGGACTACCATCATCGGCCGGACTCCAAGACTATGAAGATAGAAGATTGAAGACTTCGTCCCATGTCCGGATGGGACTTTCCTTGGCGTGGAAGGCAAGCTTGGCGATACGGATATGTAGATCTCCTACCATTGTAACCGACTCTATGTAACCCTAGCCCTGTCCGGTGTCTATATAAATCGGATGGCTCTAGTCCGTACGACAACAACCATTACAATCATACCATAGGCTAGCTTCTGGGGTTTAGCCTCCTTGATCTCGTGGTAGATCCACCCTTGTAAACATCCACAATATCAATATCAATCAAGCAGGACGTAGGGTTTTACCTCCATCAAGAGGGCCCGAACCTGGGTAAAACATCGTGTCCCTTGTCTCCTGTTACCATCCGCCTAGACGCACAGTTCGGGACCCCCTACCCGAGATCCGCCGGTTTTGACACCGACAGGTGGCATTTGATTATTTTGTACAGTACTTCTGAACACTAAAAGAATTAGCTTATTCAATTCCTTCCATTGTTGTGCCTGCCACTGATGTTCTCTACGGTTCCCTTGGTTGCAGTTCTCTCCTTAACTGTCAATGCTTCCTCCTGCCTTGCCAGCCACGCATGTCCTCACCTTTGTTCATCAATTCATGTGCAGGTATGGATCGGTGATGTTTTTTACGCCCATAGAGCCATTACCTCGTGCATGTGTATTTTGTGTGCCAGTTTACCAGTTAGTGAGTGATAATGTCCGCATGAATGTTTCATCATTTAGCAAGTGATCAACAATTGGCATCTCTTACTTTTGGATTGAAGTGCAGATCTTGCTAAAGAGTTTACCATGGAGTCATTTATGTATTGTTATGCCCCAATGCTTCATTAAGTATTCTTATTATGCAATATAAAATTATTTCTTACCGTCTTCTATTGTTTCCTCTGTTTTTCTCAGTTATTCAGAGAACACCACATGTTACATGAATTCTAGACTACTTTACTAGAGGTAGTTGTTAGAATCATATTTTTGAATTTGCCTGCTTAGCATCTAATATTTCACACTCGCCAATTATAATATCTCACGCTTGCCAATTTTTAGAATCAGGTTCTTGAGTTTGCTTGCTTAACCGTGTCCATGTGCAATTGCTCACCAACCTCGCCAATTGTGAGTTTGTCCCACATAGTGGAGTTTTTGTGAGTTTTTGTAGTCTATGAATTCTTGGAAGTTCTCTTGTTGCTGCTATAATGTGGGTGTGTTCAGCTTCCTTCTCCATTTAAGGTGAATCCTTGCCTCCAGGTTGGCCTATGAAATGATGTAGTTTCTGCTGAAAATGAAGTTGTTATGCAATTATAGTTAGGTTGCCAATTTTCCTTCGTAACTGCATTTAATGGGTAGCTGTTACGCTCACTTTGCTCAAAGAAAGGTTGTCTAGCCATGCTACTTTGTGCTTTAAGAAACAGGCCGACACCAAATCAGTAATCCTGGACTTCTCCTTTGTTGGCCGAAAGTTACTAATTTTGTTTTTCTTGTTATCTTTAGCCATTCCAAAACATTTATCTTGTTTTGTAGAATTACAGACCATGGAATTATAGCTGACCATATTTTTGAATGTGTGAACATCACATAGATATCATGCTAATGTAGTTTTACGGAAGTCGTAAAACCAATGGATAGGCATCGTCTTCTGCTAAGGTTCCTTTCACCCTTCTTTAGAACCCAACAAGTATTCATCAAAAAATTAAAGATCTTGGTTGGTGATTCGTTTCAATGGCCGGTATAGTAAGGCTACATCAATTATCAAATTATTCTTTATTTGTTTTTACCTGTCCTTGTTTCACGACCTAATACTGATTGATCAGGTATATTGCAATGAGTGCTTACTTATGTTTTGTCTCCTGTTATTTTTTGATTGCAAACTTCATGCTTTCAGACACCTTTGATATATATAGGAAGAAGAAAGTATTTGCTCCAGACGAAGATGTCTAGCTTGCCCGTGTGCTATAACATTAATCAGTGCATCGGGCCCAACATTTTCTATCATTGGAACCTTGATGATTTATCTCATTTGAACATAATCTAACCTCTCAGATTTTTTTCAGTACATGATTGTACACCTCCTATGCCCGCTTAATTGTGTGTTCATTTTGTTAATCAAGAAGCATATGATTTTATGGCTGGGTACATTGAAAATATATAAAACCTTTCTTCTTTTGGATAATTTGTTTCCCTTTGACCAGTCTTTGTTACTTGCCTACACATCTGTGCATAGCGTGCTGCTCCAGCGCGACCGCTTCCTGTGCTACCTCGAGTCGTGCGGCTACTACGCTTGCACCGAGGCGGAGGCTGCTGCCACTCTCGACGCCCTCCGCTAGGCGCTCTCGCCAGCGGCATTCGCAAAGCCTTGTCACAGCACTGCAAGTGTTGCCCCCCTCCTCCCCAAGGGCAAGGTGAAGGAAGGTGCCTGTGTGGTTCTTCTGCAACTCACAGCGAGTATTGCTGTGTCCAACCTGCACAATAATGCCAAGAAGTCCTTCTTAGAGACGTAAGCCACAATGCTTGTTTCTGCCATGATTTCCTTCGGTTGGATTTCGTGGATTTAGGTGTTGAAAAATTATGGGCTGTGGATGCAGGATTAAGGACATGTACTTGTACTACAATGAGAGATCTGGGCTGCTTCTGTGTGGCTTCCAAACCTGAAATGTTTGTTTGGAAGTTAGTTTAGTTTTTTGTTGTGGATTCATAGCTTCTCACATGTACCATCCTCTTAGACCTTTAGATTTCCAAAGAAACTAAATGAAGATATGGCGGTATGATCTCAATAGTACATTTATGTTTTCTCTGAAATTTGCTCTTGAAAAATCATGTATCTATGTTAGATCCGGTGAGAAAAGGCGGCTTCCAAGCAGAGGATGCGGCAGTATTGGCCACATTTGGTTTTTGACTTGGATGTCTAAATATTCTCACAATACTTGGATCCCTCTCGACCTTTGTGCCATTGGCGCAATGAGTCATCTAGTCCCCCAAAATACCAATGCTTACCAGCCTACTATATAAATCCTCACGGCCGGCGAGTCCTGCGTCCCATTTTCCCCTCCCTCCCTGTAGCTTATCTCATCTACTTCTCCCACAATCTCCAATGGCATCAGTCCATCGTCGTCGCTCAGCCACTCCGTCGTCATTAGAGGACAACTCCAGCTGGGAGGCTACACCGTGATGGTGATGCAGTCCCTGGCGTAGTGTAGTGCACATGGCATCCATGTTGGGTGTGCGCAGAACACCCACCACACGCTCCGCCGCTGCTGCCCGTCGGCAGCTGTTGCCGCCACACCATCGTCGAAAGCCAGGGCCATCGCCCGCTCCGCCACCGGGGCCCGAAGGCGGGAGGTGGTGGTCCTGGCCGCCGCCCCATCAATGGTCGCCGTGGCCGCCAGCCCACCATTGACTACCGGGATCATCACCCGCCCCGCCACCGCCACTTGAAGGAGGGAGGCAGAGGTGGAGGCTCACACATGCGTCAGCGACCTTGCAAACTACATCGAGTTCCTGCGGGAGGAGGAGCGCTTCGTCGAGCATGCAAAGAGCCTTACCGCAGTCGTGGCCGCAGCACATGGTGATGTAGAGGCGAGGAATCAGGAGATCTACGAGTAGTCCGACCGCTTTGAGAGGGGTCGTCTAGAGAGGCATCAGGCGTTCGAGGTGAGAGTCGCTGAAGGTGCAGTAGCAGCAGGCACCGTATTGCAGTTGTACAGCTTGTTGGTAGGCTCCTCCTATTCCTCTTACTGAGCATGCTCGGCAGAGGAGAGGCTGCAGGAAGTAGTACAAAGCCCCTCCGTAGTAGTAGTAGTAGTTATGTGCTATTTTGTTCAGTTCATCTGACTACAGATGTGGTGGAGCTATACAAGGTACTTAAAATTAGCTAGTATATATAGTTGAACTAGCTATTTCAGTATGTGGTTGGCAAGAATTGGGGAAAAGTTTGGTTGGGTTCAGCTGTCGAGTTGAACTGTTTGTATAAAGAACGACTGCTTAATCTATGAATGAAATCTATGCTTAATTATTGAATTTTAGTTGCAAAAATTAGAGAGTGCTAGTAATTTTTAGGTGCATATTTTGACAAATCACAGTGTTACAAGGATTGAAAAATGGCAATGTTACTAGATCAACAAATATCAATCTTTCCAGTTTGACAAATGGCAATATACCCAATATGATAGATGCAAATCTTACCAAATTGTCTATACGTGGTTGCACACAGGTCATCCAAAAAAGCCGTTTGCATTGCAGGAAGGTACAAATCCTTCTTGCCAAATTTTCTCTTGGCTTAGCACCAAAGTCTCGCTTTGCATACCTTATTCAATCTAAACCGTTTGCGTTGAAGATATGCACAAATCCTGCACGGGGAATTTCCCTTGGCTTACTGCGGAAGACCATAGCTCTCATCTTGCATACAGGTGTTCTATCAAAAACGTTTGCGATGAAGAGCTGCACAAATCCTGCTCGGCACATTTTCCCTTGGCTTATTGGGGAAGCCGTCGGTTTACATATGGGTGTTCTATCTAAAACATTTGCGATGTTAGTGTGGCAGCTATTTGTTTCAAAATGCCTTTGTTGGCTGTTATTTGAGTGCGCCTTCTCTCAAAATGGACACGAAAAATACCACAGCATGTCAGGTGCCATTCCATGATAGCATGCCAAGTTTCATGAATTTCAGACGAGTTTTGGATTTACTAGAATTTAAAACAAAGTATCTCAACGTTTTGCCGGCAATCAACAATGCCATGGTGTTTGAAATTCATTCTCATTTCTTATATGGGACCTAAGCATGCACCCAAGGACACAAATTTGATTTATCAACCAATTTATACGCACTCGAGCATTTGCATGTAGTTCAAATTTGAATTATGCACATAAAATGCCTAGAAAACCCAGTTAATGTATAAAAATGTCCAAACGAACCCTGAAAAATTCCAAAATTTAACACAACACTCCTGTTGTTCTATGTTGACACTAGAATTTTTTTGAAATCAAGAAGAGCCACCTAATATCATTTCGCCGAGAAAGGTGAAACGTTCCCTACCGAAACCATCATGCTTGTTGTGAGAAGCTCTAGTTTGTGAGAAGCTTATACCCAAACCTGCCCCAAATGGGACAATTTTTTTACCATGACATTTTGATGTTGTTCCATGATAGCATGCCAAGTTTCATGAATTTTAGACGACTTTTTGGATTTACTAGAATTGAAAAAACCAGGTATCTCAATGTTTGCGGTCGAGTGACGGTGGCAGGGTGTTTGACATTCATTCCCATTTCTTGCATGGGATCTAAGCATGCAACCAAGGACACATATTTGAATTTTCAACCAATTTATATGCATTAGAGCATGTGCCTGTAGTTCAAATTTGAATTATGCACATAAATGCATTGAAAACTTAATCAATGTATAAAAATGTCCAAATGAACCCTGAAAAAATTCGAAATTTAACACAACACTCCTATTGTTCTATGTTTACACTAGAGAAAAAATTGAAATCAAGAAGAGGCAACGGATATAGTTTCGTCTAGAAAGGTGAACTATTCCCTACCATAACCACGAGGCTTGTTGCGAGAAGCTCTAGTTTGTGAGAAGCTTATACCCCACCTACCCCAAATGGGACAATATTTTTACCACTGCATGTTGATGCCGTTCCATGATAACATGTCAAGTTTCATGAATTTTAGACGAGTTTTCCGATTTACTAGAATTCAAAACCATGTATCTTAATGTTAGCGGCCGAGCGACGGTGGCAAAGGTATTTGATATTAATTCCCATTTCTTGCCTGGGACCTAAGGTTGCAACCAAGGACATACATTTGATTTTTCAACCCGTTTATATGCACTCGAGCATGTGCATGTAGTTCAAATTTGAATATGCACTTGAATGCATAGAAAACTCTGTTAATGTATATTAATCACCAAGCGAACCCCGAAAAATCCCAAAAGTTTTACAACACTCATATTGTTCTATGTTGACATGAGAAAAATTTTGAAAGTAAGAAGAGGCAACAGATATAGTTTCGTCCCCCAAGGTGGCAAGTTCCCATAACCTGCCAAATGGGACAATATTTTTTACCACAGCATGTTGGTGCCGTTCCATGATAGCATGCCAAGGTTCATGAATTTCAGATGTGTTTTGTATTCAATAGAATTACAAAAACAAGCACCTCAATGTTTGCCCCAGAGCCACGGTCCCATGGTGTTTGAAATTCATCCCCATTTCTTGAATGGGACATAAGCATCAATCCATGGACACATATATCATTTTACAAACCATTTTGGTGCACCGGAGCATGTGCATGTAGTTTAATTTTGAATTGCGCACCTGAAATGCCTAGAAAACCAAGTTAATGTATAAAAAGTCCAAACGAACCCTGAATAATTCCAATTTTTCTGACGACGCACCTATAGTTGCATGTTCACTGCAGATAAAAGTTCTAGGAATTCAAACACCTATAGTTGTGGACCCCATTATGTAAGTCAAATCAAGACGAAAAATCAAGTAGATCGCACACAATTTATTGTCACCAACCGTGTGAGATGTGGTACAAAATATCTTGGAGCACTGTCGGTGTATAGTACGTATACGGTTTTACGCGAGAAGGTGTGTCGGCTACAGTCCACAACCGCTGTGTCAAGCACACTAGCTCGCTCCCCAAATATCATTTCACTGTTCAATCATCACCTGTGAAAGATGGGGACGTGGACCTGCTTCATGAGGGCAACTTCGGCGGCCCACTCCAGCTAGAGCGAGGCCCTAGCCGCCAAGCACATGCTAACAAGCTTTGTGAGTGCGGCCACAATCTACGACCGGGCGACCAAGGCAGCCCAAACGGCCGATGTTGCTTCTTAGGTGGCGACAACAACATATGCCTCGGGGGTAGCAACTAGTGAGAGCGGCACAACAGCTATCCCTTCTGCAACGGCGGACTTAGCCCTAATGGAGGCCGCCCACGACCATGTCGAGGCTACCCACGCCCAGTTCATGGCGGTCACCGCACAAATTGAACAAAGCTTCTCCGACAACGGTCGGCAACCCATGGCTGAAGAGTTGGCAATCACTAAGAGTGTTCAAGCAACCGTCTGTTCCTCCGTCGCATACCTTGCCACGACGGAGCCCGTCCAAGCCTAGATCACGGCCGCCCATGCCCAGCTCGTGGCGGCCTTTTACAAAGAGATGGCGGACGTGGATGGCGAGATGCTTGCCGAGTATGGTGTGATGGATACCATGGAGCCCCTTCCCTAGGAGACTGTCGGGCACGATTTGGACATGGAGGAGGCGGCTGAGATAGACGAGCACCAGCCTTAGTAGTACTCTTTGTTTTGTTTAATTAAGATCGCTAGTCTTTAATTTGTTAGAGTAATGTTTAGGTCAGCTAGCTCTGTTTAATTGCTAAACATGCTCTATTAAGAAGTGTAGGTGTGCTATAGTCTCCTTTGTGTACCCAAATTATGCAATGACGTGGATGACCACTGTAACCAGGAAAATTCGAACCAAAATTTTTGACGTTCAAACTCATCACACACGGGTTAAGATATCTGAATCCTTTGTGATGTTCACACATCGTACACAATTCTGAATAAGGGACTCTGTCTGATGACACTTTGCGCGCCAGTTTTTTCGCTGAACCGATTCAAAAGCCACATTTCCCCTGTTTCTACCTTCCTTTCCGAGTTGAAACCATCACTCCTTTCTTGCAGCGCCACCTCCTCTCTTGCGACCCTCCTTCGCACTACTCGGGCTCGTCTATCCAGGCAGGTAATCCACACCCGAACCCCATCCTTCTCCTCCTTCCACATCCCACATGCCCCGTCTGCCGGAGCGACACCTTCCACCCAAATCACCGACCCCTCCACCAAATAAGCACCGCCCTAAGCCATGGTGCATGCAGTATAGCCAGGAGCTCAAGGAGCATTTGGCATCGGAGAAGTAAATCGCGGCCGCACACGCGGATGAGGTCGCAATGGCTGTCATTTGTGCCGACCCCCAGATCTTGGAGTAGCACCTCGCCGTCGAGGCCACCGTCGTTGCCTCGCGCGCCGACACCATGATGCGGTTGGCTGCTTCAAACGATAGTTCATGGCGTTTTCTTGAGGCCACCTTCGGTGCCTTCGACGAAGACTATGAGGTGTTTTCTTAGCGTGCATGTGCTTACCTCAACTCGAGAGCCAGTAGGTTGGTGCCCGGAGCGGCTCAGGAAACTCAGCACTACGACGAGGGCACCCATGATGCAGAGGTTGCGCCATCTTCCATGTCCAAGGAGCCAATCGTCATTGATATCTCCAAGAATAAGGAGTATCTTGTCTTATTAGCTCACTATAAGGACCTATGTTTAGTCTGCTAGCTACTGCCTTTCCTTAACAAATTCTTGTGAATTGTGCTCTCTACTTTTACCATGCAATCTATTGCTTTAGTGTATATGTTCTATATGTCGTGCAATGTGGTGCTCACTTATTAACTGTTTGGTTAATTAGTTATCGTGTTCAGTTAACCGTTTGGTTCAATTCTGCAAATGTGATGTTCAATTCTTCAGGGTGCAATTTTGTATTGTCTTCCATGTGGGAAATAAATCGAGTTTTTCTTCACAAAATACATGAGTAACAAATACAACTGCTATATTTCCAAGTTGTCAAGCATGCTTGGTTTGGTTAACTGTCTGATCTTCTAGTATGTTATACATTGTGCAATGTGGTGCTCTATTAACGTTTGGTTCATTTATTGTGGTGATTAGTTAACTATTTGGTTCAGTTCTGCAATGTGATGTTCAGTTGTTGTGGGTGCATTCTGTTATTGTATACCATGTGAGAAATAAATCGAATTTGGTTGTACTAAATACATGAGAAACAAATACAATTGCTATATTTCCATGTTGTTAAGCATGCCTGGTTTGGTTAACTGTCTGATCTTCTATTAGGAGTATGTTATATTGTGCAATGTGGTGCTCAATTAATGTTTTGTTCATTTGTTGTGGTGTTTAGTTAACTGCTTGGTTCAATTCTGCAAAGCGATGTCCAATTGTCGCTGGTAGAATTTTGTATTGTTGTGCATGTGAGGAATAATCAAATTTGGCTGCACTTAATACATGAGAAACATATACAATTGCTATATTTCCTAGTTCTTAATCATTCTTGGTTTGGATAAATGGGTTTTCCATGTGGCATGAATTAATCTGATGAATCTGCAATGTGCTTATTTTTCATCAGCATATTTACTAATAGCATGCGATCCCTCACTTAACCTGATCACGAACTACCTTGTATGTGTTGCAGGGAAACAATGGGAAGCGCTAAGCTTTATAATCAAGGTTTGCACATGCATGGTCCTTTGTGTAATAGCACATTATTGTGCAATTGCAGGAACCATTCTAATATTTAGGTTTTTAACAATTTGGTCTTGCACATCTAGGTCCTGCTGTCAGAGGTTTTGACCCACTATTCGACCCTTTTTGCATATGGGGAAATGAGTTGTCCATCAATATCTGTCAAGTCAAGAAACTCAGAAAGATTGTTAGGATAACGAAATTAGCGGTAAAAAACAACAAGATCTTTATCTGCATAATGAACAAGACATCAGTTCACTACAGGATGGTACTAACTATTATACCTTGCCTTTTTTATTCCGTTGGCCCATTTCCAATATAGAGAAGATATTTATGCCCATCCTTGTTTTCAGGCCTTTCCAAAGCAGTTCTCTGATGATTACCTCTCAAACCACCTGTATGGTCAGGAGGCGAGGAAGGTATTCATACAACACCCACGGTTCAATATTGAAGTGTTCCTGAAGAGGACGAATGATGGATGGTCAATCATCCGTAGGCACTGGCCTAAAGTTGCAAAGACCTTCAACATTAATGAAGGCTCAATATTTGCCTTCTGCTTCAGCAGTTTTCCAGATGAGATACATTTGTCTATGTATCGTCTATGATGCTAATTTCGAAAGGTTATTGATGTTGCATGTGAAACTTGGTGCTGGTGCAGTTGTGTAATGAGGTAGCTGAGTGCTGAAGCTATATGATGTTGTACTCTGATTTATTTCAATAATAAAAATGAAATATATTGTGTGCTTAATATGAAATGTCAATTAGATTTATAAATGGATTATTAATAATAGGATAATTAGCCTGCTAATTGGTTTTTTGTATTGCAAACGGTTATTGAGAAAACAACATGGACGATGACCTCAAGAAACGCACACAGTTTCTAGGAATGAACCGTGTTGGATTAATGAACAATCACACACGACATCCTCTTGAAAACCGTTTGCGTTAGGCCACCTGGTGCAAACCTTTACCACATAAAAACTGCATGTGATGGACAACCTTTGGCACATAGTTTCTTCTACGCACCGTGTGTGATGCATTCAATTACACAAACGATAAAGTTGTTAATACCGTGTGGAATGGAAACATTATCACAAACAATTTAATAGGGAAAATTGTGTGTGATGTACCTGCGAACAGAAATGTTTTCCTTGGAGTGACTGTGTGGGATGTATATATGAACGGAAATGTTTAGCGGGGACTGACTGTGTGGAATGAACTTACGACCGGAAACGATTTCGTGTGTATAATTGATTTTTTAGCAGTACTGTGCGTATAACCGTATTTGATCGCTCGCCGGTCGCACACGACCTCATGTTGCCGAGCGTGTGTGCCATGAGGGCATATCCTCGACGGTTTTTGGGTCGTGTGGGAAGGACCCCCCCCCCTATCGCAGTCACTCACTAGGCGATTGTTCCAAATGCCGTCACGGAAATGGGTTAAAAACCGTTTGTATAGCACCTCGTTGTACTAGTGCTATAATTTGTGCTAGGGTTTGAACAATCCCCATTTCAGGTTTAAGAGAAATTAAACATGATGCAACACATGACTAGCTAGCTCAGAGCATATCAGAACTAGGGATGTGACACGGGCCACGTCGTGGCCGAGACAAAGCGGCATATCAGTCCGAACACCAGCCCACACTCCGTCGCCAATAAAACAAAAACTCCAAGGCCCGGGGCTATACGCAGGACCTGCAAGACATATTGGAAAACAAAGCAGGACAGTCCAGATCGATCTACAGATCACGAGGGTATGCCCCAACGCGAGACGACGACCATCACGCCGGATATACCAAATACAAATACTGCCGGGCCGAATACAACAGACCGAACTCATTTGAGTTGCGTCATGACATAGCCTGGCACAGAGGCGCCGCACACCCCCTATGCTTCACTAACGAATGAATGGATCATGAATTCCCAGAAGGGTTTAAACCCGTGAATATTGAATCATACGATGGTACAACAGACCTTGCGGTATGGATTGAAGATTTCCTTCTCCACATTCACATGGCCCGCGGAGATGATCTACATGCCATCAAGTACCTCCCACTAAAACTCAAGGGACCGGCTCGGCATTGGCTGAACAGCTTGCTGGCAAACTCCATTGGTAGTTGGGTGAACCTGGAAGACGCATTCCTTGACAACTTCCATGGAACTTACGTGCGACCGCCGGATGCTGATGACTTAAGTCACATAACCCAACAGCCCGAAGAGTCAGCCAGGAAATTCTGGACTCAGTTCCTAACCAAAAAGAACCAAATTGTCGACTGTTCGGATGTCGAAGCCCTAGTGGCCTTTAAGCATAATATCCGTGATGAGTGGTTGGCCCGACATCTCGGTCAAGAACAGTCGAAGTCCATGGCAGCCCTCACGACACTCATGAACCGCCTTTGTGCGGGCGAAGATAGCTGGTTGGCTCGTAGCAACAACACAGCAAGCAATCGTGGCACATCAGAGGCCAGAGATAGCAATGGCAAAGCTCGACGCAACAAACACAAGCATCGCAAAAATGGTGATAACGCCGAAGACACGACAGTCAATGTCGGATTCCATGGCGCTAAGTCCGGTCAGCAGAAAAAGCCATTCCAAAAGAACATTTCGGGCCCGTCCGGTCTGGACCGCATACTCGATCGTCCATGCCAAATTCACGGCAGACTAGGAACGACAGCTAATCATACCAACCGAGAATGTTGGGTCTTCAAACAAGCCGGCAGGTCAGGCGCCGAAAATAAAGAGAAAGGGTCTCAAAGCGATGACGACGAGAGGAGCCCCGATCACCAAACAAAGGAGGGCAAAAGAAATTTCCCCCTCGAATCAAAACGGTGAACATGATAAACGCCATCCACATTCCTAAACCGGAACGGACGCATAAGCTCGGGGATGACGACTTAACGGAGCTAGCCGCCCCACAATATGTACTATGGCCGATCATTTTCGATTGGACGGATCGTCTAGCCAAGGCCAATCAGGGCAATTTAGCCGCACTCGTCCTTGACCCAATAATTGACAGATTCCACCTCACACGAGTCCTTATGGATGGAGGCAGTAGTCTAAACCTGCTGTATCAGGACACAGTGCGCAAGATGGGTATTGATCATTCGATGATCAACCCACTAAAACCACCTTTAAAGGTGTGATACCAGGTGCGGAGGCCCGTTGTATAGGCTCCATCACTCTGGAGGTAGTCTTCGGATCACCGAACAACTACCGTACCGAAGAGTTAATCTTCGACATCGTCCCTTTCTGCAGTAATTATAATGCAGTGCTCGGACGAACCGCGTTTGCTCGATTCAACGCGGTGTCGCATTATGCCTACCGAAAACTCAAGATGCCTGGTCCGCGTGGCGTCATAACAGCTAATGGCATGGCCGAACCTACCCTTTGTGCCAAAGAGTATACCACCGCCTTAGCTGAAGAAGCAACTAGTGGCATCTTTCGATCGAACTTCAAGGCGATGGCCAAACTTGCCGACACCATCAAGGGAGTCTGAGCTACTTCGCGGCAGGATAGCCCGGCTCGTCCGGAGCCTAATTATAACACTCTAGCAGTAAAACGAGGCAGAGCCTGGATAGGCCACACACTGTGGCTCAACCGCTACGAGAAACACGAACGTTTCTCTCCTTTTCTTTGCAGGTTCACTTTTGCGTAGGCCAGGACTGGCGACATGGAAATAGCTTGAACGCATAAGGGAATCTTTAGGTATTCCCCTCGATGGCCATTTGAACATACTCCGGATCCGCGCAGAGCCTCCTCCCGCCTGGCCTCAGCAGGTTCTGAAATCATGTTTATTTTTCATCACATTACTTGTACTAATACGCATCGACGTGTTATTCAATTACAACATATAGCTTTATATGACTCTCATCTACTATTGTTTCTTAATCGACACTCTTTTTCAAATGGCATCCGTACATCGCGATATGCCTTAATATGCCAGCGGCTTCATTATACCCATAATACGGCAATAAAGTCCGACCACCTTCACGATCGTTCGGCACCCCGAACTTATAGCATTATATGCATCAACTCCGAATCATGTCTTGGGTCAATAGTAGGGTTTGCCCGGCTCCCATGTTTTGGTACCTTACGTTCTGCTATATCCGCTAAGGTAGCACTGGCAGAACTACTGCGATTGTGTCCCAGTTTTTCCAGATGAGCACCTTAGTAGAGAAAGCAGAAAACTGACTGTCATGATATGGCGAGAGCTGGTCAGCTGTTTGAGAGGTTGTAAAATCTTTAAGGATTTCTCCTGCACTATGCTATAACCAATGCAGCGTGCGATGGATCGGTTTTCTCCCGATCAGGTGCTGATAGAGCCCCTCGTACGGCCTTACGAACACCAGGGCCTGCGCCTACCTTCTTTTTTTCAAACTCCTATGGCTAAGTGAGAGTGATAAAGCCCTATAGTTTGATTTCCTGGTTCGTTGCGCTGAACACCTCCTTCAAGGACCCAAAACTAGGATAAAGAGTGCTCAGGTTTATCCCGAACACCCCCGTACTTCCTACATGGGGGCAGAAGTCGACGACTGGCCAACTCTCAGGATTAATATATATATAACAGCCACGCAAGAGGAAATACTTTCAAATAATAGGCAATGAATAATAGAAATGACCTTGTTTATCATTAAAAAGGACAACATGACCGTATTCATGGAAATATAATGTCCTTGGTGCATGAGTCTGCTGCAAGGTGGGATCCTTATAGGACACTATCATAATACAATTCGGGCTTGCGGTGCTCCTTCCCCTCCGGTGGTCCCTCGGCCATCAGCTTTTTAGCATCCATCTTCCCCCAATGCACCTTTGCGCGGGCGAAGGCCATTTATGCACACTCAATACAGATCGACCGCTTGATGACATCAAGTCAAGGGCAGACACTCGCAAGCCGCTTCACGAGCCCAAAGTAGCTGCTTGGAATAGCCTCGGCAGGCCATAGCCGGATAATTAAATCCTTCATGGCTAGTTCGGCTGCCTAATGTAGTTCGATCAACTGCTTTAGCTGATCGACAAATGGCACCGGATACACCGGCGCCAAATACTGCGACCAGAAGAGCTTCTCCGCAATACTCCTTTCTCCAGCTTGATAGAATTGTGCGGCATCAGATATGCTGCATGGCAGCTCTGCAAACACCCCTGGAAAAATCAGAATTCAAAATTATCAACTTGATTTTCTCCTTTCATATACCGGTTTTGTATAGAACAAGCCTTACCGGCTGCAATCTTCCTCGCCTCTTGGATTTCCTTCAGGGCACCCTGGGCTTCCCCCCGGGCATCACTCGCAGCTTGGTAAGCTTGGGAGAGTTTGGATTCCTTCCCTACTAAACTCTGCTCCAAAGTCTCGCATTTCTTCACGGCCTCTTGAAGCTCTCGCTCAGCTTCAATAACACTGGCCTCGTGCTTTTTGCGAAGTGCCTACTCTGCGGCTGCTTTCTTCTCGGCTTCAGCCACAGCCTTCTTAAGAGCCTCAATTTCGGCCATCACCCCTAGACCACATCATAGAAATACTTTCATCACACTGACTAATTCATTTGTGCTGAATGCAAACAAAGTTTCTACATACCTTGGTATCCTCCAACTTTCTTTACTTGGCCGAGTTCTTCTTCGGCACGCTCCAGACTCTTCCTCAGTCCGGAGACTTCCGCAGTTTGAGAGGTGGCAGTTGCTACAGACGCCTGCTTTTGAACAAAAGAAAGATGCCATAAAGTGAGTCTCCTGCAAACATTTATTTGATCCTCTGTTCGGTTCTTTCTTTCACTGAGCAGTGTATCAGGGGCTACTACCTACACTATGATACTCTTCGAAACCTCCCAAAACATACCTCAAGGCCCGTTATAAGGCTGATGCAGGCTTCATTCAGTCCACTCTCAGCAGACTGAATCTTCTCAATCACCTCACCCATAAGGGCACGGTGTTCCTCGACGATGGAGGCGCTCTTCAGCGCCGCTGATAAAGTATCTGACACCTCTTGTTGGACAGAGGTTGCCGATGGAGCGGGCACACCCCCTCCAGTTGAGGCAGGTAGCCTGCTTACTTCTGGAGCCATATTGGTCTCTGGAATTGTGTCCGGTTGGGGGCCGAATTCAAGATAGCCCCCGCCATCGACGCCCGTGGGAGCCTTCGCTCCCATATGTCCGGCCCCGAAGTTTGACCTCCTGGCGCCGCCTTCATGAGCTTTCCCCCCCTCCTTGGCCTGGGTCCTTCTGGGACGAAACCTCGGTGTCAATCACATGTTTAGGGGAAGGAGCCTTCGGGGGCGTCCCGTTCTCCATAGCATCCGAGCCCAGTAAATCCTCCGAGGATTGTTCGGTGCGGGACCTGGTCGGACTGCAAAAAAGTATGGCGCAGATTAAAATATTATGCCATGATGATTCTTGATGCATAAACATATTAGGATTCTATATACTTACAAGTTCACCAGGGGCTGGGCCGTGGGATCCCACTCCAGGCTGCTATCGGCAGTAGCGGTGGACTCCGCGGGAAGGGGAGTTTTTCCCTTCTTGGGTGACTCAGCCTCCAAAGATGTGGAGGCCGTCCTTTTCTTTCCTCCCCTCGTGGGGGATGGGTCTTCCTCCTCTTCCTCGTCCTCTCCGGAGGATGATCAAGCATCAGAGCCTTCGGATATTGTGTCCGAAGTACCACGGCAAAGAAGGCTGCCCCTGGTCTTCTTGGCCTCCTTCTCAGCCTTTTTCTTTGGCGCCTTGTAAGGCGCCGGGACCATCATCTTTGTCAGAAGTGGGCTGGCCGGTTCTTCCGATAGAGGGGCTGGGCTGGATAGTAGATCCACTCCTCCTTCCTCGTCCAGCCCTAGGAGAATTGTGGAAAACACATCAAGCATTTTTCCTCAGGATATGTGAATGAAACATATGAATCGCCAACATACGATGACTTACCGAACTTGCAGGGCGGGACAATTGGTACCCGCGGTCCTTGGCGGAGTCCGACCACGATTTCCGGACTTAAAGAGTACCTTCCAAATATCCTTATGCAAGGAGCCGAAGAGCTGTCGCAGGGTCTGGAGCTTGGCCGGGTTGAATTCCCATAAATTGCAAGCCCTGTGTTGACAAGGAAGTATCCGGCAAACTAACATCACCTGGACTACGTTGACAAGTTTGATATTCTTGTCTTCCATACCCTTGACACGCGTCTAGAGCACCGACAACTCGTTGGGCAAAGACCAGTCTAGGCCCTTCTTGGGCCAGGACATAAGCCGCAGGGGGGCTCTGAATCGGACTTCGGGAGCAGCGGCCCATTCCATGCCGCGTGGCTTGGTGATGTAAAACCACTGCTGCTGCCACTCTTTAATGGATCATTGAAGGTACCTGCCGGCCATGTGACGTTGAGCATCTTGCTTACCATGGAACCTTCGCACTCGGTGTGCTCGCTGCTCACTACCTTGGGCTTCACATTAAAGATCTTCAGCCATAAGCCGAAGTGTGGCGGGATGCGGAGAAAGGCCTCGCACACGACGATGAATGTCAAGATGTTGAGGAAGGAATTGGGGGATAGATTGTGAAAATTGATCCCATAATAATACATGATGCCGCGAACAAATGGGTGGAGGGGAATCCCTAGCCCGCAGACAAAATGAGGGAGGAATACGACCCTCTTGTGGGGTTCCGGAGTAGGGATGATCTGACCTGATGTGGGGAGACGGTGCGTGATTTTTTTGGCCAGATACCCGGCCTCCCGAAGCTTTTTAATATCCTTCTCCCAGACGGTAGAGGCCATCCACTTGCCTCCTGCCGCGGATCCGGACATCCTCGGAAGACCTTTGTTGAGCAGAGAAGACGAATGCTTGGGTGGTGGACCTCGAGCAGACGGGAATGGATGAGCAGAGAAAGAAGAAGGTGTGGGAGAAGAAGGGGAGTCTTCATCTCCTTATAAAGGCCGTAGGGGTCGTGCGCCTCCCCACTTGCCGGGTAAACTCGCTTATTCCCCAAGCACCGCGTTGATGGCGCGGTTGGGTTACCCACGCCCGTACTGATGAGAATCCCGAGATAAGGGGACACGATCTCTGCTTCGACAAGATGTGCCAATAAGACAGCCTCGCGGTTTGTGCGGTAGCGGGTTGAAAAATGGTTCAAATAATGACAGGGCCGCGGCGTCACACTATGAAAGAATGTTAGTAGATTAGATTTGTGGAATATTGTACTCTCTACGGTGGAATTTGTTTTGCAGAGCCAGACACGATCCTTGTGTTTGAAATTTTCTATGGAGTATTCGGAGAAGGAACCCGCCTTGCAATGCCGAAGACAATCTGCGCGCCGGACTCATCGTCATTGAAGCCTGGTTCAGGGGCTACTGAGGGAGTCCTGGATTAAGGGGTCCTCGGATAGCCGGACTATATACTTTAGCCGGACTGTTGGACTATGAAGATACAAGATAGAAGACTTCATCCCGTGTCTAGGTGGGACTCTCCTTTGCGTGTAAGGCAAGCTTGGAGATTCGGATTTATAGATTCCCTTCTCTGTAACCGACTCTGTGTAACCCTAGCCCCCTCCTTTGTCTATATAAACCGGAGGGTTTAGTTCGTAGGACAACAACAATCATAATCATAGGCTAGCTTCTAGGGTTTAGCCTCTACGATATCGTGGTAGATCAACTCTTGTAATACTCATATCTTCAAGATCAATCAAGCAGGAAGTAGGGTATTACCTCCATCGAGAGGGCCCGAACCTGGGTAAACATCGTGTCCCCTGCCTCCTGTTACCATTAGCCCTAGACGCACAGTTTGGGACCCCCTACCCGAGATCCGCCGATTTTGACACCGACACCCAGCCCGCGGACGAAGTGGGTGAGGAACACTACCCTTTCCTAGGGCTCCGGGGTGGGGATGATCTGCCCCTTGGCCGGAAGCCGATGAGCTATGTCTTTGGCCAAGTATCCGACCTCCCGAAGCTTCTTGATGTCCTCCTTCTTGACGGAGGAGGCCATCCAATTGCCTGCCGCTCCGGACATATTCGGAAGGTTTTTGCGGAAAAGGAGAAAGCTTGGGCATTGGAGCTCGACAATGGATGAGCAGAGGAAGGAGAAGGCGTGGGTGAAATAGGGAAATCCTTATCCCTTTATAAAGGCAGTAGAATCATGCGCCTCCCCACGCACCCTCAAAATCGCTTATTCCCCAAGCGCCATGCTGATGGCACGGTTGAGTTACCCATGCCCGTATTGATGAGGATCCCGTAATAAGGGGACACGATCTCTGCTTCGACAAGACATGCCAATAAAACCACCTCGCAAAACATGCAGTAGCAGGTTGGAAAAACGGTTCAAATAATGACCGGGCCACGGCGTGATGTCATGCTATGTAGAAGTTGTCAATAGATTAGATTCGTGGAATATTACACTCTCTACGGTGGTATGTGGAATTTGTTTTGCAGAGACGGACATAATTTTTGTGTTCAAAGATCTATTTTGGAGTATTCAGAGAAGGAACCCGCCTTGCAATGCCGAAGACAATCTGCGCGTCGGACTCAATCGTCATTGAAGCCTGGTTGAGGGGCTACTGAGGGAGTCCTGGATTAAGGGGTCCTCGGATAGCCAGACTATATACTTTAGCCGGACTGTTGGACTATGAAGATACAAGATAGAAGACTTCGTCCCGTGTCCGGGTGGGACTCTCCTTTGCGTGGAAGGCAAGCTTGGCGATTCGGATATATAGATTCCCTTCTCTGTACCGACTTTGTGTAACCCTAGCCCCCTCCGTTGTCTATATAAACCGGAGGGTTTAGTCCGTAGGACAACAACAATCATAATCGTAGGCAACTTTTAGGGTTAGCCTCTACGATCTCATGGTAGATCAACTCTTGTAATACTCATATCATCAAGATCAATCAAGCAGGAAGTAGGGTATTACCTCCATAGAGAGGGCCCAAACCTGGGTAAACATCATGTCCCCCGCCTCCTGTTACCATTAGCCTTAGACGCACATTTCGGGATCCCCTACCCGAGATCCACCGGTTTTGATACCGACAAAGACCTCATATGAACTCCTCACGGACAAGAAGCCCAATGTGAGTTATTTCAAAGTCTTCGGTGCTAAATGATGGATTAGAGATCCTCATCACAACTCTAAATTTGCATCGAAAGCACATGAAGGTTTTATGCTTGGTTACGCAAAGGACTCGCACACCTACAGAGTCTTCAACACCTTTCACCACAAGGTTGTTGAAACTATAGATGTGTGGTTCGATGAAACTAACGGCTCACAAATAGAGCACCTTCCTCCTATGCTAGATGAAATGTCACCTGAGGAATCCATACCCACTGAAGAATCTGTTGAAGAAGTCATTCCAGAACGTGAAGAAAATCATGCTGGTGCACATAGGGAATATGGCTCCGAAGAAAATGCTGAGCCCAATCAACATCATCAACCTGCTCATCCTCGCGTTGCAAATGAAGTGCAGATCGAGAAAATAATCAACAACATCAATGCACCAGGGCCTCTCACACGCTCAAGAGCTTCACAATTGTCTAACTTTTGTGGGCACTTTGCTTTTGTCTCTATCACAGAGCCCATCAAAGTTGATGAGGCATTTCTAGAGCCTGGGTGGATTCAAGCGATGCAAGAGGAATTACACCAATTCAAGCTCAACAATGTCTAGGAACTTATCAAGCGATCAGACCCAAGCACAATATCATCGGTACTAAGTGGATCTACCGCAACAAGCAAGATTAAAATGGCCTTGTGGTGAGGAATAAGGCTCGTCTTGTAGGTCAAGGCTACAGACAGGTTGAAGGAATTGATTTGGATGAAACTTTTGCACCTGTTTCTAGACTTGAGGCTATTCACATATTGCTTGCTTATGCTAACCATCATAATATTATCTTATATCAAATGGACATGAAAAGTACATTCCTCAATGGTAAGCTTGAGGAAGAAGTATATGTTTCTCAACCCCTAGGTTGTGACAATCCTAAGCATCCCGACAAAGTCTTCAAACTCAGCAAGGCCCTATATGGCCTGAAGCAGGCCCCTCGGGTGTGGTATGATACTTTGAAGAAATTCCTCTGGAAGAAAGGCTTCAAACCCGGTTCACTTGACCCAACTGTTTTCACCAAAACCTATGATGATTAATTATTCATGTGCCAAATATATGTTGATGATATTATCTTTGGCTGTACTAACCAACGTTACAGTGATGAATTTGCATATATGATAAGTGAAGAATATCAAATGTCTATGATGGGAGAACTAAAATTCTTCTTAGGTCTTCAAATTCGTCAACAACGCAACGACATCTTCATATCACAAGAGAAATACCTCAAGGATGTGTTGAGGAAATTCGGCATGCAAGATTGCAAAGGCGTCAAAATCCCTACGCCCACAAATGGCCATCTATGCACTGATTAAAATGGTATAGACTTCGATCAAAATGTATACCGCTCCATGATTGGCTCTTTATTGTATCTATGTGCATCTAGGTCAGATATTATGCTTAGTGTTTGCACGTGTGCCCGTTTTCAAGCTACATCTAAGGAATCACACCATAAGGCTGTGAGCATATTCTTCGATATCTAGATCACACTCCAACACTTGGATTATGGTATCCCAAGGGCTCGACTCTTGATCTCATTGGATATTCGGACTCCGATTATGCTGGTGATCGTGTGGATCGCAAGTCAACATCAGACACATGCCATTTCCTCTGACGATCCTTAGTATGTTGGTCCACGAAGAAGCAGAACTGCGTATCACTCTCTACTACTGAAGCTGAGTACATTGCTGCTGGTTCGTGTTGTGCTCAATTCCTATGGATGAAGCAAACCCTCAAGGACTACGACATCAATGTGAAGAATGTGCCACTCTACTATGACAATGAGAGTGCCATCAAGATTTCTCATAACCCAGTTCAACACTCGAAGACAAAGCACATCTAGATTCGTCATCATTTTCTTCGTGATCATGTGTTGAAGGGCGACATCTCCATCGAGCACGTGAATACTGAAGAACAGCTAGCAGATATCTTCACAAAGCCCTTGGATGAGAAGAGATTTAGCAAGTTGCGATGTGAGCTAAATATCTTAGAATCTTCGAATGTTCTTTGAAAAGGACACACATCCTAACACTTATGCAAAATTGATGACTTAGATGTGCAACACATGAAGTAACTTTTTTCTTCAATCAATGAAGACTAACCCTCTAAATGTGAAGAAATTAATGAAGAATTTGATTCTCAGAGCCCTATGACAATTCTATGTGGCATCTGAAATCATCATTCTTATATAGTGGGTCACGCCACCAATCATAGTTGAAATTATTCAGTGTAAGTTTTTATTTTATTTGCAAATTCCTCAAATGTTCAAATTCATCAACTTTGCAAAGTCTTCACTCTTTCCGTCTATGTTCTTCATTGGCTATATATATATATATATATATATATATATATATATATATATATATATATATATATGAGATTTTCATGTCCTCAACGACATTCACTTATTGCTAATTCTTCAAGTTGATTTTTCTTCTAAGTGAATGTGATTGGACCCGTTCCCCCTTTATGCTAAACTCAACCCAGTCTATTCACAAATTTTCCATATGCGTTCTATTTGAAACCCGTTCAAAATCTTCACTGTGTCCTTGTCAGCTGAAGAATATGCGAATGAAACATTAAAATATTCAAATTTGAATTTTCGGCTTTTGCCGCTCAAACCGTTCTGCATCCATGATAAGATTAATCTATTCACCCACAACCTAACATGATTTCCACATCTCAGTACGTGGGTGACACGTGTCACTAGGATGGGAAGGGTCAGGGGCACATTCGTCCAATTTCTTTGAACAAGCGCTTTTTCACCTCGGCTATAAATACCCCTTGCCCTCCTCAGACCTCATTTACTCTGCTCGATCTCACTCCCCTCGCTCGAGCTCTCTGACCTAGGGCCGCCGCTACTCTCCATCTTCGCGGGTGAGGAAGAGCTTCACTGCCTCGACCTCGTCGCCGTCATACGCCGCTCGCGGAAATCTTCACTCCACCACCGCCGTAGCTGTCTTCCACTGCCAAGTTAGGGCGAACGGACGAACTTCTCCACTTCTACTCCCAATTTGTCGTGTTCTTCATCAAGGGTAAATAAAATTTGTATTTACTGCCCTTGTTGATTATGATGATTTCCACAAAATCTTGAAAAGGTGTTTATTTTTCAACTTCCATATCCTTAAACACCAAGTTGCATTTGTTCTTGATTTGTTTCCCTAAGCTATGTTTTTCTTCAAGATTCCTCAATTTTGTGGATTTTCAAATCTATACAACTCTGGAACCTAAGTCAAGAAACTTAGTGAAATTCCTCAAGACACTCATGGTCAAATTCCTCAAACTTGATTCTTTTGAAAAAAATCTGAGAACGCATATGACCTCTCCAAATTCTTCGCACCTATACTCCGCTCACATGTACACATGTCCGCTGCTGAATCACTAGGTTCTCATCAACTTAACTCATTTGCAGCATTCCTAAAAGACAAATTGCGTACCTCCTTAGAAACTTCAATTGTTCAAAATCCTCAAGTGAATAAAATGGCTGATGGTAAACGTCCTCAGAAAGGAGGAAAGAGGCCAGAAACAAATACACCGTTTGAAATCCCTGAAGACATCTATGATGAATATTGCACTCCTCGTGAAGCCACTCATGGCAAGGAGAACAAAAATTAGTGCAAAGTGCGCATTCAGCGGTTTGAAAGAAGATGGGCAAGAGAATGGAGGGAGTATCGATATGTGACTCCAAAGTACATGAAGAAATTTTCAGTACACCCTCCTTGCCCAAGACCTCCATTGTCTCTAGGCCAAGAAGCTGACCCCTCTAGCATCAAAAGAGGTGAGGATTTTCCCAAGGAGTGGGCCAAGCGCCAAGCCAAGTTGGCTAAAATGGTAGAGGAAGCAGTGAAGAAATTCAACAAAGATTCTGCTGCTGCCGCTAATGAGGCCTCTGCTTGAAAGCCCGAGAAGGATTTGCCAAAGAAATCAGCTATAAAGCCATGTTCCTCAACTGCAATGCCCTCAAGGCCAAGTTCTACAAAGCCCTCACAGGCTATTCCTCAAGCACCATCTTCAAAAGCAGCTCCAACTCCCTCAGTTGCAAAATCCTCACCTGTAGCTGCAAAGTCCTCCGCACCTGTGCATATTGCCACGTGCCAACGAACCACTGGAATCTCAATTGCTTCAGGAGCCTCTACAAGTTCCCCAGCTCCGGCACAATACTTAGTCGGTCCAACTTTGCTGATGAAAAAGGACGCTGCCGGATGTGGCTCGAGGCCAAGTCCTCATAAGAAGCAAGTTGCCTTTCAAGTTCCGTCTAATGACGATGAGGCTGATGATGAAGAACTCGCTGAGATCATTAGAGATAGGCAACAAAGGGCCGCTAGAGCTAAAGGCAGTGAAGTGCCACTCATGCTGGATCCAAAGTTGATCCTTGATTTCATCAATCTATGGCACAAGGACCTTAACACTCCTCTCCTAATCTGAACCTCACACCTGGCCAAAGTCACATGCTCAATGCCTTCATAGGCGAAGAAAATGGAAATTTGAGAAGGCCAGGAAGGTGAAGAAAGTTTAGTACAAGAAGGAGCGTTTTATGAAGAAGAATGTTGTAAACATGTCTCCTGAAGATCTTGTGAATATGCAAACTGAGATCAAAGCTCTCGGTGATGAATTTGACGCATATCCACTACTACAGGATGCTGCTAACGCGACACTAGATCAGAGACCCTTCATCAAAACTATGTGCGATGCAATAATCACAAACAGTGATGTAAAAACCGTCAAAAAGATACAAAATGTTTGCAATGATGGATGCATCAAACACGGTTTAGAATTTAGTTGCATGTGCGATGAGGGGCATAAAGTTCAGTTCAATGAACTGTTTGCAATGAGGTAGAAGAACAGAAACGTTTAGCCAGATGAAGGTGTGTGTGGTATACATCATATGGTTCACTGGGATGAACTATTTGCGATTGATGAATTCATCGCTAATGGGTTACCTAGTGTGGTCCGTGTGTGTTGTGATATGCTCTGTCTGTAGAACATCTATGCTTTGTGTAAAGAAGAACAACATATACATACTTGTAACATGACATGATTGCAATGCCAAATTAAACATCCAATTACGTTATATAACAAATACCATAAATATTGCAAGGTTCAAATTCAAAGATTACAACTTCCAAATTCAAACATTACAAACATCGACATTTCTACAAAGGGTTCAGGCATTGACAAGTCATGTATGGGTTTGACACAATGAATTGCAATTGCTCTGCCATATGCTCTTTGAAAATTAAGTTTACCTTTTTTGGAGCCTCTTCCATTCTACAGTACCTGCCAGCTCTGATCAACATACCATTCATCTTTCCTAATTAAATGTGTGTCCAACCTCAGTACCCGCAGCACCTTTGCTCTGGCAAGAAAGAACCTGGTAAGTGTAGTCTCTGGTAAGGTCCCTCGGTAGGAGTTCAAAGTAATATTTGAGAGATGCAGATCCAGGCATTTGATGTGATTGTTGTTATAAACATTATCCACCTCTGGGCCTATTATTATCTACAAAAGAAGAGAACGTATTAGTGCCTACATGCAGTTTTGAACACTACCACATGCCTATTTGGTTTGCAAGATTTGTAAAATGCACCAATGTGCCATCTTCGATCTGACATGACTAACATGGGCATTTGATTACAATCTAGAAACATGTAGCCTTCTTCACAAGAGGTTGGATTGGATGAAAAATTCCGTAAGAAAAATAGTACGAATGAATCCAACGGAGAAATGCTTATGGATTGTAATCATATGAATCAAGCAACCAATATGTGGTGGTGGGGGGGTATGTCCTGAAATCCTCCAAAATTCCTTCAGAAATCGTAGTACATTGTCATTGTAAACTTGGGAAAAGGTGCAAAAAATTGAACTCCCTTATGGTTAATATTTAACAAGAAAGGAACATCACCTCGATATATAGCTTCTTCGGGCACGAAAAGCATCTCAGGCAACTAACAACTTGGTCCAGGTTGGGGCCGACAGATTCTAGTGCTAAGACCTTCACTGTGCCTAGAATCTGGGTGAATCTTTGCTGGATGACAGGCGAACATACATCTTCAAAACTAGAAGTAATGTTGATATCAAGATAGAGAGGTATAAGGCAACTCTTGTACCTGAAAGTAGTAGTATTTGACAGACGAGTAGCCCACCACTGCCAATTTCGGTGTAGAAATGACATTGATTCTTGTTGGACCTTGTTTATCATCTACAAGTAATCTCTCAAGTGAAGGTGTGTCCTCAGTAAACATATTGTGGTCCACCTTTTGTGATCTCTCGTTGCAGCACCAACAACACACATAAATAGTCTAGAGATTCCTGGAGGTGATGTGGAAGGTACTCGACCAATTCATTGCCTAAAGACGAAGGAACTCGAGTGCAGTACATCCGCAGAGCAGGCGCTCCATGTCATCCTTTGGGATGCGGATGGCGATGAGCTCGAGGTGCTTCAATCATAGTAGAAAAAGAGCGGGTGCATCATTAAGGGGGGTAGGGGTGGGGAATGGCAGTTCATGAACTTGGCGAGGCACAACGTGGGTGCGAAGCGGAGCGCGGATGTTGGCAGCGAGCGCATATGCCCATCATTAAAACTAAGCTTCTCAAGCTGATCTTTTTCGGGGCATCGGAACCACTAGTCAAACTTGGCTCGGTCCTTGCCATTGGAGTGGAACTTGCCCGTGATAAGGCCTCTGATTGGGCCATGGTGACTGCCGAGGATCTGGGAGAACGCATCCAAGCTTTTGCGATAGCCATGGCAGAGCTCGTGGGTGTCGAGGAGATCGACAGGGGTGAGGATCCATAGGGGGCGCCACAGCCGGGAAAGGGCGGCTGTCCTCACTCCATATTTGATTAGGAGGAAGAATATGATGACTCTCAACATATCATCGGGGAGGTTGCTGATGAAGTCTAGACCTGCTGGAGTCGCTTGCGGTTCTTTCTTGACCCGCCTCTGCTTGTTGGCAGCCTTGTTCTCCACCTCGTTGGCAACAACGGAAACCTCTCTCTCCATATTCATGCCGTTCTCCGGTGCACTTTGAGGACTAAAAGTGGCGTCGATGATGCGGGCGGAGAGAGAGGGTTGTGTGTGTGGCGAGGATGGGGGGTGCGGCCGCTCGGGCGTGCTATTAATATAGACTAGTGGTAGCAAGGTGGGAGGCGGTCAAAGGCTATCTCGTTTCCTGGTGAGCCTGAGCAGCGGACTTCTGGCATTCCTATACCATCATTTCACAGAGCAAGGTGGACGCGCCATTAATATGGAGGAGTGGGAGCAAGGTGGGCGGCGGTAAAAGGGCTAGCTCGCCTCCCGGTGAGCCTATGCGACAGACTGCTGGCACGCCTACTGTCATTTCACACAGCTACTAGCACGCCCCGTACGGTGAGTGCAGAGCGAACACGCGCATGAATTAGATAGTGGTAGTGATTTTAGTTTGCAAAAATTAGATAGTGCAAGTGATTTTTAGCTACATATTTCAACAAATCGCAGTGTCTCTTGGCTTAGTGCCGAAGTCTGGCTTTAATTTGCATATCATATTCAACCTAAACCATTTGCATTGAAGAGATGCACAAATCATGCATTGAACAGCTCACACGCTTCCCAGTGAGCCTCTCGGTCAGCCTACACACAGGACTATGCTTACACGCCCCCCATTCAGTCAAGGAGCTGTCCACACGGCACCTCTATAGCCATTAAAACCAAGACACGTGGCGTCACGTAAATGGTTAACAGAACGCACATGATTTGAATTATACAAACGTTTGAGATATTAAAGTGGCATCTATTTGTTTCAAAATGCCTTTGTTGGCTGTTATTCGAGTGTGCCTTCTCTGAAAACGGACACAAAAAATACCACATCATGTCGGGTGCCATTCCATGATAGCATGCCAAGTTTCATGAATTCCAGACGAGTCTTGGAATTACTAGAATTTAAAAACAAAGTATCTCAACGTTTTGCCGGCAATCAACGGTGCCCTGGTATTTGAAATTCATTCCCATTTCTTGCATGGGACCTGTCGGTGTCAAAACCGGCAGATCTCGGGTAGGGGGTCATGAACTGTGCATCTAGGCAGATGGTAATAGGAGACAAGGGACATGATGTTTTTACCTAGGTTCGGGCCCTCTCGGTGGAGGTAAAACCCTACTCCTGCTTGATTAATATTGATGATATGGGTAGTACAAGAGTTGATCTACCACGAGATCAGAGAGGCTAAACCATAAAAGCTAGCCTATGGTATGATTGTTGTATATCTCTATCGACTAGCCTGGCCCCAGTTTATATAATGCACCAGAGGCCTAGGATAACAAGAATCCTAGCCGAATACGCCGGTGGGGGAGGAGTCCTTGTCTTGATCGCCAAGTTTTGTAGATTCTTCCTTGTATGCGGCAGCTGTCGGGACTGGCCCATGAGTATACGGCCTTGGGGGTCCTCGGCCCAATCCAACTGATCGGGAGACGACGCGTTGAGTACCCCCTAGTCCAGGACACCGTCAGTAGCCCCCTGAACCGGTCTTCAAGTTAGGGACGCTCCTCGATTCTTCCGAACTATTCTTCATCTTCGGTTCCCGGTCTTGAAAACTGGTTCAACGAATCTTCTCATCTTCTATCTTTAGGATCGCCGAAATGCATTCGATGAGTTTACCCGTCGGGTATCCGAGGAGCCCCTTTAAGTTTCCGGCCTTTATCAATGCCTTGTTATTTTTATGCCACACCTCGGGTTCGGAGTTGTTCCCGGGAGGCAGTGTCCTCTTGCGTCTGAGCTCTAACGCCGGACTGCATTCAAGGTATCTCTTGCAGCCGAGCACCAATGCCGGACTGCTTCCCGGCTCTAACGCCGGAATGTATCCGAGCTCCAACACTGGACTATGTATCCGAGCTCCAACACCGGACTGTATCCGAGCTCCAACGCCGGACTGTATCCGAGCTCCAACGCCGGACTGTATTCGAGCTCCAACGCCGGACTGTATCCGAGCTCGAACGTCGGACTGTATCCGAGCTCCAACGCCGGACTGTATCCGAGCTCCAACGCCGGACTATATCCGAGGTGTCGTAAATCACCTCAGTTCAAAGAAGTTTGAAGGAGTTTAGCTGAGCTTAATGCCAGAAATGCCCTCTATGGAGCCAGTCACTAGCGCCCGAGCTTTATGCCGGACTGCTTCCGAGGTGGTGCACCTCCCCGAATGTGGGCTGATTTTTGTCAATATTTTTGATTGGTGCAATTTATTCTCTGCCGAGATACATAGCCAGTAGCCCTCAAGGTGGGTATCGGTCTAAAACCCGAGATGCACATGAAGGATGACATAAGACTGCTGATCCCCGTAGCCGCTGAGACTCAGGTTGATTTGCAAAATTAGTCTGAGGATCAAGTCCTAGCTCGACAGAATACTTCGGGACACAAAAAGCGGCATGCTCAGTCTTCAAGACTCAGGTTGGGTGCGGCTGACCAACCTGAGGATCAAAATCTCCTCGGAAACTGTATTGCACTTAAAATTTTCAGCATAGAACAGGCAATGCAGTAGCCCCCGAGACACTGGTTGGGTGGCAACACCAGATCAGGGGATCGATGTGCCCCTTTAATATTTGTAAATCATAAGCCCAAAGCCCAGTAGCCCCCGAGCCTTAATGCGGGCACGGGAGGCCGAATTAAGGATCGATATCCATAGTAAAATCACAAATTATGTGTAATGACTCTATGTATCCAAGTACTTTACGTCATTAATGCTCCGATCCGCATTGTACAAAACTTTGTTGACCGTCCATCGGCTTCCACCTCCTCGGCCAATAGCCGAGGAGTGTTTGTCCTACTTTATAAAGCCTTTATGAGGGCAAAGATTTACAACAAACAAGGCAATCTGGCCATACGGTTCTATAAACAAAGGTACGCGGAGAGACATGTTATATTACTGTTTAATAGAAGAAATGTCTTCCAAAGAAAATAATCCCGCTATCGGTTCCTTTCTTTGGGTTGTCATGCTAAGCATGATCATGAAACCTCAGCTCCAATGTAAGAGCAAAATATCGAGGATTTAGTTTGGGAGGCCAGTTAATAGCCCCCGGTAGTGTTCGGCGACGGTCGAGGTCAAGCCGTAGACACTTCGGCCATTGTTATAAATCACCGACCAGTTTACGCTTATTGTGAGAGTCAGTTTTCGGCTTTCTCCACTGAGGTGCTTAACCATGTGGGCTGGAAGCACAATCGGAGTGGTTCTACCTTTGCACACCTAGCCGAAAAAGCGGAACATAGGAGGTAAGCGCAGGAGCCAGGCAACCCAACTATTGACCGAAGACACAATTCAAAACCGATGCATATATAGCAATATCCGAGAATGTTTTTGCCGAATCTCTAAAGGTGTCCGGCGTTGCACTGCGAGACTTGTGCTGAAAATACACAAATAGTTTAAAAGTGCCATGGGCTCGAAAAGCCAAAAAACTTATTCAAAAAGCTAATGTCCGAACTAGATCAAGTGTTCGGTGCCAATCCAAAAATTGGACTTTAGAAAAAAAAAGGTGCTTCTGCCGTGCTTTAACATGACACATCCTATCTCAAAACTTCAAGCGGGTCAGCCTACGGCTTCAACCTCCTATCCCGAAGGCGGAGTACTTCTTACTAGGCCAGTTTAGCAAACTAAACTCTAGCGGCTTTGAGAGAGAAATTAGGCTCCCCGGCTAGTGACCGCACACTTGTGTCGAAAAAAGGAGCGATAAATAATAATAAAAACTTTGCAATGACTAAGAAGAAAAACACTTATCATAAAACGGCTCATATAAATTTAAGATCCCCCAAGTGACTTGGGTAAAAGAATGATTTCATGTACCGAAGTACTTATATCATATCTATGTTCAACCGAACTTTAAACGCGTTTAACTGACCGTCGGCTTCTCCCTCTTCGGTCAAGGACCGAAAAGTGTTATGTACTCCATCTGTCGAGAATATCAACGATGTTTCCAATAACCAGGCAATCAGGCCATAAGGCTGTAACAGACAAAGCGCGCTTAGGGAACTTATGTTATATTACTGCAAAGAGTAAGAAGCATCTTCGAATAAAATAGTACCCCCACTGATACCTTTCTTCGGTGCTCATTGTTATTATGAGACTT
This sequence comes from Triticum aestivum, assembly GCF_018294505.1. Lineage (NCBI taxonomy): Eukaryota > Viridiplantae > Streptophyta > Magnoliopsida > Poales > Poaceae > Triticum > Triticum aestivum. The sequence continues at coordinate 398,371,082 of NC_057807.1, forward strand.
GTGCAATAGATTTTTTGTACTCATGAGTTCCGTTGTGTGCCGACCATGATTGAAAACAATAAGAGCGCTAGCTTTCGGCTTCACCCAGTCTGAGGTCCGGCTCGGGTGACCCGATCGTGACAATCGCAGAGGTGCTCCCTTTACTCCCTAGCCGAACAATCGGGAACGTAGGGGTAAGCACAGGAGCCAAGCAACCCAGCTTGCAAATCGCTTAAGTCAATATGGTGCATATTGTGGCGTAATAGACGAACAAGGAACAAAGCTGTACAAGTATAACCATATGCAAGAGGAAAAAAAGCTTCATGAAGGAAGCCCCCAAGTAAACGGGGTATTTGAATTTGCGCGTCACAGACAAAGTTTGGACAAGGAATTTTTTACAAGCAACTTTTTTTTCCAAAAAAGTATAATGCTTGGCCGAGCCGAACACAAGTTAAAAATTTAAAACTTTGAGCATGAAGACAACGTAGCTGGTTAATGTGTTCGGTATTGATGACGCGGTCCGAGCTTGATGCGGGACAAGGTTCCATCTCCGAGTCGGTCCCGAGGTGGCGGAGCAAAGAGCTCGGCACTCCGAAGTGGTGACATAGCATGGTCAATGCAGGACGGCAGGGTGATGCCGAAGTCCCCGGCATGGGGTAATGAAGTGTTGACGAAGCCCCCCGTCCAGCCGAGGTGACGCCAAAGGATATAGTCCGGCTGGATCATTTTCCTGTGCACAAAAAATAGTGCAAACCGGAGATAATAGTAATAATAAAAAAATCGCTGCATAACAAATAATTTATGCAAAGTGAGTAATAAAAGAAATATGGCCTGGCGCCGAAGTCAATGTCGATGCAGGGCGGCGGCGTGATGCGGTAAAGGCATGGCAAGGCCTGAATTCACAGGTCGGTTCGAGTTCCGGATGCGGCGTTCGCCAGACTATGTACGGAAACTGACCGAACCACCATGCGACCGTCGTTAATGCAGCCACCATTTGATAGACCTGCGTACATATGACGGACAAACCAGAGTAATAATTCATTGGGAAAAATGAACCCTAACAAGCAAAAAATACTAGGATTAATAGCACCTGGCTTATTTGTTGTAGCAATCCGAAGAAAGGTGATTCCCAAAATTGGGACTCGATCCGCACACCTATCTCCTGATGGGCGATAAAGCAACGGCATGGCAATGCTGGTAAAGGTTGGATCGCCGAGGCAAAGCCCTCGGTCCAGCTAACGTGACGGAGCTGGTCGGCCAGCGACGCCGAAGTCTCCGGAATAGGTTGATGAAGAAATGATGAAGCCCCTGGTCCAGCGATGCAGGTCATGACATGGTCGATGCCGGCTTGATGAAGTGACCGTGTGGGGATGCAGGTGTGCCCGCTCCATGTAATCCGTGGGGCGGCGATGTTGGTGACAATTTATCCTTCGCGATGCCGAACTATTGTTCGGCTGGCCGAGATGATGATCCGAAGAAATTGAGCTCGGCTCAACAAAGCGACGACGTGTCTAACGCAGGTCGGCCGTCGTGGAGTGATGTTGTCGTTCTGGTTTGACACCGGTGCGACGGTGAAGTTCGTATTGCAAGAATACTTTTAATACTACTGGGATGTTTTTACCCAGGTTCGGGCCCTCAATGAAAGGACCACATATTGTTACGCTTGCACCCAATGTCACGCCCAATATGCGATACTATCCTAAAGAGACTCGAAGGTCCCACCAAGGATAGGACCACATATTTTTACGCTTTTGCAAGGTGGATATCATTACATCAAGTTTACATAATAGATGGGGATACATACAAGAGGCATACAATGCCACACGAATACAACATCATACATAAGAGCATCCTCCGACTACGGATGAAACACAAACAGAAACTCAACGACATCCACCCTACTAGCCCAGGCTGCCGACCTGGAACCTATCCCTTGATCGAAGAAGAAGCAGAACAAGAACTCCAAAACAAGCAAACATCGCTCTCGCGTCATGATCATTGCAAAACCTGTACCTGCAACTGTTGTTGTAGTAATCTGTGAGCCACGAGGACTCGGCAATCCCATTACCATGGGTATCAAGACTAGCAAAGCTTAATGGGTAATGAAGGGGTAAAGTGATGAGGTTGCAGCAGCGTCTAAGCATATATGGTGGCTAACATACGCAAATAAGAGCGAGAAGAGAAGCAAATAGAACGATCGTGAAGCTAACAATGATCAAGAAGTGATCCTGAAACTACTTACGTCAAACATAACCCAAAAACCGTGTTCACTTCCCGGACTCCACCGAGAAGAGAGCATCATGGCTACACACGCGGTTGATGCGTTTTAATTCTAATCTGGTGTCAAGTTATCTACAATCAGACATTAGCAAATTCCCATCTGCCACATAACCGCGGGCATGGCTCTCAAAAGTTTATACCCTCCAGGGGTGTCCCAACTTAGCCCATCACAAGATCTCACGGTCAACGAAGGATATCCCTTCTCCCAGGAAGACCCGATCAGTCTCGGGATCCCGGTTGACAAGACATTTCGACAATGGTAAAACAAGATCAGCAAAGCCGCCCGATGTGTCGACAATCCTGATAGGAGTCGCACGTATCTCGTTCTCAGGACACACCGGATAAGCAAAGCGTACAGGTACCGACGTAACCCAAGTTGCCAAGGGATGGTCCCGCACGGTGCTCTAGTTCGGACCAACACTTTGAGGAGCACTGGCCCGGGGGGGTAAAATAAAGATGACCCTCGGGAGTGCGACTCCCAAGGGAAAAAGGCTAGGTGAGGCAAATGGTAAAACCAAGGTTGGGCCTTGATGGAGGAGTTTTATTCAAAGCGAACTGTCAAGGGGATCCCATAAACCACCCAACCGCGTAAGGAACGCAAAATCAAGGAACATAACACCGGTATGACGGAAACTAGGGCGGCAAGAGTGGAACAAAACACCAGGCATAAGGCCGAGCCTTCCACCCTTTACCAAGTATATAGATGCATTAATTAAATAAGAGATATTGTGATATCCCAACATAATCCTGTCCATCATGGAGCAATCTTCAACTTCACCTGCAACTAACAACACTATAAGAGGGGTTGAGCAAAAGCGGTAACATAGCCAAGCAACGGTTTGCTGGGATGGGTGAAAAGGTTAGAGGCTGACATGGCAAATTGGGAGGCTTGAAGAACAAGTGATAGGTAGTGCAGCATAGCGATAGAACGAAGCAACTAGCATAGCAATGATAGTAGTGAGGTCCAGGGTAGCGGTCATCTTGCCTGAAATCCCGATAGGAAGAAGAACGAGTCCATGAAGAAGATGAAGCCACAAAGACGAACCAAGCGTAGACGAACGAGTCCTCACGATCGTAACGAAACAGGAACTAACGAGAAGGAGCACAACCGGAAAGAAGCAAACACACGGTAAACACACAACACATAGACATGGCATGATGCTCAACCAAGTATGATGCAAGACAAAGGCTATATGGTGCTACTCATGGCAAGAGATGATGCAAACAAGAACAACACATCAAAGCAAGTTTAAATGAGGCCGGAAACAACATATAACAAATACAGTAAGTCCTCATATGCAAATTTCTAAATAGGTCCAGATCTGAATAAACCTTATGTTCAAGTTGTTAAACAGCAAGTTAAGATGCATCAAGATGATCTACATGAAATTCTAGTCAAGTTACATATAAAGTTCAATTAGTTCGGAGCTACGGCCTAAAAGATATGAGCAAAAAGAAATTAAACATGGCATTGATGCAAAATGCATACAAACATCAAGCATCACTCTCAAAACATGGATGCAACACGATAATATGAAACTACATGCAAAATCAAGCAAGTTCCATATAGAGCACACTCAAAACGGAGCAACGGTTCCACACCTACACCCAATACAAGTTTAAAGGACAAGCTGTCTAAAACAGCAACTAGGCATCTAGCAAGCATCAAAGCAATGTGCTACAGCATCTCAACGTGAAAACAAAAGGCATGGGCATGAATTACAGGTAAAGAATGACAAAACATGAACATTGAGCTATCTCCAGAAAACACTATAACATGCTCAAAAGGTCATGAGAAGATTGCAAATAATAACAGTTTCAGACTTAGCAGAAATAACATCAGGTTGCAATGTTTAGAGCTATCAAACAACATTCTACAGGAACTTAACATGGCAAACAAAGGCGTGGCATGATAGTACTAAAGACAAAAGAATAAAACTCCCTTACTGAACTAATTCCAAAGATCAACACAAAAGATGGTAGCATCCATGCAATCATGGCAAATGATATGACAGATTGAGACATGGCAAGAACAACAATAAGTAGGCATGTTGGTGAGCTTGTACAACTCACCACAGAGCAACACATAGCATGGCAAGGTGACCAACAATAAGAAGACATGTTTATGAAGCTAAGCATGGCCAGAGCAAGTTCATAGGGTTCATGGATCACTAGGAAAGCTCGTGGCAAAACTGAACTTAATGTTAACAGGATGACAACAACCTTATTTAGCAAGATGAGAGCAAGCTTACAACAAGCTAAAGCAGGCTATAAATGCAACCAAGGGCATGGATGGATATAGCATGACATTTATAACAAAACATCCTTAGTAAACATCTCCAGATTATGCATAGAATGACTTGTAGCAGTAGGTTTACATACCATCATGATATAACAGATTCAGACAAGCAAAACGGGAACAACAAGTACCCTAATTCATGAGCTCGATGCACTCACTATAAGACTCACAAAAAATACATTGATTGCACCTCTGTAAAGATGGCATGATGTAGCTCAAAACTCATGTAGACATCAAGCTCATAGGATGCACACACAAAATGCAATGAAAAAGGCAAATCACCAAGTTCTGTTAACAAACAGCAGTTAACATCATATAGCACTTTTGCAACGATGATAATGGCATCAAGATGAACTCTTATGAACATGACCCAGTGGAACAAAAAGAAGAGCATCTCACAGTGAACATTTTGATATATTATATGCATAAATCGGAGCTACACACAAGAAGTTATTGCATGATGAATAATGCACCAGAATGTAAAAATCTTAGGGACTGGCAAAGTTTACCCTCGCAGAAACTAGGACGGAGGGGTCCCGGGACGGAGGGATCCAGGATGGGGCGCAACGTTGGGTTCCCGGGGTTGGTGGATCTCATCCACCTTCCCCGGATCCGGCGAGGCTTCGGCGAGGGAGGCACGGGGAGGAGGCCGGCGAGGCTGGCGGCGGCGCGGGGCCGGCGAGGGGCAGTCGGGCGGCGGAGGGGCGCCGACACGAGGCGGCGTGGCCAGCGGGCGGCGGGGTCAGCACGGCACACCGGCGGGAGGCGAACGGCGGCACGGTCCGGCGAAAGGCGGCGGGGTGTGGGAGCAGGGCGCCAGCGGCGGGTGCTTCGGGCGCGGGGGCAGGGCACCCACGGTGAGCGGCGGCGGCGTCATGGGCCGGGGAGGGCCCGCGATGGGCCGCAGCGGGCCGTGCGGCAAAGGGAGCAGGGCAGGCGACGTGGCGGCGTGAGATTCACCGGGCACGGCGGCGGGAGCTGAGGTGGTGGCTTCCTATTGGCCGGACGACGTGGAGGGGAGCGGCGGACATGTCCGGCGTGGCGCGAATGCGTCCGGCGGCGCGGGGGGGTGGGTAGACTTGGGTTTAGACTGCGATTTGGAAGGGGGAGGTGTTTATATAGGTAGAGGAAGCTAGGAGAGTCCAAATGGGCAGCGGTTTTCGCCCACACGATCATGATCCAACGACCGAGAGCATGGAGGGGGTTTGGATGTGCTCATGGGCTGTGGTGAAGAGGGGCTGGGCTGCAAAGAGAGAGGGGTTTCGGGCTACGTGGTTAACCGTTGGGGCATCAAACGACCTCCAAATGGAACGAAATTTGACGGGCGGTCTACAGGTGATATACCAATGCCACTCGGCAAACCTCGGTCCATTCCGAGAACGTTTTTATCCCGCTCACGAAACAAGGTCTGAGAGGGGCGACGGGCGCGCGCGGAAGGTCTGGACTCCGAATGGACAACGGAGAGAACCGGGGGAACCCAAATGGATGCAAGTTTTGAAAAGCATGCAAATGAAATGCAGATGATGACATGGCAAAATGCAACACACAAGCAAATGACATGGCAACAACGAATAACTGGAAGACACCTGGCGCATCGAATCCGGGGCGTTACACCCAAGGACACACATTTGATTTACCAACCAATTTATATGCACGGGAGCATTTGCATGTAGTTCAAATTTGAATTATGCACATAAATGCATCGAAAACTCAATTAATGCATAAAAATGTCCAAAGGAACCCCGAAAAATCCCAAAAATTGACAAAACACTCTTGTTGTTCTCTATTGACACACTAGAAAAAAAATCTGAAAGCAATAAGAGGCAGCGGATATCATTTCGTCCCCAAAGATGGGACATTAACTACCGAAACCATCATGCTTGTTGTGAGATGCTCTGGTTTGTGAGAAGCTTATACTCAAACCTGTCCCCAATGGGATAAAAAATTTACCAAGGCATGTTGATGCCGCTCCATGATAGCATGCCAAGTTTCTTGAATTTTAGACGAGTTTTGGATTTACTAGAATTTGAAAACCAGGAATCTCAATGTCTGTGGCCGAGTGACGGTGTCATGGTGTTTGATATTCATTCCCATTTCCTACATGGGTCCTATAAGCATGCAACCAAGGACACATCTTTGAATTTTCAACCAATTTATATGCATTAGAGCATGTGCATGTAGTTCAAATTTGAATTATGCACATGAATGCATCGAAAACTCAATTAATGCATAAAAATGTCCAAACGAACCCCGAAAAATCCTAAAAATTGACAAAACACTCCTGTTGTAGACACTAGAAATTTTTTGAAAGCAATAAGAGGCAGCGGATATCGTTTCGTCCCCAAAGATGGGACGTTCCCTACCGAAACCATCAGGTTTGTTGTGAGAAGCTCTGGTTTGTGAGAAGCATATCCCCAAACCTACCCCAAATGGGATAAAAAATTTACCACGGCATGTTGATGCCACTCCATGATAGCATGCCAAGTTCATGAATTTCAGACGAGTTTTGGATTTACTAGAATTCAAAAACCAGGAATCTCAATGGCTGCGGCTGAGTGATGGTGGCAGGGTGTTTGACATTCGTTCCCATTTCCTGCATGGGACCTAAGCATGCAACCAAGGACACATATTTGATTTTTTAACCAATTTATATGCATGAGAGGATGTGCATGTAGTTCAAATTTGAACTATGAACATGAATGCATAGAAAACTCAGTTAATGCATAAAAATGTACAAACAAACATCAAAAAATCCCAAAAATTGACACAACACTCGTGTTGTTCTATGTTGAGACTAGAAATGTTTTGAAAGCAATAAGAGGCAGCAGATATTGTTTCGTCCCCAAAGGTGGGACGTTCCATACCGAAACCATCAGGCTTGTTGTGAGAAGCTCTGGTTTGTGAGAAGCATATCCCCAAACCTGTCCCAAATGGGACAAAAATTTGACCACGACATGTTGATGCCGCTCCATGATAGCATGCCAAGTTTCATGAATTTCTAACGAGTTTTGGATTTACTAGAATTTAAGAACCAGACATCTCAATGTTTGCGGCCGAGTGATGGTGGAAGGGTGTTTGACATTCATTCCCATTTCTTGCATGGGACCTAAGCATGCAACCAAGGACACAAATTTGAATTTTGAACTAGTTTATATGCATTAGAGCATGTGCCTGTAGTTCAAATTTGAATTATGCATATGAATGCAAAGAAAACTCAGTTAATGTATAAAAATGTCCAAGCGAACCCTGAAAAATCCCAAAAATTGACACAACACTCATGATGTTCTATGTTGACACGAGAAACATTTTGAAAGTAATAAGAGGCAACGAATATCTTTTCATCATGATAGGTGAAATGTTCCCTACCGTAACCATTAGGCTTGTTGTGGGAGAAGCTTTGGTTTGTGAGAAGCTTATACCCCAACCTGCCCCAAATGGGACAATATTTTTACCACTGCATGTTGCTACTGTTCCATGATAGCATTTCAAGTTTCATGAATTTCAGATGAGTTTTTGATTTACTCGAATTTTAAAACCATGTATCTCAATGTTAGCGGTCGAGCGATGGTGGCAAAGGTGTTTGACATTCATTCCCATTTCTTGCATGGGACCTAAGGTTGCAACCAAGGACACACATTTGATTTTTCGACCCGTTTATATGCACTTGAGTAGGTGCATGTAGTTCAAATTTGAATTATGCACACGAATGCGTAGCAAACTCGGGTAATATATAAAAATGTCCATGTGAACCCCAAAAAATCCCAAAAAATTGCACAACACTCCTGTTGTTCTATGTTGACATGAGAAATTTTTTGAAAGTAAGAAGAGGCAACACATATCGTTTTGTCCTCCAAGGTGGTACGTTCCCTACCGAAACCATCATGCTTGTTGTGAGAGAAGCTCTGGTTTGCGAGAAGCTTATAGCATAACCTGCCCCAAATGGGATGATATTTTTTGATGTTGTGATGTTGTTCCATGATAGCATGGCAAGGTTCATGAATTTCAGACGAGTTTTGTATTTACTAGAACTACAAAAGCAAGCACGTCAATGTTTGCTAGAGAGCCACAGTTTCGTGGTGTTTGAAATTCATCCCCATTTCTTGAATGAGATGTTAGCATCAACCCATGGACACATATATCATTTTACAACCCATTTTGGTGCACCGGAGCATGTGCATGTGGTTTAATTATTGTGCACCTGAAATGCCTAGAAACCCAAGTTAATGTATAAAAATATCAAAACGAACCCTGAATAATTCCATATTTTTTACGAAACACCTATAGTTGCATGTTCACTGCGGATAGAAGTTCTAGCAATTCAAATACCATCCTTTGCATGTGTGACCCCATTATGTAATTCATATCAAGGTGAAAAATCAAGTAGATCCCACACAGTTTATTATCGCCAACTGTTGGGGATATGACTATTAGGTATGACCCGCCCAGTCGGGGCCGGGTTATACCTATGGTGGTTCGTCGATACGAAGCCCATGAGGATATTGAAGATGGCGGTTCGTACGCAAGGGCCCAAGGCCCAAGGGTGACTTAAGGCCCATAGGGGTAAACCGCCATATGCGTATGACTTATATTTTAAGGCAAGTATATTTAGTCACCGAACCGGACACGTTGTCTATGAGCCGGCCGGGACTCCGTGAGCCATAGGGCGTCAACCTGTGTATATAAAGGGACGACCCGGTGGTGGTTCAGGGCAAGAAACAAGAGATCGAAAGCTAGGTCAAGCGTAATCGCTCCCTGGTAATTGAGACATAAGCAATACCACCTCAAACTGGATTATGCCTTTAACTTCACTTCAAGGGGCCGAACCAGTATAAACCCTTGTGTCCTTTGTCCCATTTAACCCCTTTAAGCTAACCTAGTTGCGATGGCTCCACGACTAAGTCCTCACACTAGGACATCTGCCATAACAATTCCACGTCAGTTGGCGCCCACCGTGGGGCCAGCGCACGCTGGTTTCGAGTTCTTAAAGGGCAGCTTCGAAGGAATCAAGGGATACGTTGTGGGCCGGATGACCAAGAGTCGTCGCGGCAAGCTCTACATCGATGATGCAGGCAGGGGCCCCGAGGCCGGCTCAATTGAGTACGGGTACCAGGTCCCCTTTTGCGGAATTCACATCTTCATCTGCAAGATCGGCGAGCCGGGCCCTGAGCCGGACATCTGCACCGACATCATCGAGACGGCTCCGCGTGCACGACCATCCCGAGCTCAGCCCACCATGAAACGTGCTTTCGTGGGATTCATCCGTGGGGCGCAATTTGATGAAGGATCCACGTCAGGCGGTGAGACGGCCATTGTCGGTGTCAAAACCGGCGGATCTCGGGTAGGGGGTCTCAAACTGTGTGTCTAAGACTAATGGTAACAGGAGGTGGGGGACATGATGTTTACCCAGGTTTGGGCCCTCTCTATGGAGGTAATACCCTACTTCCTGCTTGATTGATCTTGATGATATGAGTATTACAAGAGTTGATCTTCCATGAGATCGTAATGGCTAAACCCTAGAAGCTAGCCTATGATTATGTTTGTTCTTGTCCTACGGACTAAACCCTCCGGTTTATATAGACACCGGAGGGGCTAGGGTTACACAAGGTCGGTTACAGAGAATGGAATCTACATATCCGAATCGCTAAGCTTGCCTTCCACGCGAAGGAGAGTCCCACACGGACACGGGACGAAGTCTTCTATCTTGTATCTTCATAGCCCAATAGTCCGGCCCATGTATATAGTCCGGCTGTCCGAGGACCCCTTAATCCAGGACTCCCTCAGTAGCCCCTGAACCAAGCTTCAATGACGACGAGTCCGGCATGCAGATTGTCTTCGGCATTGCAAAGCGGGTTCCTTCTCAGAATACTTCAAATTAGATCTTGAACACAATAATCGTGTACGGCTCTGCAAAACAAATTCCACATACCCCCGTAGAGAGTATAATATTGTCACGAGTCCAGTCCGCTGACAATTTTAGCAACGCGACATTATGTCATCATTCGGCCATTATTTCTATTGGCACGTCTTATCGAAGCAGAGATCATGTGCCCTTATCACAGGATTCTCATCAATACAGGCTTGGGTAACCCAACCTTTCAGTTGGTATGATTCCTTGGGAATATGCATGTTTTAAGGCCTAAGAGGGGATGCTTGATATCCATCACCCCTATAAAAGGGCTAGGACCCATCCTTTTGCTTCTATGCTAGTTCTTACTTCCCACCTCAAGCTCCAACGCTCAAGCTTCAATTGCTTCGCACCTCCCAATAATGTCCGGATCCAATCTTCAAGGTCGGTGGGTGGCTTTTTCCGTCACAAAGGAGGATATTGGAATGTTTTGAGAAGCAAGATACCTGACCGCGGAAATCCCCCAGAGGCTCCCTGCTCAAGGGTAGGTGATTCCTACTCCCAGATCCAATGAGAGAGTCGTATTCATCTTCCACTTCCTCCGAGGACTAGGATTCACTCTTCATCCCTTTGTCCAAGGGCTCATGTTCTTTTACCGGCTAGGTTTTCATGATCTAGCTCTGGACTCCTTCCTTCACATCTCGTCATTCATTATCGTGTGTGAGGCTTTCCTCCGTATTTCTCCACACTTCGACTTGTGGCTCAAGACCTTTAACGTGAAGCCGAAGATAGTCGATGGGAGGCACACGGAGTGCGGAGGCGCTGTAGGAAGAAAATTTAATGACATATCTTGGCCAAAGGGTTCCTTCCTGGAAACTTCCGACCTCTGGCAACGGGAGTGGTTTTACATCACAGAACCCCGTGGTAAAAAGTGGGCGGCTACTCCTGCCTTCTGATCTGGCCCTCCGCCACAACTTGCATCGTGGATCAACATGGGGCTGGACTGGGGATTGCTTGATGAAGTGCAGACCTTGCAAAGCGGCATTCGGGACCTTATCGAGAGGGACATTGGCCTCGTCCAAGTAATCCAAGAAATGCTAGTCCGTCGGGTCCTATCATACCAGCGACGACCTCTCCGCATGTGGGAGTTCAATCCAGAAGGACCGCGAACCATTCAGCACTTCTTCGGCACGACGCTCGAAGGGATGTATAAACTATTCTTCGGATCACAAATAAAGTGTCTGGACACATCGGAGGACGCAGGCCTTGACTGCAACTCTCCGGATACCTCGGTAAGTACTCAACTACCGAATATATTCCCGTTATGTTTCTTATAACAATATTCTGAGAAAACCATACTCGGCCAGGGGTGGATAAAGAAGGCAGAGAGGATCAGGTGTTTGGCTCCTCTTCTCGAAAATTCAGCAGATTCAATGTTAACCAGGATGCTAGCTCGGGCACCTTACCAAGTGCCATCGAGGGAAGACCAGGAGTGGAGTGAGAAGAAGAGGACCGCCTCCAAAGATTTGGAGGCAGAAGCTTCCAAGCGAGGGAAGAAATCCTTATCAGAGGGCCTCGATTCGGGAGGCAATGTTGCCACGCAGTGCCCACATGGGGGCCGGCCCTTAGCTGAATCGTAAGTGAACAGAGGTGTTTTTAAGCATACCCCGTTCTTTTCCTGGTTGTGAGGGCAATATTTCAAATGCATGTTTTGCAGTTCGGCCTACAACCTCCCTCAACAATCTTCATCCTCGGGGGACCTTCTTCTGGAGATGATGGAGAGCGAAACACCTCCTCATACTCCCCCACCCCATAGGGCGGACGAGCCCGAGGTGTCAACCTAGAGGATCTCTCCCAATCAGCAAAGGAGGACTAGGCCGGAAGGTGATACTTCGGCTGCCCAGGGTCTGGGGTGTTCGGCTCCTAAAGAGACCAACAATAAAAAAACTGGACTATCCGATATTCAGCCGGATATGTTGACAAACATACTGCGACAAGTGCTTGTCTCAGAGGAGCGTCGTACCTCGATGGGTACAATGATGGAGAAAGTTTTATCCATGAAAAGTGGATTGAATGAAGCTTTTATGAGACTCTGGTTATATAACATTTTTGATTATGATGTAAACGCAAGGCGCGTGTGTGTATAGATAGTAGCCCCTGAGACTCTGGTTGCCTTCCAAACAGAGGCGATCAGAGGATCAAAAAAGATATATGAGCTCAGGAAATAATTTTGCCAATTGACACATAGGTTGTTTCGGCCCTGGCGACTGCCTGGTCTACGGAGGTTGTCGGATTGAAGCGGCAACTTGATGTGGCGAATGATGACATCATGTTTGTTAACAAGCGGCTCGATGAGGTGGGCGATCAGTAAGTATTAATATGAGCATGATGCTCAAAAACTGTAATATGCTTAACTACAGATGGTGCTGCCGCCATGGAGACCCTTCGGGCTGAGTTTGCCCAGGCCAAGGAGCTAGCTAGGATTAGTAATATGGCTGCCGAAAAGGCAGCTGCTAATTTAAAAGCCGAACAGGCTTCTCGGCACCAAATCGAGGAGAACATATCCAATATGGCGCTGGAGCTAAAGGATGCCACCAACCGATGTGAACTGCTTGAGAAAGAAAACCAAGAAAAAATTGCTGACCTTGAGAAGGCCTTACAAGCGGCAAAGGAAACCCAGTCTGAGTCCAGAGCGACTCCGGAGGAGATCCGGCGAGCCGGGGAGATCGCGGCTGGGAAGCCCTCTTTATTACAAACTCAATTCAGCGATCTGAAGTATGCCCTGCTTGATAAATGTGGAGTTCTCCGGACGCATATTTGGACTTGTCGAGGAGTGCTTCTAACGCGACACAGTTTTTCCAAGCCCAAAAAGGCCATGAAGCGGAAAAACATTTCTGGTCACAGTTTAGCATGCCAAGGCGTCCGCTGCTGTTAAACGAATAGATGGCCGAATGGCCTGAGCTCCACAGGATATCTGGACTTGCCATGAAGGCTGTCATGGACCGGTTGTGGCCTGGGGAACCAAGTTCGAATAGTTATTTTGGTTTGGTGCAACGACTTATTCATAGAGTGTTGCACGGATGGCACTTGCCCGTGTCAAGATGTACTGGACAAAGATGAAGGCCACCAATATTGCAACAAGGGGTCCACCCGAGGGCCAGGACACGCCAGAGCATTATTTTGAAGAAGTCTTAGAGGGTGCCCGCTTGATAGAGGGTCAGTGCTCGAAAGATATTATGTTCGAGTAAAATGTATCAAAATTTTAAAAACAATGCTTATTACAAATGAAGGCTTGATTTATACTTTTGCCTAGAAAGTATTTTAGTGCCTCCTGTGCGACCATTTCGTATATATATATATATATATAACTTGATAGTTTACCAGTCGTCGGCTTCAGCCCCCTCGCGTATAACGCGGGGGTGTTCAAAGAATAATTGATCACTCTTAATCCAACGTCTTGGTCCATTTAAGGAGGTGTCAATGTGGCGAACAAGGCAATTGGACTATAGGGCTTTAACACTTTCACTTAGCCATAGGAGTTTGACAGTGGGGCTACGATATAGCCCCTGGTATGTACGCAGTTGTCAGAATACAGTGTGTTGTTCATACATGACCAGAAAATCGGTCCTTCGTTAATGCGGAAAGAATCGCGAGGATTCCAATGAGTCATCGAGTGGTTGACCAGCTCTCGCCACATCATGACAGTTAGTTTTCGGCTTTCTCTACTGAGGTGCTCATCTGGATGAACCAGGACACAATCGCAATAGTTCTCCCTTTACTACCCTAGCCGATATAGGGGAATGTAGGGTAGCAAGCATAGAAGCCGGGAAACCTAACTATTGACCAAAGACATGATTCGGAGCTGATGCATATAAGGCCAAACTCGTGACACCGAACACTCCCAAAGATATTTAGACTTTTCACCATATACCGGGCTGAATACAGCCCCTGATAATGGACCCTGGTTTCAAGGCACATGTGGCAATCTAGCATGGAAAAATAATGCAGGCGGTGGGAGAATAGAACTCCAAACACAGTTTGAATCAAGCTGCTTCTATAACATCTATCATTAAGACGGCAAGCCGTATCTTTACAGATAATGCCGATAACCTCCTTGGACATTTTATATGCCATGAAAGTATAAAACAAAAAGAGATAAAAAAGGTTTACACAGGGGCTTAATCTTAAAAAAGAAACCTTAATGCGGGGCCTTGCTGCACGTCTGCGCCTTTTTCTCCGTTGTGAAGGGTCCTTGAAGGGTATAGTGTAGCGGACATTTGTAAAAAGGGGAAAAACCAGGGGAACAAAGCTGGTGAGGGAGTCCTGGATTAAGGGGTCCTCGAACAACCGAACTATATGCGTATGCCGGACTGTTGGGCTATGAAGATACAAGATAGAAGACTTCGTCCCGTGTCCGGGTGGGACTCTCCTTTGCATGGAAGGAAAGCTTGGCGATTTAGATGTGTAGATTCCCTTCTCTATAACCGACTCTATGTAACCCTAGCCTCCTCTGTGTCAATATAAAGTGGAGGATTTAGTCCGTAGGACAAGAACAATCATAATCATAGGCTAGCTTCTAGGGTTAGCCTCTACGATCTCGTGGTAGATCAACTCTTGTAATACTCATATAATCAAGATTAATCAAGCTGGAAGTAGGGTATTACCTCCATAGAGAGGGCCTGAACCTGGGTAAACATCGTGTCCCCCACCTCCTATTACCATTAGCCTTAGAAGCACAGTTCGGGACCCCCTACCCGAGATCCGCCGGTTTTGACACCGACATTGGTGCTTTCATTGGGAGTTCCACTATGTCGTCATCATAAGGCTTGATGGCTCCTTCAATCATCTAGAACAACTCGGTCCAGGGTGAGATCTTTCTTCCCGGATAGATCTTCGTATTCGGTGGCTTCGCCCTGTGGGCCAACTCGCTTGGCCATTTGGAGCAGATCGACAGCTACGCCCCTGGCCATCAGGTCAGGTTTGGAAGCTTGAACTACACCGCCAACATCCATGGAGACTTGATCTTCGACGGATTTGTGCCCATGACAGTCGCACCCTACAGCCACGATGAACATAACTTAAATCTAACATCGGATCATGCTCAGGAGACATCGCCTGTAACTGCCCTGGCCTTAGATCCAGTGCAGATCATGCCGTCTGAGGACGGGAGGATGGACCCCGCCATGGAAGTCGGATAGTCAATGGCGCTAGAGCCGAACACAAGTCTAACCTCCAACGAGGTCTGTGTCATCGGACCCTCGGACTCGTCTCCGACCATAGGTTTCGAACCGCGTGTGTCCGCGCCCATCGAATCTGACTGGGTGTCGATCTTGGAGTTCAGCTCCACGGACATCTTCCAACACTCGCCCTTGGGCGACATATTGAACTCATTAAAATCTCTCTCCTTGTCAGGAGATTCTTGGCCGAACTATGTCCGGCTTGAGTGGGAAGCGGACGATGAAGAACTTCGTTACCCACCCACCACCCACTTAATAGCCACCGTCGATGACTTAACCGGCATGCTTGATTTCGACTCCGAAGACATCAACGGTATGGACGATGATGCCGGAGAAGAACAAGAACCACCACCCACAGGGCGCTAGACAGCCACCTCCTCATACGACATATACATGGTGGATACACCCAAAGAAGACAATGGCAATGACAAAAAGGATCCAGTTGAGGATAAACCTCCTGAGAAGCAACGGAAGCACCAACGTCAGCAGCGCCACTCTAAACCTCGTCATAGTAAAAATAGCGATACCGACCAAGAGAGAATAACACCACGGATGACGCCGAAGACAATGAAGACCCTGCAGACCCAGCAATGGAGCAAGATGAGCAAGGAGACGGTGAACACAGTCCGGGGCCGCTGTCCAATCACAGTGATGCCGAAGACACCACTTATCCACCTGTCTCCGAAGAGGAGAACAGTCTGGATGATGATGCATTCATCATCCCTGAAAATACTTGGAACAAGAGCACCTCCAAAAAGACTTATTGCCACCGCGAGGAGCTTGAAGAAGCAGAAGCAGCGGCTTAAAGCCGCACAGGATACACTCAATGACAGATGGAACGAAGTGCTCGACACTAAGGAAAGATACGGCAGCAATCGCCAATCAAAGAGCTATCCAAAACGTAAACTGTTGCCTGAATTCGATGATGAGGCTCTCGTGCCCATACCGCCAAAAAACAATACAGCCGACCAGCCAGACCGACCACCTCGTGGCCGAGACGGAGCGGCTAACAACGCCCCACACAAACCAGCACCCCCTCCCCATAAAAGAAGGGAGGTCGCAGCCAAGTACCAGAAACACGATTTACGTGAGCACCTGGACAAAAGAGCTCGCATAACCTGGTCCATCTACGGATCTAGAGAACATGTTCCTATACAGGATCATGGCCACCAAACCGACTATACCGGTTGCATACCCATTCGGAATCAACACCGAACACTACAACCGTCGGACCCACGCCACGACATAGCCAAATACAGGGGCACTGCGCACCCCCTGTGCTTCACCGATGAGGTGCTGGATCATGAATTTCTAGAGGGGTTTAAACCCGTAAACATCGAGGCATACGACGGAACGACATACCATGCGGTATGGATAGAGGACTTTATTCTTCACATCCACATGGCTGACAGAAATGATCTCCACGCCATCAAATACCTGCTCCTCAAGCTGAAAGGACCAGCTCGGCACTGGCTGAAAAGCCTCCCCGAGAATCCCATTGGAAGCTGGGAGGAACTCGAGGACGCTTTCAGGGCTAATTTTCAAGGGACCTATGTCCGACCTCCGGATGCAGTCGATCTAAGTCACATAACTCAACAACAGAGAGTCAGCCTGTAAGCTTTGGAATAGATTTCTCACCAAGAAGAACCAAATCATCCACTGTCCGGATGCCGAAGCCCTAGCAGCTTTCAAACACAGTGTCTAGGACGAATGGCTGGCCAGACACCTCAGCCAGGAAAAGCCAAGGACAATGGCAGCCCTAACTACTCTCATGACCCGCTTTTGCGTGGGTGAGGACAGTTGGTTGGCCCGTAGCATCACCAGCGATCCAGGCGCATCCGAAATCAGGGATGGCAAATGGAAAACCACGACACAATAAAAACAAATGTCGAAACAATGAAGATAGCCCAGACAATATAGCAGTAAACGCCAGATTCAGGGGCTCTAGACCCAGTCAACGGAAAAAGCCATTTAAAGGTTGCAGAGATGGTCCATCCATCCTAGATAAAATTCTAGACAGGTCCTGTCTGATTCATGGCACCCCCGATAAACCAGCTAATCACACCAACAGAGAATGTTGGGTCTTCAAGCAGGCCGGCAAGCTCAACGCCGAACACAAAGGGAAGGGGCCGCAAAGCGAAGACAAGGACGAATCTCGCCAGCTGAACATAGGGGGACAGAAAAAATTTCCACCGGAGGTCAAAACAGTGAACATGATTTATGTTACTCACATCCCAAAGAGGGAGCACAATCACCCACTCTGATTTAATAGTGAACATGATTTATGCTGTAGAGCCCGTCGCCCCCAAATTCAACCCATGGTCGGCTTGCCCGATCACCTTTGATCGCAGGGATCATCCGACTAGTATCTGTCATGGGGGTTCGGCTGCCTTAGTGCTCGACCCAATAATCGACGGATACCACCTCACCCGGGTCCTCATGGACGGCGGCAGTAGTCTCAATCTGATATATCAAGACACTGTCCACAAGATGGGGATAGACCCGTCAAGAATCAACCAAAGCAGCACTACCTTTAAAGGAGTAATACTAGGCGTAGAGGCCCACTGCACGGGATCTCTAACGTTGGAGGTTGTATTCGGTTCTCCCGATAACTTTCGAAGCGAAGAACTAATCTTCGACATAGCTCCGTTCCGAAGCGGCTATCATGCACTACTCGGAAGAAGGCCTTCGCCCGTTTCAATGCAGTCCCGCATTACGCTTAGCTCAAGCTCAAGATGCCCGGTCCACGTGGCGTTATCACGATCAGCGGAAACACGGAGCGTTCTCTTTGTACTGAAGAATACGTGGCTGCTCTAGCAGCCGAATCACGAAGTGGCCTTTTCAACCCGAGCAACTCATCGGTCTTCAAGACCACGGACACAGCTAAACGTGTTCGACGCACACCTAGGTTAGCGGCTATGCCCCCATAAGAACAGCCCATAAGAAGACTGTACATGTCTCCCTGTATATATAAATATACACTCAAAATTCCCTGTGTGGCGCCGGGGGCTGCCCGCATGTAAGAAGTCCATAGTTCGGCTTGACCCTATTCAGACTCAGGAAACTACATTTTCGTGGTTCATTAAAACAAACCAACTTTACTCACCGTCACACCAGATTCTTTCACCTAGTTTTTCTTTTTTTTTACAGATGGACACCATGCTATACCCTTCAAGGATACGGCACAACGGAGACAAAGGCGCAGGCGTGCAGCAGGGCCCCGTTTAAAGGTTTCTTTTTAGATTAAGACCTTGTGTAAACCTTTTTATTATCTATTGTTTTTCATACTCTCCTGGCATTTAAAATGACCAAGAGGGATACCGGCGTTATCGGCGAGCTTATGATTCATCGTACTAAAATAGACGTTACAGAAGGAGCAACCAGTGTGTTTTGAGATCTTTGCTCTCACCACAGGCGCTCTTTCGTCACGCCCGATTGCCACACGTACCTTGAAATTCAGGGTTCATTACCGGGGGCTGTATTCAGCCCGGTATATGTTATAAAGTACGAATACCTTCGGGGGTGTTCGGCGTCGCGAGTTTTGGCCTTATATGCATCAACTCCGAATCATGTATTTGGTCAAACGTTGGGTTTGCCTGGATCTCGTGTTTTGCTACCTTATGTTTCTGTTCTGTCGGCTAAGGTGGTACAGGGAGAACTACTATGAATGTGCCCTAGTTCATCCGGATGAGCACCTCAGTAGAGAAAGCCGAAAACTGACTGTCATGATAAGGCGAGAGCTAGTCAACCACTCGATGATTTAGCAAAATCTTCGCGATTCCTCCGCATTAATGAAGGACCGGTTTCCCGGTCACGTATGTAAACGCACCATATTCGGATAAACATGGACATACCAGGGGCTATATAGTAGCCCCACCGTCAAACTCCTATGGCTAAGTGAAAGTGTTAAAGATCTATAGTTCGATTGCCTCATTCGCCACATTGACACCTCCTTAAATGGACCAAGACGTTGGATTAAGAGTGATCAATTATTCTCTGAACACCCCCGCGTTATACGCGAGGGGGCTGAAGCCGACGACTGCAAACTTTCAGGTTATATACATATATACATAAACGGACGCACAAGAGGCACTAAAATACTTTACGAGCAAAAGTACAAATATAGCCTTTATTATCATAAGCATTGTTTTTACAATTCGAATACATGTTATTCGAACATGATACTTTTTTAGCATGGAGCCTCTATTAACCGGGCACCCTCTAAAACTTCTTCGAAATAGTGCTCTGGCAGGTCCTGGCCCTCGGGTGGACCCCTTGTTGCAATATTGGTGGCCTTCATCCTCGCCCAGTACGTCTTAACACAGGCAAGGGCCATCCGCGCACCTTCTATGCATGCCGACCGCTTGACAGCGTCAATATGCGGCACCGCACGAACAAATCGTTGCACCAACCCAAAATAACTATCCGGACTTGGTTCCTTAGGCCACAGGTGGTCCACGACATCCTTCATGGCAAGTCCGGATAACCTGTGGAGCTCTGCCCATTCGGCCATCTGCTCATTCAACAGCAGCGGACACCTTGGCATGCTGAACTATGACCAGAACAGTCTTTCCGCTTCATGGTCTTCTTGGTCTTGGAAATACTACATCGCATTAGCAGCACTCTTCGATAAGTCCAAGTATGCGTCCGGAGAACTCCATGTTTGATCAAGAGGGGCATACTTTGGATCGCCGAATTTAGTTCGTAATAGAAAGGGCTTCCCAGCCGCGATCTCACCGGCTTGCCAGAGCTCCTCCCGAGCCGCTCTGATCTCAGATCGATTTTCCTTTGCCGCTTGTAAGGCCTTCTCTAGGTCAGCCGTTTTTGCCTGGTTTTCCCTTTCGAGAAGCTCATATCGTCCAGCGGCAACCTTTAGCTCAAGAGCCATGTTGGCTATTCTATCCTCACTCCAGCGATGAGCAGCCTGTTCAGCTTTCAATTCACCAGCTGCCTTCTCGGCAGCCGCGTTGCTTATCCCGACTTGCTCCTTGGCCCGAAGAGTCTCCACGGCGGCAGCACCGTCTGCAGTCAAAGCATATTATAAATCCCAGCATCATTCTCTTATTCATACTAACTGACCGCCCAAAAATACATACCTTGTGCCTCGTCAAGCTGCTTGTTCATGAGCGTGATGTCATCATCTGCCACACGACAAATTCGGCAGCCCGGGCAGTCGCCGGGGCTACAACATCCTGTGTGCAAAATTGGCAAAATTATTACCTGAGATTATTTCTATTTTTGATCCTCTGACCGCCCCGTTCGGATGGCAACCAGAGTCTCAGGGGCTACTATCTACACACAGTGCACCTTGCGTTTACGGTACAATAAAAAAATGCCACATTATGTACCTCGAAGCCTCTTAGCAGGCTCATAAAGGCTTCATCCAATCCGTTCTTCACGGATGAAAGTTTCTTCATCACCGTACCCATTAAGGTATGGTGTTCCTCCAAGACAGGCGCTTGCCGCAGAAGACCCATCAACATATCTGGTTGTATGTTGGATAGTCTGGGGCTTTTGTTTTCGGCCTCTCTAGGAGCCTAACACCCCGGACCTCGGGCGGCCGAAGAGTCACCTTCTGGCACCGTCCTCCTTTTCGGATCAGGAGAGATCCTTCGGGACGACACCTCAGGGTCTTCCGCTTTATGGGACGGAGAAGTATGCGGAGGCGTTTCACTCTCCATCATCTCCAGAAGAAGATCCCCCAAGGACGAAGATTGTTGCGGAAGGATATAGGTCGAACTACAAAACATATGTCTTAGACATTACTCTCAGGAAAATAACGGAGTATGCTTACAAAGCACCTTTGTTCACTTATGGCTCGGTTAACGGCTGGCCCCCTTGTGGGTGTTGTGCGGCAACGTTGCCCCCCGGGGCAGGGCCCCTTGATAGGGGTTTCTTCCCTCGCTTGGAGGCCTCTGCCTTCAAGTCTTCGGGGGTGGACCTTTTCTTCCCATAGGGGGAGGGAATACTAGATTCTCCTCCCCGTTCATCCTCCGACACGGGAGTTACAATTTCCCCGGATACGGTGTGTAACGTACCTCCGGTGTGAAGGCCACTTTTGACCTCCCCACTCCTCTCCTTGTCTTCCCCCGATGGCACTTGATAAGGTGCACCAGCCAGCATCCTAGTTAATACCGGATCCGCTGAATCTTCGGGAAGAGGGGCCGAACACCTGATCCTCTCCGCCTTTTTTATCCAGCCCTGGCCGAGGATGGTTTTTCAGAATAATGTTATGATAAATATAACGACAACATGTTCGGTTGTGGAGTGCTTACCGGCGTATCTGGATGGTTGCAATCAAGGCCTGCGTCCTCTGTAGTGTCCGGACACTTTATTCGTGATCTGAAGAATAATTTATACATTCCTTCGAGCGTCATGCCGAAGAAGTACTGAAAGGTTCGGTCCTTACGGATTGAACTCCCACATACGGAGAGGTCATCGCTGGCATGGCAGGACCCGACGAACTAGCATTACTTGGATTACTTTGATAAGACTGATGTCCTTCTCGATAAGATCTTGAATGCGGCTTTGCAATATCCGCACTTCATCAGGTGTTCCCCAGTCCAGCCCCTTGTTGACGCATGATGCAAGCAGTGGCAGAGAACTAGACAGGAAGGCACGAGCGGGCGCCCACTTTCTACCACGGGGTGTTGTGATATAAAACCACTCCCGCTGCCATAGGTCGGAAGCTTCTGGTAAGGAACCCTTTGGCCATAAAACATTGGTGAATTTTCTTATTATGGCGCCTTCGCACTCCGCGTGTTTCCCATTGGTTATCTTCGGCTTCACATTGAAGGTCTTGAGCCATAAGCCGAAGTGTGGAGTAATGCGAAGGAAGGCCTCACACACGACGATGAATGATGAGATGTGAAGGAAGGAATCCGGAGCTAGATCATGAAAATCTTTCCTGTAATAGAACATGAGCCCTCTAACAAAGGGATGGAGACCAAAGCCCAGCCCCCGAAGGAAGTGAGGGATACCCATGACCCTCTCATTGGATTTGGGAGTAGGGATAACCTTCCCTTGAGCAGGAATCCTGTGAAGGATTTCCATGGTCAAGTACCTTGCCTCCCTAAGCTTCGTGATGTCCTCCTCTGTGGTAGAGGAGGCCATCCAGCGGGCTTGAAGGCTGGATTCGGACATGGTTGGAGGTCCGAAGTGCTTGGACTGAACCTTGGGTGTTGGAACTCGAGGTGGGAGAAGGGAAGGATTAAGCGTGGAAAGAAAAGGACATGTCTTGGCCTCTTTATAAAGAGGATGGATGTCAAGTGTCCTCCGCGTGGCCATTGAAACTTGCCTAATCCAAGGAAACATACCAATGGAGCAGTTGGGTTACCCACGCCCGTATTGATGAGAATCCCATAATAAGGGGACACGATCTCTGCTTCGACAAGAAGTTCCTATAAAACCGCCTCGTGAAGCATGGAGTAGCAGGTTGGAAAGACGGTTTGAATAATGACCGAGCCGCGGCATGATGTCACACTATGAACAGGTTGTGAGCAGATTAGATTCGTGGAATATGGTACTCTCTACGGTGGTATGTGGAATTTTTTTTGTAGATCCTGACACGATTCTTGTGTTCAAGATCTATTTTGGAGTATACGGAGAAGGAACCCGCCTTGCAATGCTGAAGATAACCTGCGCGCTGGACTCATCGTCATTGAAGCCTGGTTCAGGGGCTACTGAGGGAGTCCTGGATTAAGGGGTCCTCGGACAGCCGGACTATATGCGTTTGTCGGACTGTTGGGCTATGAAGATACAAGATAGAAGACTTCGTCCAGTGTCCGGGTGGGACTCTCCTTTTCGTGGAAGGCAAGCTTGGCGATTTGGATGTGTAGATTCCCTTCTCTGTAATAGACTCTGTGTAACCCTATCCCCCTCTGGTGTCTATATAAACTGGAGGGTTTTGTCTATAGGACAAGAACAACCATAATCATAGGCGAGCTTCTAGGGTTAGCCTCTAGGATCTCGTGGTAGACCAACTCTTGTAATACTCATATCATCAAGATCAATCAAGAAGGAAGTAGGGTATTACCTCCATAGAGATGGCCCGAACCTGGGTAAACATCATGTCCCCCGCCTCCTATTACCATTAGCCTTAGACGCATAGTTTGGGACCCCCTACCTGAGATCCGTCGGTTTTGACACCGACAGCTGGTGTGGCTGTAAATAAAACTGGTTCGTTTTAATGAACCGTAAGATATAACTTTTTAAGTCTGAATAGGGTCTAGCCGAACTATGGACTTCTTAGGTGCAGTGTGCCCCCGGCGCCACCCAAGGAATTTTAAGTGTATATTTATGTGTACGTGGCGCATGTGTTGTCTCCTTATGGGGTGGTCGGCGGGGGCGTATCTGCTAATTGAGCTCAGGTTTATCTGAGCTGTCGCACTTGGGTGCACGCCGTACACGTTTGACTGTGTCTACGATCTTAATGATCGATAAGCTGTTTGGTTCGAAGAGGTCATTTTGTGCTTTGACTGCTAGAGCCGCCATATATTCTTCTGTACGAAGGGAGCGCTATGTGTTTCTACTGACCGTAATGACCCCATGTTGTCCGTGCATTTTGAGTTTTAGATAAGCATAATGTGGGACTACATTAAAGCGGGCGAAGGCCGTTCTTCCGAGTAGTGCATGATAGCCACTTCGGAACGGAGCTATGTCGAAGATTAACTCTTCGCTTCAGAAGTTGTCAGGAGAGCCGAATACGACTTCCAATGTTAGAGAGCCCATGCAGCAGGCTCCTACGCCCGGTATGACTCCTTTAAAGGTAGTGCTGCTTGGCTTGATTCTTGACGGGTCTATTCCCATTTTGTGGACAGTGTCCTGATATATCAGACCGAGACTACTGCCGCCGTCCATGAGGACTCTAGTGAGGTGGTATCCATCGATTATTGGGTCAAGCACTAAGGAAGTCGAACCCCCATGACGGATACTAGTTGGATGATCCCTGTGATCAAAGGTGATCGGACAGGCCAGCCAGGGGTTGAATTTGGCAGCGACACGCTCAATAGCATAGATTTCTCGGAGTGCGTGTTTGCACTCCCTTTTTGGGATATGAGTGACATAGATCATGTTCACTTTTTTGATCTCCGGCGGAAATTTCTTCTGTCCCCCCGTGTTTGGCTGGCGAGGTTCGTCCTCGTCTCCGCTTTGAGGTCTCTTCCCTTTGTGTTCGGCGTTGAGCTTGCCAGCCTGCTTGAAGACCCAACATTCTCTATTGGTATGATTAGCTGGTTTATCAAGGGTGCCAGGAATCTGGCAGGGCCTGTCTAGAATTCTATCCAGGCAAGATGGACCGTCGATGTTGCCTTTAAATGTCTTCTTCCGTTGACCGGGTCTAGAGCCCCTGAATCCGGAGTTTACCGCTATATTCTCTAGGCTTTCTTCATTGTTTTGACGTTTGTTTTTATTGCGTCATGGCTTTCCACTGCCATCCCTGACTTCGGATGTGTCAGGATCGCTTGTGCTACTACGAGCTAGCCAGCTGTCTTCACCCGAGCAAAAGCGGGTCATGAGTGTAGTTAGGGCTTCCATTGTCCTTGGCTTTTCCTGGCCGAGGTGTCCAGCTAGACATTCGTCCCGAATGCAGTGTTTGAAGGCCGCTAAGGCTTCGGCATCCGGACACGACGATTTGGTTCTTTTTAGTGAGAAAACGGTTCCAAAGCTTACGGGTGACTCTCCGGGTTGTTGGATTATGTGACTTAGATCGTCTGCATCCAGAGGTCGGACATAGGTCCCTTGAAAATTGGCCCGAAAAGCGTCCTTAAGTTCTTCCCAGCTTCCGGTAGAATTTTCGGGGAGGCTTTTCAGCTAGTGTCGAGCTGGTCCTTTTAGCTTGAGGGGTAAGTATTTGAAGGCGTGGAGATCATCTCCGCGAGCCATGTGAATATGAAGAATAAAGTCTTCTATCCAGACCGCAGGATCTGTCGTTCCGTCGTATGTCTCAATGTTCACGGGTTTAAACCCTTCTAGAAATTCATGATTCAGCACCTCATCAGTGAAGCGCAGGGAGTGCGCGGCACCCCTGTATTTGGCTGTGTCGTGGCGTGGGTCTGATGATTGTAATGTTCGGTGTTGGTTCTGAACTAGTAAATGACCGGCATACTTGGTTTGATAATCATGGTCTTTTCTAGGAGCACGTTCCCTGGATCCATAGATGGACCTGGTTCTGCCAGCCTTCTTGTCCATGTTCTCATGTAGATCGTGTTCATAGTCCTGAGTCGCACCCTCCCTTCCTTTACAGGGAGGGGGTGCAAGTTTGTGTGCGGTGTTGCTAGCCGCTCTGTCTTAACCATGAGGTGGTCGGTCCGGCTTATCTGCCATATTGTTTTTCAGCGGTATGGGCGCAATAGCCTCGTCGTCGAATTTGCGCAGTAGTTTTCGCTTATGATAGCTCTTTATTTGGCGATTACCACCGTAATTTTCCTCAGTGTCGAGCACTTTGTTCCATCTGTCAATGAGCGTATCCTGTGCGGCTTTAAGCCGTTGCTTCTGCTTCTTCAAGCTCCTCATGGTGGCGATAAGTCTCTGGTGGAGGCGCTTTTGTTCCAAAGGTTTTTCCGGGACGATGAATGCATCGTCCCCCTGACTAATATCCTCTTCGGAGACGGGTTGATAATTGGTATCTTCGGTTTTGCTGTGGTTGGATAGCGGCCCTGGACTATGCTCGCTGTCATCTTGCTTGTCCTCCTCCATTGCTGGGTCTGCAGGGTTTTCATTGATTTCGGCGTTGTCCGGAGTGTTATTTTCTCTTGTGCCGGTATTACTATTTTTACCAAGGCGTGGTTTAGAGCGGAGCCACTAACGTCAGTGCTTTGGCTGCTTCTCAGGAGGCTTATCCTCATCTGGATCCTTTTTTCATCGCCATTGTTTTCATTGGGTGTATCCACCATGTATACATCATATGAGGAGGTGGCCGTCCAGCGCCCTCTGCGCGGTGGCTCTTGCATCTCCTCTTCTCCGGCATTGTCGTCCATACTGTCGATGTCTTCGGAGTCGTAATCAAGCATGTCGGTCAAATCTTCGACAATGCCTATGAAGTGGGTGGTGGGTGGGGATTGAAATTCCTCACTCTCAGCTTCCAATTCGAACCGAATATAGTTCGGCCGAGAATCCCCAGATAAGGCAAGGGCCTTTAATGATTTTAGCACATCGCCTAAGGGCGAGTGCTGGAAGATATCCCGGAGCTGAACTCAACCATCGGCGCCTGATCGATAAGCGCAAGTAGACACGGTTCAGAACCTATGGCCGGAGACGAGTCCGAGGTTCCGATAACACAAGCCTCATTCGAGGTCAAATCTGTGTTCGGCTCTAACACCACTGAGTTTGCGGTTTCAGTGGCGAGGTTGAGCCTCCCGTCCTCGGATGGCGCAATTTTCTCTGAATCTAGGACCAGAGTAGTTATAGGCGCTATCTCCTGAGCATGCTCCGATGACAGATTTAGGTCATGTTCATCGTTGCGGCAGGGTGCGGCTGTCATGGGCTCGAATCCGTCGAAGACAAGTCTCCATGGATGTCGGTGGTGTAGTTCAAGCTTCCAAACCTGACCTAATGGCCAGGGGTGTAGCTGTCGATCTGATCCAGATGGCCAAATGAGTTGTCCTGCAGTGTGAAGCCGCCGAATACGAAGATCTGTCTGGGGAGGAAAACCTCACCCTGGACGACGTTGTTGTAGATGATTGATGGAGCCATCAAGCCTTCTAGTGACGACATAGTGGAACTCTCAATGAAAGCACCAATGTCGGTGTCAAAACCGGCGGATCTTGGGTAGGGGGTCCCGAACTGTGCGTATAAGGCTAATGGTAACAGGAGGCAGGCGACATGATGTTTACCCAGCTTTGGGCCCTCTCTATGGAGGTAATACCCTACTCCCTGCTTGATTGATCTTGATGATATGAGTATTACAAGAGTTGATCTACCATGAGTTCGTAATGGCTAAACCCTAGAAGATAGCCTATGATTATGATTGTTCTTCTCCTACGGACTAAACCATCCGGTTTATATAGACACCAAAGGGGGATAGGGTTACACAAGGTCGGTTATAGAGAAGGGAATCTACATATCCGAATCGCCAAGCTTGCCTTCCACGTGAAGGAGAGTCCCACCCCGACACGGGATGAAGTCTTCTATCTTGTATGTTCATAGCCCAACAGTCCGGCCCATGTATATAGTTCGGCTATCCGAGGACCCCTTAATCCAGGACTCCCTCAGCCATCTATTCTGACGGTGAGTCATCCACGGGCGAGACTACTTCATTGTATCAACTGCAAGATGACAGGCTTGGGGGCTATTTCGATGGCGACAATATTCCGGGCCCCTATGAGCCACCGAATAGGGACGCAATTTTTATGGCCGGTACACAGCCAGGGCAGAATTCGATGACTGTAGCAGCGATGATTTCCGGGTCTGTAGCGGCGATGGCAGCTGGGGCAGGAGGCCCGGGGCGCCCGCCGGCTCAGGTTTTGACTGAGTTGTTGGATAATCTAATAGCCTTGTTAACAGTAGAGGTTAACCTCGCGAATCAAGTTTAGCACAACGCGGAAGTTGCAAAAAGCTGCGGGATGAGATAGCACAAGCCAGGGAGGGGCTGAATGCAGAGAACGCCAGGATGGCCGCGGAGCGGGCTGCCCTGGATGCTTAGGCATAGCAGATTCAGTCGGAGGCCTTCCGACTTATGATGGATCAAAATGCTTCAAATGTGGTCATGAGGAGGAGGGATAAGTCTCGTCTACCTCCGGTTTACGAGTCTAGAAACCTCTTTTGCACGCCTGGAGCAGGGACTAGTAACCAACCAGAGGTAAACCGGGTTGATGTGCCTGGGGATGGAGCGTTGGGTCAACTGCGCACGACGGAGCCACCTCGTCTGAATAATACTCCACCTCAGCATGTGTCGACACCACCGGGTCATTATTCTAATCCTTTTGTCACATCCCTAGAGTTTGTTTGTAACTAGTGGCTTTGCATCCATGCATCATGTCTAAATTTCATGAAAATTTGAATTGAGGAATCTTCAAAAGCCTCAGAAAACCTCTAAAAATAACCAACATTTAAATCTCATCAAATGAGTCCAAGAAAATGTTCCTGTTATTCTGAAAAAATATTGGCATGAGGTAAAATGCAAACCAATATTTTTGGAGTGACTGAAATATTTATTTTGGGCCTTTTGAATTAAATCAACGACATATTTGACTTGGATTTTGTCACACCCTAGCTAGTTCATGCATTAGAGTGTTACATCATGTCTATTTTTCTCAACAGAAACTTGAAATGGGGATGACAGAACCCCCAGCCCCCTCTGAAACCAACTAGGGTTTACTAACAATATTTTCAATGAACCTGAAATGCCCTTCTAAAATGTCCATCATTTTTGCCTTGGTTCAGAACCTCTGCCAAAAGTGGTGCACAATTTTCTAGGTCATCTTAAGGTCTTTGAATTAAATCATAAGTATTTGAGTTTGGGCATTTAAATTATATAAATTATTTTAAATGCTCAAATAATCCCAAACTAAAATGTTCCATGCTGGATATATTCCAGTTAATGGCCATGAGCAGTTTGGTGAATTTTGGAGTTGTTTAGGTATTTTTAGTAAGTCCACAAAGTTACAGAATAAATAAAAAAGATAAATAAAGAGAGAGAGAGAGGGAACTAACCTGGCAGCCCAACTAGCCAGCCCAACTAGCCGGCCCAGCCCAGCAGCCGCTCTAGTGAGCTGCTTGCCTTCGCCAGGCAGGCAGGCAGGTGCTCGACGGCGGCACCAGCGCGCGCCACGCAGCTGCCCGTCGCCCTGCTTCCTTCCCTCGCCTCTCTGCTGGCCTGGACGACCTCCACGTCACGCCCCGAACCCCGTGGACACATCCATTCTCCCCCTGCCTCTCTCCCTCGCTCTCCCACACCATGGCCGACGCCACCGTAGCCGCACCATCGCCGTAGTCACGCTCTCCGTCGTCCCTGCGCCGTGCCGTCGTGTCCAGGAGCTCCGCCGCCCTCCTCTTCGTCGAGCTAGCCGATCCCCGAGCGCTCGCTTGCCCCGAGGCCTCTGCACCGACCTCTCCCAACTCCGCCATCACCGAATATCCCCTTCGCTGTCGCCGTCCCACCAGCTCGTCCCCGACCGCACCGTCTGCTCCCTCGAGACCGCCGTGAACCCAGCTACCTCTCCCCCCTTTCCTTTCTCGCTCTCGAGCCCCGTAGCGACTGCACGTAGCTCACCCGCACGCGCCGCCGCGGAGCTCGTCGCCGACGTGACTCCGGCCACCCACTAGCCACACCACCATGTCCAACGCACTCACCCGACTCGTAGGAACCCGTAGCACCTCACCACGAGCCTCGCCGTGCTCCATAGCCTCGGGTTCATCATCACCCGAACTCCGGCGACCGCCAAGGTGATCGCCGGCGCCATTTCCGGCCACCCCGAGCTCAACCACCACCACCAAGAGCTGCGGCTTGCTCCCAGCTACACGTAGATGCCCTCTGCGGCTCTTTTGGTCGCCGAAATGCACAAAACCACTCTCGCCGCCATGTTCGGCCTCGCCGGCGGCTAAACGCCGGTGAGTTGACCCCGCTGACCCCTCATTTGACCACGGGTGGGCCCAGTTTGACCCCCCTGGGTCAATGACAGGTGGGGCCCAGCCCTGTTAACTAATCAGGATTAGTTTTAATTAATATTTAGTTAAACTAATTACACTGACACACGGGACCCACTAGTCAGGGTTGACCTGGACTGTTCCGTTGACCGCTGACGTCATTTTGACGTAATGCTGACGCAGTAATTTATTTACTGGAATTATTTTTATACAGGAAATTCTAGAAAATACCACAAACTTCAAAAAATCATAGAAATTAATCTGTAACTCCAAATGCAAACTTTTATATATGAAAAATGATCAAAAAAATCCAATCTATCCATCTGTACTGGTTTCATGCATGTTTAAACAATTTAACCTGCTGTTTAGTACAGAACAAGATAAAGCACTTATAAGGGCCATTTATGAGTTTGAAACTTGAATCTTTGATTCAAAATGGTTCAAACCCATCTGGTCTTAGTTGCATTAGCCCAATACACTCATTTTGCCATGTTTCATGCATGCATCATTTTGTTGCATATTGTTTGGTGATGTTTGTGTATCGGTGCTCTTTGCGGCAGGTTCTGCCTCCGAGGAGTACCACGATTACCCCAACGAAGAACAATACCAGTGCACCGACCCATCAGGCAAGCAACCAACCATTTGATCATATCGATACAATCCCATGTTCTCGCTTCTGCTCTCTTTTACTGCATTAAGACAACGCGTTTCAAACTGCTGTGTGCTACGGTAGTTGAACCCATTTCCTCTGCATGACCTGTCATTGCCACAGTAACTAGATGAAACCCACTAGCATGTGTAGGAGTTGATTGAGCCATATGTATGTGTTGTTCCTACCTTGCTATGCCTGCTATGCTTAGAGTCGTGTCAGGTCTGGTTCATCTGGGTGATGGGCTAGAGTGAAATGATCATGTCGGTAATGAGAGTGATGTGTTGAACACGATTTGGTAAAGGTATCGATGAGAGGCCATGTAGGAGTACATGGTGGGTTGTTTCATTGAAGCCGACCTTAAGCACTGAGATCTGTATGTGTGATTTAAGATTCAGCTACTACCATGCATTGGGCCCTGAAATATGACCCCGCTCGACTTCTTATTCACCCTAGTCCTCTGTCCAGGAGTTGCAAGTAGTTTCTGGTGTTTGTAGCTTACTGGAGGCCGTGAACAGCGCTGACCGCGGGGTGGGCTGTGATGCGGTAGGTACGTGGCACGGTGTACCGGATACCCGTTAGGTATCTCGGGAACCCTGTACACATCGTTCGGGGCCGTATGTGGAAACCTCGGCCGGACTCCCTGCGGATGGAACCTGGATAGGCGATAAACCGGGACTAGAGACTTAGGTGTTTAGGTAGGTCGTGGTCTACACCCACGTCGGCTTTCGCTTGAAGTCTGCCGAGCACATGTCGTGTGCAGACGCTAAGTGGTGGAAACATGTATGAAGAAGTACACCCCTGCAGGGTTAACATTATCTATTCGAATAGCCGCGTCCGCGGTAAAGGACTACTTGGTTGCCTATATAGTTCATAGACAAGTAAATGGATACTACTAAAAATCTCAAGATAAGCGTGAGTGCCGAGGATGGCTCTTCCGTAGGATGACGGAGGTGGATCCCCGGTGGTGTATTGAAGTGGTGAGTAGTGGACTCGAGTGCGCAAAACCATTTCAAGTTGGTGTCTCATAGGATAGCTTAGCCAAGAGTCAAAGCTGGCTTGCTGCAATAACCCCACCAACCCTTATTGATAATGTGCATGTATGTAGGATCTGATGTAAGTCTTGCTGAGTACCTTTGTACTCATGTTGCTTTAATTTACATTTTTCAGAAGACGCTGCAACCCCTTCTGATGGGTTCTTCGTAGACGTTGACATCGATGAGTATACTGAGGCCCAGGTGGTGATCTTGAGCTTGTGAAGGACCATGTAGTATAGCCAGGCTTCCCCAAGCCTCTTTTATTTTACTAGTTGTCTGTACTCAGACAAGTTACTTCCGCTGTTGGCTTGTATGCTTGTATGACTTGAATGCTGGGTCGTGTGACCCGTACTTGTGTGTATGCTATGTATGGCTCTCTGAGCCTTTAAATAAAGTACTTGTGTCGTAGAGTCATGTTGTGATGCCTTGTTGTATTTGCACATATCGAGCATATTGTGTGTATGATTGAAATGCTTGGTATGTGTGGGATCTGACTATCTAGTTGTTTATCCTTAGTAGCCTCTCTTACCGGGAAATGTCTCCTAGTGTTTCCACTGAGCCTTGGTAGCTTGCTACTGCTCCGGAACACTTAGGCTGGCCGGCATGTGTCCTTCTTCGTTCCTGTGTCTGTCCCTTCGGGGAAATGTCACGCGATGGATACCGGAGTCCTGTTAGCCCGCTACAGCCCGGTTTACCGGAGTCCTGCTAGCCCAGTGCTACAGCCCGGATTCACTTGCTGATGACCGACACGTTCGATGCTGGGTCATGGATGCCTGTCCCTGTAAGTTTGTGCCACTTTGGGTTTACGACTAGCCATGTCAGCCCGGGCTCCTTACCATATGGATGCTAGCGACACTATCATATACGTGTGCCAAAAGGCGCAAACGGTCCCGGGCAAAGGTAAGGCGACACCCGTGGGAATACCGTGTGTGAGGCCGCAAAGTGATATGAGGTGTTACATGCTAGATCGATGTGGCATTGAGTCGGGGTCCTGACAGCGTTGGCATCAGAGCCGGACTGCCTGTAGGTTCTCCAAGCCAAACTGGTCGATGTTGAGTCTAGAAATGCTTTAGTTATATGTAGGGGAATTGATTGTGGGATGGAACGTAAGGCTCTTTTTACTCCTTTACCTCATGGCATTCTGATCTGAGTCAGTCTATTCTTCCACCGGGGGTTAAGGATTAGGATCTCCTCTCTCTATCAGGTTCATGTGTTACTAATCAGTAGTACCTTATAGGTTTGATGGATACAAGCCTAGTTCAGTTCTACTACCCCATTATGTTGCTAAGATGGACCCAGAACCTTGATATGATGTTGTTGAGTGTCTATGCGATTCTTTGCAAAATGCCTCAAAATCCTTTTGAGCATTTACAGCCGTTATGCTGTCCAATTTCTGCTAGGAATTCTAATGTCTTGTGTTTATCATGTTCCAGATGCCTTCCCGTCCTCAGAATCAAGTGGTTCGTTTGACTCGATGCCTAGATGTACCCGGCCATACTACCATGTTGGTCAGGGTAATGACTGAGGCAGGATACCGTTGGTATCCTGAGTACACGGTCGAAGAGAAATTCCGAGACTTTAATCAAAGTCAATATTTTTGCACTGTCAGGATATTTCCATCTTATCCTGGATCTACCGAGCCCCTCCACTGCTCCTATGGACTCGGGGTTACTATTGAGATGGCTGTGCAGGATGCTGCCTACTCTATGATGACCATCATGCGAGTCAGGACTGGCCTATTTCGGGACTCCGACTTCCGATATATGCCAGCTTCACTCCCGGGAACACAAGGGTATCTCCAGGCTATCTATGCTGACTCCACTCAGGAGGACTCACTAACCCGCACCACTGCACAGTTGCTTGAAGACAAGGACCGTGAAAATCG
The DNA here is from genome assembly GCF_018294505.1 of Triticum aestivum. NCBI lineage: Eukaryota > Viridiplantae > Streptophyta > Magnoliopsida > Poales > Poaceae > Triticum > Triticum aestivum. The sequence goes on from NC_057807.1 coordinate 398,404,876, forward strand.
GGCCTTGAGACTGGAGCTTTTCAATACCCGTGCTGATCATTGGGCCACTTTGACTCGGTTTGCACCGGCTGTGCAAGCTGGATATATGGATATGCGAGATCTCTATCCTGTGAGATCTGCTCTGCTAGACATGATGGATTGGTGTGATGTAGGAGGCATCACCCCACCTCGTGGTCCCTGCAGGCCACCATTTGTTGGTCCAAGACCTCATCCTAGCCCCTATGGTCCACAAGCTCCACGGGACCGACTGTTTCCAGATGATCACGTTGAGCTTCCAGGCTATGGTGGTGACTTCTATGAGGACTACTACGGAGCTATCTGAGTTAGTAGTAGTATCACTAGTAATGTAATAGTTGTATTTCCACCGTCCTGCGTGACTCGTGGGATATGACTTAGCTTGTACCACCTTCCGGAGGTGTAGAAAAATAATGTATAGGAGCTTGGAATGCCTCCGATGAGATGTAATCTTCCTTTCACCATAGTAGTACTTTGTTTGGTTGTGTACTAAACCTTGTATGGTGTGTATGACGATGGAATAAAAGAAGCAGTTTCTGTATCTACCATGTCATATGGATGATCATCTTACATTCCAAGTTATCCATTACATTCTACATTTCTATTTCAGAATCTTATCATCCTGGACTAAACCATTGTCTTGTTTTCCCTAGGATGGTCAACACCCACAACAACCCTGCTCTCCCAGAGCAGGCCGAAGGCAGCAGAGTTGGGGAAACAAACCTGCCTCACCCTCCTTCTCTGGCCGAGGTTATGCTGGAGGCTGAGAGAAACAAGCGGGAGACCAACCGTTTGTTGGAGCGCATCGAGCAAAACACAGCACATCATCAGAGGAATAACTTGGTGTCACTCAGTGACTTCATCAAGTTACATCCACCCACTTTCCACCACTCCGTCGAGCCCCTCGACGCTGATGACTGGCTTCGTAGTATTACTCACAAGCTACGCTCTGCACTCGTAGCTAAGGCTGACAAGGTCACATTTGCTGCATATCATCTTGAAGGCCCCGCCAGTCTCTGGTGGGAGAACTATGGAGCCATGCGCCCAGTGGGCCGTCACTACTTGGGCTGAATTCAGCGAGGCTTTCCTTGAACACCACATTCCGGAGGGTCTTATGGACCGTAAACGTGAGGATTTCTGCAGTTTCACTCAAGGTCGACTCTCTGTGGATGCATACAGCAGGGAGTTCGGTAACCTAGGATGGTATGCAACTGAGGAAGTTTCCACTGATGCCAAGAAGCAAGCAAGGTTCCGCAAGGGACTTAGCCCTGAGCTTCGCCGTGGCCTCCATCTGCATGAGTGCACATCTTTTCAGAAGCTTGTAAACAAAGCCATCAGCGCTGAGTCTGGTCAGACTGATTATGAAGCAACACGCAAGCATGGCCGTGACATGGGTTCCTCATCCGGTGTTGGTCCTTAGAAGCGCCGGGTGTGGGTGCCTAACACTGCCCTGCCACCCAGGTTCACACCGAGGCCATGCTATCAGGTGCCTCGTCCAGCTCAACAGTATGCACCGGCCAAGCCCTATGGTGGGCCAACCAACAATGCTCCTCCACGCACCAGCTCCGTGACATGCTTCAAGTGTGGGGATCGGGCCACTACCTGCGCGAGTGTCCCCAGACCAACCCCAACCGGTCTAGGAAAGCTGTTGGCCGTGGCAAGCCGACAGGGAAAGTGTTCTACGCCAAGCCGGCCACCGCTGCACGTGGCCATGTTAACTGTATCTCTACTGAAGAAGCTCAAGAGGATCCAAACGTCGTTCTTGGTACGCTCCTTGTTAACTGCCACCCGGCATCTGTTCTTTTCGATACTAGAGCATCTCATTCATTTATATCCGAGAGCTATGCTCGACTGCATAACACCACATTCTGTGAGATGCCCACCTCTATGGTAATTCAAACCCCGGGATCCAAATGGCAAACTTCTAGAGTAAGCCATGGGAATGAAATTCAAGTCGACAGACTTGTTTTTCTCGCATCTTTGATAGCTCTCAAATCTTCGGATATTAATATCATCTTGGGTATGGACTGGATGTCAGCCCATCATGCCAAGATTGATTGCTTCTCTTGGACTGTTCAACTCACACATCCTTCGGGAAAGATAGTCAATGTCTTGACCCGAGTAGCCAAGCGACAGCTATATTCTCTTAACGCCAGTCCGTTGCCAGACCTCGAAGACGTTCCGGTAGTCCGTGACTTTCCGGATGTCTTTCCAGAGGAATTGCCAGGTGTTCCACCTGACAGAGATGTCGAGTTCATAATAGATCTCATTCCAGGAACTGTCCCAATTTCTAGAAGACCCTATAAAATGGCACCACTAGAACTAGCCAAGCTTAAGAAACAACTCGATGAGTCCTTGAAAAAGGGTTTCATCCGTCCTAGTTCGTCTCCATGGGCTTGTCCCGTTCTCTTCGTCAAGAAGAAGGATGGTACGGATCGGATGGTTGTAGATTATCGACCAGTCAACCTGGTCACAATCAAGAACAAGTATCCGCTCCCCAGGATCAACGATCTGTATGATCAGCTCGCTGGATCCTCAGTCTTCTCCAAAATGGATTTGAGGTTGGGCTACCATCAAATCAAAATCAGGAACGGGGACATTCCTAAAACGGCCTTTGTTACTCGTTATGGCCAATACGAGTACACCGTCATGTCCTTCGGTTTAACCAATGCTCCCGCCACTTTCTCTCGGTTAATGAACTCAATCTTCATGGAGTATTTGGATAAGTTCGTCGTGGTTTACCTCGATGATATACTCATCTACTCCAAGAACGAGGAAGAACATGCTGAGCATCTAAGGCTAGTGTTGATGAAACTTCGAGAGCATCGCCTTTATGCCAAATTTTCTAAATGCGAATTTTGGTTGCCAGAAGTGACCTATCTAGGACATGTAATTTCTGGTAAGGGTATTGCTGTCAATCCCGAGCGAGTTCAAGCCGTCCTTAATTGGACTCCACCTAAATTGGTCAAGCAAGTTCGGAGTTTCCTTGGCTTAGCGAGCTATTGTCGTCGCTTCGTCGAGAACTTCTCCAAGGTTGCTAAACCTCTAACTGAACTCCTCAAGAAAGATAAAAAGTTCGAGTGGACTCCACAATGTGAGCACAGCTTTCAGGAACTGAAAAGACGCCTGACATCTGCTCCCGTACTGGTACCACCAGATTTCTCTAAGGACTTTGTTATCTATTGCGACGCCTCGCGACAAGGACTAGGTTGCATTCTTATGCAAGATCGTCACGTAATTGCTTATGCTTCACGGCAATTGCACCCACATGAGGAGAATTATCCTACTCATGATCTAGAGCTTGCAGCTGTAGTCCATGCACTCAAAACCTGGCGACATTACCTCCTCGGTAATCGTTGCGAAATCTTCACTGATCACCAAAGTCTGAAGTACATATTCACCCAACCGGATTTGAATCTCAGGCAAAGACGTTGGGTCGAGTTGATCACAGATTTCGACTTAGGAATAACTTACACCCCAGGAAAAGCCAATGTCATGGCTGATGCACTAAGTCGTAAATCTTATTGTAACAATCTGATGTTACAACAAAGTCAACCGCTTCTCCATGAGGAATTTCGGAAGCTTAATCTTCACATCGTTCCTCAAGGATTTCTTTCCACCTTGGTGGCGAAACCTACTCTTACGGATCAAATTATCGCTGCCCAAAAGCGAGATAAAGGAATATCTAGGATCAAGGAGAACATTGCTAGCGGAGGTGCTAGATGTTTCTCCACAAATGATCATGGTGTTGTGTACTTTGAGAACCGTTTAGTGGTTCCCAAGAACCAGCATCTACGGCAGTTGATCCTTAAGGAGGCTCATGAATCTCCTCTCACCATTCATCCCAGTAGTACCAAGATGTATCAGGACCTACGCCAGAGGTTCTGGTGGACTAGGATGAAGAGAGACATTGCTCGGTTTGTTGCTAGTTACGACGTCTGTCGTCATGTAAAAGCAGAGCATCAACGGCCTGCTGGCACCCTTCAACCCTTAGCTATTCCTGAATGGAAATGGGATAAAATTGTATGGATTTCATCACCGGTTTTCCCAGGACTAAGAGAGGGAATAACGCTATCTTCGTCGTTGTCGATCGTCTTTCCAAAGTGGCCCATTTCTTGCCTGTTCGCGAGAGTATAACCGCTAGTCAGCTAGCAGACTTGTATATCTCCCGAATAGTATCCCTCCATGGTGTTCCACTGGAAATTAACTCGGATCGAGGAAGTCTCTTCACCTCTCAATTTTGGGAAAGTTTCCAAAATGCTATGGGAACCCGCCTTTCCTTTAGCACTGCTTTTCACCCTCAATCAAGTGGTCAAGTAGAACGTGTCAACCAGATTCTAGAAGACATGCTTCGAGCTTCTGTTATCTCATTCGGAATGGACTGGGAGAAATGCCTTCCATTTGCTGAATTTGCTTATAACAACAGCTATCAATCTAGCTTGGGTAAAGCCCCTTTTGAAGTTCTCTATGGACGAAGGTGTTGAACACCCCTTAACTGGTCAGAAACCGGGGAAAGACAATTCTTTGGCTCGGATATGATCCAGGAAGCAGAAGAGCAAGTTCGCATTGTTCGTGAAAAGTTGAAAACAGCCCAATCTCGTCAAAAGAGTCAATATGACCGAAAACATAAGGCTATGACTTTTGAGGTTGACGAGAAGGCTTACCTTCGGGTTAGTCCTCTGAAGGGACCCATCGTTTCGGTATCAAAGGCAAATTGGCTCCTCGCTACATTGGACCCTTTCGCATTCTCGCTAAACAAGGAGAAGTTGCCTACCAATTGGAACTACCTCCTCATCTCTCCAGAGTCCACGATGTCTTCCACGTTTGTCAACTCATGCGTTGCTTCTCGGATCCTATCCGTGGAGTGGACCATGAAACGCTTGTTCTTCAAGATAACCTCATGTATCGAGAGTATCCCGTTCGTATCCTCGATCAAGCCGAGCGTACCACTCGACGTCATAATATCAAGTTTCTCAAGGTTCAATGGTCGCACCATTCTGAGAAGCAAGCAACCTGGGAAAGGGAGGATTGTCATCCACTTGAGTACCCCGCCTTCTTTCCGGAGGAACCTATATCTCCGGACGAGATTCTTTTGAGTGGGGGTGAGTTGTCACACCCAAGCTAGTTCATGCATTAGAGTGTTGCATCATGTCTATTTTTCTCAACAGAAACTTGAAATGGGGATGACAGAACCCCCAGCCCCCTCTGAAACCAACTAGGGTTTACTAAAAGTACTTTCAATGAACCTGAAATGCCCTTCTAAAATGTCCATCGTTTTTGCCTTGGTTCAGAACCTCTGCGTGGTGCACAATTTTCTAGGCCATCTTAAGGTCTTTGAATTAAATCATAAGTATTTGAGTTTGGGCATTTAAATTATATAAATTATTTTAAATGCTCAAATAATCCCAAACTAAAATGTTCCATGCTGGATATATTCCAGTTAATGGCCATGAGCAGTTTGGTGAATTTTGGAGTTGTTTAGGTATTTTTAGTAAGTCCACAAAGTTACAAAATAAATAAAAAAGATAAATAAAGAGAGAGAGAGAGGGAACTAACCTGGCAGCCCAACTAGCCAGCCCACCTAGCCGGCCTAGCCCAGCAGCCGCTCCAGCGAGCTGCTTGCCTTCGCCACGCAGGCAGGTAGGTGCTCGACGGCAGCACCAGCGCGCGCCACGCAGCTGCCCGTCGCCCTGCTTCCTCCCTCGCCTCTCTGCTGGCCTGGACGACCTCCACGTCGCGCCCCGAACCCCGTGGACACATCCATTCTCCCCCTGCCTCTCTCCCTCGCTCTCCTGCACCATGGCCGACACCACCGTAGCCGCACCGTCGCCGTAGTCGCGCTCTCCGTCGTCCTTGTGCCGTGCCATCGTGCCCAGGAGCTCCGCCGCCCTCCTCTTCGTCGAGCTAGCCGAGCCCCGAGCGCTCGCTTGCCCCGAGGCCTCTGCACCGACCTCGCCCGACTCCGCCATCGCCGGAGATCCCCTTCGCTGTCGCCGCCGCACCAGCTCGTCCCCGACCGTGTCGTCTGCTCCCTCGAGACCGTCGTGAGCCCAGCTACCTCTCCCCCTTTTCCTTTCTCGCTCTCGAGCCCCGTAGCGACTGCACGTAGCTCACCCGCACGCGTCGCCGTGGAGCTCGTCACCGACGTGACTCCGGCCACCCACTGGCCACACCACCATGTCCAACGCACTCACCGCACTCGTAGGAACCCATAGCACCTCACCACGAGCCTCGCCGTGCTCCGTAGCCTCGGGTTCATCATCACCCGAAGTCCGGCGACCGCCAAGGTCATCGCCGGCGCCGTTTCCGGCTACCCCGAGCTCAACCACCACCACCAAGAGCTGCGGCTTGCTCCCGGCTACACGTAGATGCCCTCCGTGGCTCTTTTGGTCGCCAGAATGCACAAAACCACTCTCGCCGCCACGTTCGGCCTCGCCGGCGGCTAAACACCGATGAGTTGACCCCGCTGACCCCTCGCTTGACCACGGGTGGGCCCAGTTTAACCCCCCTGGGTCAATGACAGGTGGGGCCTAGCCCTGTTAACTAATCAGGATTAGTTTTAATTAATATTTAGTTAAACTAATTACACTGACACACAGGACCCACTAGTCAGGGTTGACCTGGACTGTTCCGTTGACCGCTAATGTCATTCTGACATAATGCTGACACAATAATTTATTTACTGGAATTATTTTTATACAGGAAATTCCAGAAAATACCACAAACTTCAAAAAATCATAGAAATTAATCTGTAACTCCAAATGCAATGTTTTATATATGAAAAATGATCAGAAAAATCCAATCTATCCATCTGTACTTGTTTCACGCATGTTTGAACAATTTAATCTGCTGTTTAGTACAGAACAAGATAAAGCACTTATAAGGGCAATTTATGAGTTTGAAATTTGAATCTTTGATTCAAAATGATTCAAACCCATCTGGTCTTAGTTGCATTAGCCCAATACACTCATTTTGCCATGTTTCATGCAAGCATCATTTTGTTGCATATTGTTTGGTGATGTTTGTGTATCGGTGCTCTATGCGGCAGGTTCTGCCCCCGAGGAGTACCACGATTACCCTAACAAAGAACAATACCAGTGCACCAACCCATCAGGCAAGCAACCAACCATTTGATCATATCGATACTATCCCATGTTCTCGCTTCTGCTCTCTTTTACTGCATTAAGTCAACGCGTTTCAAACTGCTATGTTGTTCCTACCTTGCTATGCCTGCTATGCTTAGAGTCGTGTCAGGTCTGGTTCATCTGGATGATGGGCTAGAGTGAAATGATCATGTCGGTAATGAGAGTGATGTGTTGAACACGATTTGGTAAAGGTATCGATGAGAGGCCATGTAGGAGTACATGGTGGGTTGTTTCATTGAAGCCGACCTTAAGCACTGAGATCTGTATGTGTGATCTAAGATTCAGCTACTACCATGCATTGGGCCCTGAAATATGACCTCGCTTGACTTCTTATTCACCCTAGTCCTCTGTCCAGGAGTTGCAAGTAGTTTCTGGTGTTTGTAGCTTACTGGAGGCCGTGAACAGCGCTGACCGCGGGGTGGGCTGTGATGCGGTAGGTACGTGGCACGGTGTACCGGATACCCGTTAGGTATCTCGGGAACCCTGTACACATCGTTCGGGGCCGTATGTGGAAACCTCGGCCGGACTCCCTGCGGATGGAACCTGGATAGGCGATAAACCTGGACTAGAGACTTAGGTGTTTAGGTAGGTCGTGGTCTACACCCACGTCGGCTTTCGCTTGAAGTCTGCCGAGCACATGTCATGTGCAGACGCTAAGTGGTGGAAACATGTATGAAGAAGTACACCCCTGCAGGGTTAATATTATCTATTCGAATAGCCGCGTCCTCAGTAAAGGACTACTTGGTTGCCTATACAGTTCATAGACAAGTAAATGGATACTACTAAAAATCTCAAGATAAGTGTGAGTGCCTAGGATGGCTCTTCCGTATGATGATGGAGGTGGATCCTCGGTGGTGTATTGAAGTGGTGAGTAGTGGACTCGAGTGCGCAAAACCATTTCAAGTTGGTGTCTCGTAGGATAGCTTAGCCAAGAGTCAAAGCTGGCTTGCTGCAATAACCCCACCAACCCTTATTGATAATGTGCATGTATGTAGGATCTGATGTAAGTCTTGCTGAGTAGCTTTCTACTCATGTTGCTTTAATTTACATTTTTCAGAAGACGCCGCAACCCCTTCTGATGGGTTCTTCGTAGACGTTGACATCGATGAGTAGACTGAGGCCCAGGTGGTGATCCTGAGCTTGTGAAGGACCATGTAGTATAGCCAGGCTTCCCCAAGCCTCTTTTATTTTACTAGTTGTCTGTACTCAGACAAGTTACTTCCGCTGTTGGCTTGTATGTCTGTATGACTTGAATGCTGGGTCGTGTGACCCGTACTTGTGTGTATGCTATGTATGGCTCTCTGAGCCTTTTAAATAAAGTACTTGTGTCGTAGAGTCATGTTGTGATGCCTTGTTGTATTTGCACATATCGAGCATATTGTGTGTATGATTGAAATGCTTGGTATGTGTGGGATCTAACTATCTAGTTGTTTATCCTTAGTAGCCTCTCTTACCGGGAAATGTCTCCTAGTGTTTCCACTGAACCTTGGTAGCTTGCTACTGCTCCAGAACCCTTAGGCTGGCCGGCATGTGTCCTTCTTCGTTCCTTTGTCTGTCCCTTCGCGGAAATGTCACGCGATGGATACCGGAGTCCTGTTAGCCCGCTACAGCCCGGTTTACCGGAGTCCTGCTAGCCCAGTGCTACAGCCCGGATTCACTTGCTGATGACCGACACGTTCGATGCTGGGTCATGGATGCCTGTCCCTGTAAGTTTGTGCCACTTTGGGTTTACGACTAGCCATGTCAGCCCGGGCTCCTTACCATATGGATGCTAGCGACACTATCATATACGTGTGCCAAAAGGCGCAAACGGTCCCGGGCAAAGGTAAGGCGACACCTGTGGGAATAACGTGCGTGAGGCCGCAAAGTGATATGAGGTGTTACATGCTAGATCGATGTGGCATTGAGTCGGGCTCCTGACAGATTTATTTCTATTATATAAGAAATAAAGCCCAAACATTTTTGTAAGTTGCATGTGACCTTGGGCTAGTCCTGAGATCACATAACAATTTACAGAAAGTTTATAAATGATTTGATATTCTAAATCAAATCAAAACAAAATAACAGAAATAGAAAACAGGAAATAGAGATAGAGAGAGAAGTACCTGGCGCTCACCTCTCAGCCCACCGGCCCAGCTCCTGTTTCAGCCCAGGCCACCACCACCTGGCTCCCTGTCGCCTTCCTCCTTGCGCCAGTAGGCAGGGGCGCGTGCCCGGCGCTCGTGGCCACACGCCGGCCACCTCCTCCCTGCCTGGCTGCCTCCTCCTCCCCCTGGACGTCTCCCGCAAGCCACGCCACCCCCTGGAACTCTCTCTCTCTCCCCCCCTGCTCTCTCCCTCGCCGTTCCCCATCCTACCTGAACGGGTTCGTCGCTGCCGTTCGCCACCACCGTAGCCACCGCCTCCCCCTCGCTTCTCTGACCGGTCCAGAGGCTCCTCCTCGACCCCCTCTTTCTTCCCCCCCCAAGCCACGCCACCGCAGGAGCCCCACATCGCCTCCACGAGTCGTCTTCCCCGAGGACGGCCGCCGGACTCCATCGACGGATTCGTCGCCTTCCGGTCGTCCCCGAGCCAGCTGAGCATGTCGTTGGCCTCACCGTGAGCTCCCGGTCCTTTCCCCCTTAAGCACGTCGTTGTTTTCGTTCTGTAGCCGCCGATTCCATCGGAGCCGCGAGCTCGGCCCCGCCGGCCATGTCGTCGCCGTGGCCAGGGCCACCGCAGCTCATACCCGCGCACGTCATCACACTCAGCTACCTCCTAGAAGGCCAACACCGCCGCCCACAGCTCCTGCCGTGCCTCGCAGCACCCCGCGCGCACATGGCCGAACTCCGGCCGCCGCCTTTGAGCTCGCCGCCGTCGATATAGGCTGCCCCCGGCTTAACTGACTGCACCATTCGACGCGCGGGATCTCCAGCGTCACGTAGATGCCCTCCGCCGGCCATTTGGTCGCCGGAGGAGGAATTCCGAATGCCTCCACCGTCTCTGGCCTCGGCGGCGACTCGACGCCGGTGGGTTTGACCCGCTGACCGTTGACTGGGTGGGCCCAGTTTGACCCCCTGGGTCACTGACATGTGGGTCACCCTTGTTAATTATTACTTAGGTTAGTTTAGCGCTAATTAACCTAGATTAGTGCTTAACCTAACATTAACTAACTCTGTTTAGTTAGTTAACTAACCACTGACACGTGGGTCCCACAGGTCAGGTTTGACCTGGCCGACCCAGTTGACCGCTGACATCACAGTGACGTCATGCTGACGCAGTAAGTCATTTTCTGGATTTAAGTTAATTCAGGAAATTCCAGAAAATAGTTCTAACTTCTAAAAATCATAGAAATTCAACCGTAACTCCAAATCAAACAAATTATATATGAAAAATGATCAGAAAAATCCAATCTATCCATCTGTACCATTTTCATGCATGTTAGAACAACTTATAACTGCTGATCAGGTCAAATCAATTAAATGGCATTTAAACTCTCACATATGGAGTTTGAATTTGAACCTAGTGTTCAAACCAACCCCATTTAACTTGTTGCAAGATGCATTAGGCCAATCAATAGCATATTGCCATGTCATCTTCATGCATCATATTGTTGCATGGCATTGATTGTGTTTCTCCTTTGTTTGTCGGTGTTTGTCCCCTCTCAGTAGACGACGTACCGACGATGAGTTCGATGACACCGATGAAGAACTATATTATCTTCAGAAGTGCGAGGCAAGCAAAACCCCCTTGTTCATTCCGATATAATCCTACTCTCTCGCTCCTGCTCTCCTTTACTGCATTAGGACAACAACGATTCATCTGTTACTTGCTGCGGTAGCTGAACCCCTTTATCCTCTGCATGACCTGTCATTGCCACAGTAAATAGATGAAACCCACTAGCATGAGTAGGAGTTGTTTGAGCCCTGTTGTGCCTACTCATTCATGCTTGTTTGTCATGCTTGCTACTGCTTAGAGTTGAGTCAGGTCTGATTCATCGGGGATGAATCAGAGGTGTGTGAACATGTCCTACTATGTGTGAGCTAAGTGTGTGAACACGATTTGGTAAAGGTAGCGGCGAGAGGCCATGTAGGAGTACATGGTGGGTTGTCTCATTGCAGCCGTCCTCAGGAACTGAGTTCTGTGTTTGTGATCCATGAAACAACTACTACCATGCATTGGGCCCGAAACCAATGGACCCTCTCGGTTTCTTAATCACCCTTGTTCTCTATCCAGGAGTTGCAACTAGTTTCTAGTGTTTGTAGGATATGTGTTGGAGGCCGTGGGCAGCGCTGACCCGAGGGGTGGGCTGTGATGTGGTAGATACACCATGGCCCGGTGTACCAAGCGCCCATTTGGTGTCTCGGGAACCCTGCACACATCATTTGGGGCTGTGAGCGAAATCCCGGCCGGATATCCTCGCGGATGGAACCCGAATAGGCGATAAACCTGGACTAGATACTTGAGTGTTTAGGTAGGCCATGGCCGACACCCACGTTGGGCTTCCGCTTGAAGGATGCCGAGTACATGTCGTGTAAACGGCGGTAAGTGGTGAGAGCGTGTGTGAAGAAGTACACCCCTGCAGGGTTAACATCATCTATTCGAATAGCCATGTCCGCGGTAAAGGACTTCTGGGTTGCCTGTATAGTTCATAGACAAGTGAAAGTGGATACTTTAAAATGCACAAGACAAGCATGAGTGCTATGGATGGCGTTGTCATAGGGAGACGGGAGTGGATCCATAGTGGTGTATTGGTTGGTGAATATGTGGACTTGTGTGCGCCACCTCAAAAGAGTTACTTGCAGTCGTAGTTCAGGATAGCCACCGAATCAAAGCTGGCTTGCTGCACTTAAACCCCACCATCCCCTTTGTTGATAATGATGCATAAGTAGATAGTTCTGATGTAAGTCTTGCTGGGTACATTTGTACTCACGTTTGCCTATTTTATGTTTTTGCAGAGAGACTTCAGTCTCACTAGTAGTTCCGCTTGGACTTCGACGTTTAGCTTGTTACCTCAGCTACGATCTTGTGCCCTCAGCAGGATCTGGTAGTTAGTCAGGCTTCTTAGCCCTTTTCATTTGTAGATGTCTGTACTCAGACATGTTAAGCTTCTGCTTGTGCTTTGACTTGTATGCTCTGAATGTTGGGTCACGAGACCTATGTTTGTAACATCTCGCTCCTCGGAGCCTATTGAATAAATACTTGAGTTGTAGAGCCATGTTGTGATGCCATGTTGTATTTGCACATATCGAGCATATTGTGCGTATGTTATTGAAATTCTTGGTATGTGTGGGATCTGACTATCTAGTTGTTTATCCTTAGTGGCCTCTCTTACCGGGAAATGTCTCCTAGTTCTTCCACTGAGCCTTGGTAGCTTGCTACTGCTCCGGAACACTTAGGCTGGCCGGCATGTGTCCTTCTTCGTTCCTGTGTCTGTCCCTTCGGGGAAATGTCACGTGATGAATACCGTAGTCCTGCTAGCCCAGTGCTACAGCCTAGATTCACTCGCTGATGACCGACACGTTCGATGCTGGGTCATGGATGCCTGTCCCTATAAGTTTGTTCCACTTTGGGTTCACGACTAGCCATGTTAGCCCGGGTTCTTTGTCATATGGATGCTAGCAGCACTATCATATACGTGAGCCAAAAGGCGCAAACGGTCCCGGGCCAGGTAAGGTGGCACCCATGGGAATACCGTGCGTGAGGCCGCAAAGTGATATGATGTGTTACATGCTAGATTGGTGTGACTTAGGATCGGGGTCCTGACACCTTTGGATAACATGATTGCTGCAGCGACACGGCTGGCGGCTCTGCCAGTTGAGAGCAAGTCGCCAGCAGCGATGGAAATACGATGAGCCGGGGAGCCGCTCCAAATGGCGGTGGCTCAGCAGGCGGCTTATTCATGCAGTTGGGACCGCATCCACTCGACCCCTCGCCCAAGCCAGAGTTATAGCAGACACATGGACTCACCATCCATTTCAAGCAATGACAGGCACCGTAACCAGCTGCGTGGGCATGACCCGGCGTGTGATGGTGCTCAGGATTTGGTGGATCAAGGCTGGGCGCATCAAGGATCTGAGCAGGCAGCTTAGCAAGCAACTCATCAACATCTTCCGGTTTATCCAACGATTTCGGTGGGGGCAGGCATGACTTCTAGAACCACGGGTATACCATGTTTAGTGTCGGCTTTGCGAAATGAGCGTCTGCCCAAGGATTTGAAAGGACCTCGTAAGGTGCATAACTACATAGCCGATTTACCCCCTGAGGCGTGGATTGAGAGTTACGAGATGGCCATGGAACTGTTGGAGGTCAGTGATGCTGTGTGTGCCAAATACTTCACCATGATGCTGGATGGGACCGCCCGTACTTGGTTGAAAGGGCTGCCTGCTAATTTCATCGGGTCATGGGACTAGCTAAAAGCCCGGTTTATCCAGACTTTAAAGATACATGCAAACAGCCCATGTCGATTGTGGATTTGGATGCTTGCTCCCAAGAAGAGGGCGAGTCAATGACCCATTGGGTGTGCCGGGTCAAGGCTATCCTGCACTCATCCGATAACATCAATGTCGGCTCTGCAGTCCTAATGTTAGAGAAGAATTACCATTTTTTGACTCTTAAACAGAAGCTAGGTCGGCTCAAGCGCCATTGCAATGACATGGGGGAGCTGATGGCGGCTCTAATTAAATATGCCAACTCTGATAGTACCAAGGACCTCGAGTCTGATGAGAAAAAGCCGGGAAGGGAAAGAAGAGTGGCAACACCAAGGGTCAGCAGCATAACCCGGCGAGTCGGGGGGGGGGGGCAATGGTAAGTGTAAGGCCGATAGTAATTCAGATTTTGTGGCGAATACCAATAGGCAGAATAATGGGCAGCATCGTAAGGGGAAGCCGCCTCCTGCGAGGCTGGATCAGGTCTCAATCTTGAGCAGTTGCTAAATCAGCCCTGCCCAAAGCATGGTACGAAGGAAAGACCATCTAGTCACCTTTGGAAACATTGTCAAATTATGAGGGACTTCAAAAATTCTAACTTATTCCAGAACAATCATGGGCCGGGCGGCGGCTCAGGTTCTGGTGGTGGCGGTTTTCATGGCCCGGGTTAAGGTGGTGGCGGTTCTAGTTCCGGTTTTCAGGGCCACCAACACCATTAAGGTAATCAGGGCGGATACAATCAACAATCTAGCCAGTGGGCTCAGCAGCAGCAGTGTGGATATCAAAGTCATCTGAAGCAATTGAATAGTGGGCAGTACCACGTCTTCACCACAAGTTTATGCAAGCGGGACCAGAAGCTCCATAAAAGAGTTATGAACGCCGTTGAGCCGGTAGTTCCCCATTACTTATGATGGTCTGAGCAACCCATTATGTGGAGTCGACAGGATCACCCGCCCCGGGTTGATAATCCGGGTCACTTGGCTTTGGTGGTGGCGCCTCAAGTTGGTGGATACAAATTCACTAAGGTACTCATGGACGGGGGTAGCACCATTAATATCCTTTACTATGATACTTTCCCTCGCATGGGGTTGACTGATAAAAATCTTAAGACGTCCAATACTATTTCCCATGGAGTGATGCCTGGTAAGTCGGCGTATCCTATAGGCAAGATCGATCTGAAAGTGGCCTTTCGGGATGAACATGATTCCAGGGCCGAGAGACTAGCCTTTGAAGTGGTCAAGATTAAAAGCTCTGTTTGAACGGCCAGCTTATGCCAAGTTCATGGCACGGCCTTGTTATGTTTATCTGCAGCTCAAGATGTCGGGTTACAAGGGTATCATCATAGTGCACGGGAGCCGAAAAATAGCTTTGGAGTGAGAAGAAGGTGACGCGGCTTATGCAGAGTCCGTCTGTGCAACAAAGGAATTGAATTTCTACAAAGACAATGTTGATCCGGCAGATATGACATCCTTGAAAAAGCCAACTACAAAGCATGATCTGGTGTTGAAGTTTAAGTCGACGGACGACACTAAGCTAATTGACTTTGTTCCTAGCGATTCATCCAAGCGGTTCAGTATCAGTGCTAGCCTAGATCCTAAATAGGAAAGCGCACTCATCGAGTTCATCCGTGAGAACCGGGACATCTTTGCATGGAAGCCTTCTGATATGCCAGGTGTACCGAGGAAACTCGCTAAGCACACTCTTAATATTGATCCAAAGTTTAAGCCGGTCAAGCAATTCCTTCATCGATTCAATTAGGAGAGGCGTAAGGCCATTGGTGAAGAAGTGGCCCGACTCTTGGCGGCTGGGTTCATTGTTGAAGTCTTTCATCCTGAGTGGCTGGCTAATCTAGTGCTGGTACTTAAGAAGAATGGCACTTGGCATATGTGTGTGGACTACACGGACTTAAACAAGGCCTGTCCGGCTGATCCTTTTTCTCTCCCTCGTATTGATCAAATCATTGATGCTACGATGAGTTGTGAGCGTTTGAGTTCTTTGGATGCTTATTCTGGTTATCATCAGATCAAGATTGCAGTTAAGGACCAGGAGAAGACAGCTTTTAGCACTCCATTTGGAGCCTTCTTCTATGTGTCTATGCCTTTTGGGCTCAAGAGTGCCCAGGAGACTTACCAGCGATGTGTGCAGAATTGCATTCATAGTCAGATTGGGCGCAATGTTCATGCTTATGTGGATGATATTGTGGTGAAATCCAGAGGGAAGTAAACTTTGATAGATGATTTGAAGGAGACCTTCAACAATATCCGGGTCTACAAGATGATGCTTAACCAGGCCAAGTGCATTTTTCGTGTGCCAGCAGGCAAGCTCGTTGGTTTTTTGGTTTCTAACAAAGGCATTGAAGCTAACACGGAGAAGATCAAGGCAATTACCTCCTTGGCAAAACCAGGTGTATCAATGATGTTCAACGTCTGGCAGGTCGTATTGCTGCCTTAAGACGTTTCATAAGCCGGTTGATTGAGAAGGCTATACCACTGTACCAGATGATGAAGAAAACAGATGACTTTGTCTGGACTGATCTTGCTAATGGCACGTTTGTAGCTTTGAAAAAACAGCTAGCGAAGCCGCCAGTCCTCGCTGCTCCTATTGATAAGGAGCCGTTGTTATTATATGTGGCTGCTAATGCCCGGGCTTTCAGTGTAGCCATTGTGGTGGAACGGAAGGAAGCATGCAAGGAATATCCAGTTCAACGTTTGGTTTATTATATCAGTGAAGTGCTTATTGAGTCCAAGAAGAGGTATCCTCACTGGCAGAAGCTCGTATACGGGGTGTTCATGGCCAGTCGGAAGCTTAAGCAATATTTTTTCGGTCATCCCATCACTGTGGTTAGTTCTGCACCCTTAGGGGATATTATTCAAAATAGAGAAGCCACAGGTCGGGTAGCCAAGTGGGCCATTGAGCTTGGGCCTCATGGTTTGAATTATATGCCTCGCACGGCCATCAAGTCTCAAGCACTTGTGGATTTCATCAATGAATGGACAGAGCTATAGATGCCTGAAGAGAAGCCAGATGACACATATTGGACTAATCACTTTGATGGGTCCAGGCAATTGGAGAGCTCGGGGGCTGGAGTGGTATTAGCTTCCCCTCGAGGTGAAAAGTTTTGTTATGTTTTAAGGTTGATGTTTCCTTGTACTAACAATGCAGCTGAGTATGAAGCCCTTCTCCATGGTCTTTGGATGGCTAAGGAGATGAGTTTAAGTCAGGTAAGATGTTTCGGCGACTCAGACTTGGTGGCTCAGCAAGTTTCAGGCACATGGGATTCTAAGGATCCACTCATGGCGGCTTATCGCCGTGAGGTTGACGCTATTCTTGGACACTTCAAGGGTTATCAAGTGGAGCACATTGATCGAAGGAAAAATGAGGCGGCTGATGCCTTAAGCCGGTTAGGGTCCCAGTGTAAGCCGGTGCCACCTAACACTTTCTTGGATATTCTGCATAACCCTTCTGTCAAATTACCTACAGAGGAGGATTTGTCTATTCCTGACCCAGAAGCACAAGTGGTGGCGGCTCTTCAAGCTATTCCTGATTGGACAATTCCATATTTGTCTTATATGACCCGGGGCGAGTTACCTGAGGATGAAACTTTGGCCAGACATATAACCCGGCGGTCTAAGTCAATGACAATTGTTAAACGCGAGCTGCACCATTGCAGTATTACTAGGGCGTTTCAACGTTGCGTCTCTCCTAAAGAGGGTCATGAGATTCTTCGCTAGATTCATGAAGGAGATTGTGCTCATCATGCCGGTTGTAAATCTCTCGTGGCTAAAGCTTTTCGTCATGGATTTTACTAGTTGACGGCTCATGCTAATGCAGAGGATTTGGTCAGTAAATGTGATGGTTGTCAGAAATTTTCGCGGCGAGCTCACATGCCAGCTCAAGAATTGAGGATGATTCCAATTACTTGGTCGTTTGAAATTTGGGGGCTTGATATGGTTAGGCCTTTTAAAAGGTCCAAGGATAAAAAAACCACCTTTTGGTGGTGGTTGACGAATTCACAAAGTGGGTCGAAGCAGAACCAGTCAGTAAGTGTGACGTGGCAACGGCAGTTCAATTCATCAAAAAGGTGATTTTTCGTTTTGGTTTTCCCCACAACATTATAACTGATAATGGCACTAATTTGTCCAAGGGTGCTATGAAAGAGTTTTGTCAATATGAGCACATTCGACTTGATGTATCGTCAGTATCTCACCCTCAATCCAATGGTCAGGCTGAAAGAGCCAATCAAGAAATATTGAGAGGCGTCAAGCCCCGGATTATGGTTCCTTTGCAGAGGACGCCGGGTTGTTTGGTGGAGGAGTTACCTTTAGTGCTATGGAGTATCAATACTACCCCCAACATATTTATGGGTTACACGCCTTTCTTCTTGGTTTACGGAGCAGAGGCGGTTCTCCCTAGTGACATCCGTGACGACTCGACCCGCGTGGCGGCTTATGTTGAAGCTGATAATGAAAAAGCACGTCAGGATGCACTTGACCTGTTAGATGAGGAGCGTGACCTTGCGGCGGCTCGTTCGGCGATTTACTAACAAGATCCACGCCGTTATCACAGTCGTCGGGTTAAGTCCAGAACCTTTCAAGAAGGTGACTTGGTACTCCGGCTTATCCAGGATCAAACTAATATGCACAAGCTATCCCCACCTTGGGAAGGACCCTTTGTGGTCAGCAAGAATTTGAACAATGGTCATACTACCTTATTGATATTGGAGAGCATAAAGACTCACATAAGTCGGAGGAGGAGACCTGTCGGCCGTGGAATATTACTCATCGTCGGCCTTACTACACTTGAGCCACCGGCTCTTATGATGTACATATTTTGACATTGTATATATTATGATGTTTATAATATAGATGGCATCCTTGATAAAGCAGGGCCTCTGTCGTTTCATCTTCAAGAATAATGAGTCTTTTTCATCATAATTTCAATGGTCACTTGGGGGCTTCCTACTCATATTTGAAGCATAGCTGTGAATATCCCTCTTGATCGGCGCAATGCCAAAACTTATGGTCACTTGGGGGCTTCCTGCTCATATTTGAAGCATAGTTGTGAATATCCCTCTTGATCGGCGCAATGCCAAAACTTATGGTCACTTGGGGGCTTCCTGCTCACATTTGAAGCATAGCTGTGAATATCCCTCTTGATCAGCGCAATGCCAAAACTTATGGTCACTTGGGGGCTTCCTGCTCATATTTGAAGCATAGCTGTGAATATCCCTCTTGATCGGTGCAATGCCAAAACTTGTGGTCACTTGGGGGCTTCCTTCTCATATTTGAAGCATAGCTATGAATATCCCTCTTGATCGGCGCAATGCCAAAATTTATGGTCACTTGGGGGCTTCCTGCTCGTACTCGAAGCATAGCTGTGAATATCCCTCTTGATCAGCTCAAATGCCACAAACCACTTGGGGGCTTCCTGCTCATTGAGCATAGCTGTGAAATAACCCTTTTGGTCTAGCTCATACGCCATGATTAGAAAGCACGTGGGGGCTTCCTGTTCAAACATAGGTGTATTCACCAAAGAGAGCATAGCATTACTACCCTCGTGAGCTGGCTTTGGACGTTAAGTCGCCAGTGTATAATGATTTATTGTGCTTAGAGCGTTGTGCTCTAAGCTTTGGGATATTACCCCTTGCTGCATATGGCGTGACAAGCCGGCGGTATAAATCAATTGAACAGGGCGTTCTGCTCTCACTCTTTGGGTTGTAACCCTTACTACATTGGTATTATAAGCCGACAGTATGATTCAATATCACATGTATGATATTTTTTATAATTATACATGATTATGTTTAAACCGGACCTGGTCATAGTCACCAATGGTTTTATATGGGGTATTATGACCTGCCCCGCGGTAAACTACCAGGGCTCTTGTGATCTACTTGTGTGCAGGATAAGACTAAATCTCATCTGCAGAAATCAACATCATCATAAGGATATAATTATAGATGCCAAGTGGCGGATCAAACAGTGTTGGGCAAACCACAAACATGCACGATGGCACGACAGAGCAAAGTTTTTACTAGCCTATTACATGACTCAAGGAGCCAAAATGATTAAGTGTTTTCAGAAGATCAAATATATGAACCGCCCAGCAGATCAATCTTCTTGGCCCTAACGGCTTGAAGCTTATGGATCAAGTCTTCTGCCTGGAAGTTTGATGATAACCAATCAATGCCACACAAGGCTTGGAATTCAGCTTCATCATCTATAAGCTCGGATGGGTCAACTTCAGGAGCGAAAGTATGCTTATGGATTGGGGGAATTAGATCCATCACTTTATAAGCCGACATAGGCAGCTTCTGATTCTCCATGTCATAAGCTGACTGGTATCTTGAAAGATCTATTTCATTTGCAATCAGGCTGGCCAGGGGACGTATCTCCTTCACGCATGCGATGAAGTCTTTCTTCTCAAATGGAGTGCCATCTTCTTTTAAGCTCGGATACACCGGTAGCTATGTCGGCCGGGTCTAGCTCTGCTAGCCATGCCTTGGCCCGGCTCAAAGTTGTCATAGCACCGGCTCTTGCAGATGATCGCTTCATCTTGTTAACCCTCTCAGGCATAACAGAAAGCTTTTTCAGGACACCACTCAAGAGAGTAGGTGCATGATTAGCCGGAGAAATTGTGGCCAGTGTGCGCTGAGTTCCAGTATATAACTGTTTAACAAGTGTATAAATAGCCTTGAGCTTCACAAGCATCTCTTGACTAAGATTATTGCTCCTGGGATCTGCATCATCGTTATGGAGTCTTTAGAGATGGTTTATACCATCAAGAAAGAGATTTAAATTTGATACTAGCAAGGAAACTCACCAAAGATAGAAGAAATCATCTTGGATACATGGTGTTTTAACCCAGTAAGCTCAGTGGTCACCTCCTGAAGAGCCGCCTCCGCCTTTTCAACCCGCTGTATCAAGGCAAATTTTTCTTCAGCCCAGGCGTTTCTTTCAACCTCAAAGTTGGTCTTCAGTTTTTCCGTTTCAGCCAAGCTAAATTGGAATTTTGAGTCCGCTTTCCGGGTCTCAGATTCCTGGTGCTCCAGCTGGGTTTTCACATCAGTCAATTGCGATTGAAGTTGAGTAGTGGTGTCCTGTACATACACCAATTCAAAATTATTTTCATATGTGGGTTACAGAAATGAAGTCCCAAGCATTTTGCAAGCAACAATACTTGGCACTTAGGGGCTAATGCCTACTGAAAAAATTACTCCTACGGTGGTTTATGTGAACAAGTCCCAAGCACTTTGCGAGCAATAGTACTTGGACCTTGGGGGCTAATGCATATCGCTTGTATGTTCTTACTACTTTATGATGACCCGTTTGTGCCGCAAATGGTCACGGCCGGCTCATGGGGGCTACACAAGTAAGTTCTGATTTATACACAAGGATGCAAAGGACCGGCTCATTGATGCTGATTAAACCGGCCCTTGGGGCTATGGATTCAGTGTTAATCATTACAGATTTGCTTTAACCTGGATGATGTAAGCCGGATTTTGAACAATTTTATCAAAGGGTATTATTTATACTCATGGTTATTCTAAGTCTATAGAATATTCAATTCTATCATACACAATAGACTTGGGGGCTAACAGGATATGTATAACTCCATAAAGAAGGAGTTCATACCTCATATTTTTGATGCATCTGCTTCACCATGTCAACTTCAAGGTCTCGGCTGGTGTGCACTTGATTGAGATAACCAGAGAATACTTCACTAATGCTCAGTTGAGATTAGTTGGCAACATCAAATCTCACTTTTCGTTTCTCAACATATTCTTCTTTGGCGGAGTGTTTGGCCAAGACAGTAGATCTTCCCGGCTCTCTAAAGCCGGTGCCAGTGATCATCACCTCATCAACATATGTATCAGCCGGTTTAATTGGGCTTGATGATTCAGTGTTCAAAGGATTGGTGTTTGCCTAGTCAACAAAAGGGTCAGGAATTTCTGGTGGTACATCATGAATAGGTTCTTCTGCCTGAGGCGCAAAGGTGTCGGACGCTGGAATTGTTTGTTCCAGCTCAGGAACATTGGGATCTTCAGCCGGCTCGATCACCTTTGCCTTCTTGCTAGGCTTGGCCTTTCCACTACATGAATCATATGAGGTCAGTACAAATCTAACAAAGCATAAGAAAGCAAGTAATGAGTAATTGTTATTACCCAGGAGCAGTTTTGAAAGTCGGCAGCTGGGATTGTGATGAGTCGCCGGAAGAGGAGCGAGAAGTCTCCTGATAATTTAAGTCAGAAGAATTAAGTGGCTGGTGAATGAGACCCGCCAAAGGATAAAAAGAGTTTAACTTTGGGATGACCTCGTTTTGACGTTTCCTCGGAGCTGGTGTATTTGGTAAACCGGAAGATAATTCTTCACCTCCGCTGGTCCGAGTCTGTCGCCGGCTCTCGTGCTGCTGTTGCTTCAAAAGAAAGTGAGGATCCAGATGAGCTAAGGGGTGTGAAAAGCTTACTTTCCGGGTTACTCTTCGAATTTTCTGTCTTGGCAAAGGCTCGGAGTCGGAGGAAATGATAGTTACCTCTTCCTTGACCGCTTGACTGGCCCTCGTGTCATCCTGATGATAATCAATGTCAAAAAGATAGTTGAAAAAGGAGCGAATGGAATCAAGGGCTACCTCCGACTCAGAGCTGTCGTCCAGTTCAAACAGCTCAGAAGTACTTGATTTCTTCTTATTCTTCTTGGCGGCTTTCTTGGCAGCTCTGGCCTTTTTGGCAGCTTTATGATCATATTTTTTCTTCCAAAAATCAGATTCAACCTGTGAAAGTCATCAAAGTGGAGTTAATAGAACATTTGAATGATGAAGGTAAAAGCAAGTAAAGTTAAAGACTCACGCATGGTGGCGGGTTAAGTTTGCAGAAAGGGTTTAGACCCATTTTGGTACAATCTTCCAGATCTTCATTCAGGAGGCTCTTTGTCATTTCATTGATTGCCTCATCAGTTAAACGCACGAAGCTGTGGTGTAATGGATCCTTTTTACCACCCATATAAGTACACATTAAACCGGGTCGGCGACTTAAGGGTATGATCGGCCAAGCAACCCAGCATCGAACCAAGTCAATGGCAGTTAAACCATTTCCCAGCAAAGCCTTGACCTTTGCAATGGTGGGGGCGAGCTTTGCACGTTCAGCAGCGGTAAGCTTCTCAGGAAGAGGATGTTTTGGGTCAAGACATTCAGCACGATAACCCGTAAGTGGATTCTCGTCAGCCGGAGAGGTATCTTTGCAGTAAAACCATGTCTAGTTCCAATCTTTGGGGTGACTCGGTAAGAAAGCATAGGGGAAGACAACATCCCTTCTTCGTTGAATTGAGATTCTGCCAAGTTCTAAGCTGGGTCAGTTCATAAACTCATTTTGGCGGTTCAAATAAAAATATTCCCTAAACAGTTCAACACTGGGCTCCTCTTGAAGGTATACTTCGCAGAAAACTTGAAAGTTGCAGATGTTTGACACGGAATTGGGTCCGATGTCTTGAGGATGAAGCTGAAAGAAGTGCAGAACATCTCAGAAAAAATTAGAGCCGGGCGGTGAGAAGCCCCGGTTCATGTGATCAGTAAAAACAATGACCTCATCATCCTTTGGCTGAGGTCTTTGTTCTTCTGGATTGTGGGCGCGATAATGCATGACAGTTTTTTCTGGTAAATAGCCAGTTTTGACAAAGTCTTTGAGCGCGTTCTCAGTGACAATGGAGGGAACCCAATTACATGAAGTGGATGTCTTTGGCGGCATTGTGCAGAAAGAAGCCTAAAAGGAACGAAAATTTTGCCGGTTTAAGTTTGTGCATTAAGCCAGAAGTAAAACACTATAGTATATATTCAGAGTTGCGGCTTAAAAAGGGGCCTAATGATATATGTCTAGTGATAACCGTTGATGTAATCCGCCATGACTAGATTGAGAAAAAAATTGTTAAGTGATAGACAAACAGATTTCACAGACTGAAGATATAATTTTGGGTCTGTGGCAGTTCAGAAAATGCAGTAAAATCAAAACCTAAATACTCCAGCAGCAGAGGAACTAGCACAAGGGCGAGATTTATGCATCTGTGAAACAAGTTTTGTGATAAGAGAAGGAATAGAAATAGATTCCGCGCGTCTTAAAGGACATATTTGGATCTAAGTAAAGGCTAAAAGAAGAAAATGAAGAACAACAAAGAACACCGAAGAACAAGGCTAACCCTAATGCAGATCTGACGCATAGGGAGATGAATACTTACAGATGCAGATGGACTGTGGTGGAGCATTGACATTTTCTGGACCAGTCAGGTTGATGCAGCGACCTGTGTTGGTGCAGCGGTTGGAGGATGGCGGCGGCGAAGCTCGAGGCGGCATAGGAGTCACGAGAGGAATAAGAAGACGAGAAGGTAAGGGGGGGAATGAAAGGAGGATTGTTTGACCCTATATATAAGGAGAAGGGTAACAGGTGGGCGTGAAAAATGAGGAGGCCAAAGAATGATTATCCAGCCACTCGGGCGCCTCGATTTTCGGGATGGTTATTAAGGATAAGGATCGGTTAAGATATATTGGGTATTGTGTAAAATTAAATGGCAGATGACATCATGGCGAGTTACCACAATCGCAGAAGATGACGTCATGGTGGGTTATGAGGTCTCGCACAAATGAAGAAGGAACAATTTTTTCGATGTGTTGAAGATTTGAACAAGTTCAAATCAATCTGGGGCCTAATGTTGGGGATATGACTATTAGGTATGACCCGCCCATGCGGGGCCAGATTATACCACTACAAAAAAAATACACTTCCGTGATGATACGTGTTTGTCACAGTAGGTCATGTTTTTTGTCATGCATGTACATCCATGACGATTTTATGACAGAATCAAGATAGTCATACATGTGTTGTCGTAGAAGTGTTCCATGACATTACCAAAATTATCATCACAGAAGTGTCCACTTCCATGACGATAAATCGCACGTCAAAGAAGTGCTTTCGTCAAGGGTGACCGACACATGGCATCCACTATAACGGAATGTCGTTAAGCTATCGGGTCGGGTTTTGGATCCAATAACCCGTTAATAGCCCCGACCAATGGGGATTTTCCACGTGTAAAATCATCATTGGCTGGCGGAAACACGTGTCGGCTCATTGTTGGGACAGATGTCATCGACTCATTGGACAGAAGGCGCCTATGATACTTCGACACGTAGCATGACCCAATAGAGGCCCATTCCTGTGAAAAGGTCGGCTCGTTTAACTTGGTCAAAAGGTGGCGGGCCGGCCCATTGAAAGCCTGTTAACGGCCTGTTCGCATATAGCCCATTTACAACGCGCTAAACCAAGGCCCGTTACGCCCTATCTGAATTAGGCCCAATAGCGTCAACTAGGCCATCCAATGTGATTCCAGCCCGTTTTCACTTCTGTCCCATGTATGGCCCATTACGTATTTCAGCCTATATGAGGCCCTTTGTAACTCTTGGCCTATTAACGGCCCGTGGTGAAACTGGCCCGTAATGAACAGTGTATCACTTTACACCCATTAACGGCCCGTTGTGAAACTGGCCCGTAATGAATAGTGTATCACCTTATACCCATTAACGGCCCATTATTCCGTTGGGCCGTTTCCAGCCCATTTATCTTTCGGCCTTCTCAGAGCCCATTTATTCTTGGGCTCATTTCTAGCATTCCTTTACTTACGGCCCGTTACTGTCATTTTCTGCTTGTGGGCGAAATTCAGCCCGTGGTTACAATCGGCCCGTTTGTGGTCCGTTAATACGTTGGGCCGTTTTCATAGCTCATCAAATTCGGCCTATTAACGATGGCCCGTTATGGTCGGCCCATGAACGAACGATTCCAACTCTAGCCCGTTTACGGCCATAATGCGGTCTGTTTGGCCCATGTTTGGCCAATTGATCATACGGCCCGTATAAGGCCCATTGATGATACGGGCCGCAGAAGGCCCATTGTTTCTACGGCCCATAGAAGGCCCATTATTTCTACGGCCCATAGAAGGCCCACTATTTCTACGGCCCGTAGGAGGCCTAGTTTCACTACAGTAAATATTAGCCCATGGTTATTATGGCCTAGTATTAAAAAATAGGTTATTGCAACCACTAGCAAACCGCGGAAAAAGAACTGCAATGACTACAAGCAAAAAAATAAACAAGACAACAAGGAAATATATAAGCAAGCAACTAACGCTAGGCTATCACGGCTATTACACATATTACATCCACTAGGTATCAAAGTTCGCCACCAGTGCAAATATAGGGAACAAAGCAGCATATCATATACACTGGTTGTCAAACTTGGCGACCAGTTCAAATAAACGCCACAGCAAAACAAATCCAGAACTGAAACCACTTCATAAGATCTCAAGCAACAATATCCTGGGTTTACAAAATGCTGGCAAGCTTATTAACTTTCTCTTGTTTGGCGCTTAAATCCTCCAGCGCTTGCTGTTGCACCAGGAAATATGCATCTGAATTTTGCAGGGACTTCCTCAGTCCTTCGGCTTCCGGTCGCAGCACATCTGATCGATGTCTTTCAACTTGAAGTTGAGACTCAAGAAGACGAACTGATTCAGGCAGTGAGTTTGAAGAGCTTGTGCCAGCAGTAGTGGCTAGTAACTCGAACACTACATCAAGACAAGACTTTTGGGTTCCCTCACTATCATCAAGATAGTTTTTATTAGCTTTCTTGGAGACCAATAGGGATGTCTCACTATCTTGAACCTTATCTGCATTACTTCCTTTACCATTGGATAACGCGTATTTCATCCGCATTCTAAAAGAGAAACAAGCAGACACATCACATGTTTACCATGTTGTATATGAAACTCATTTTGGTAAATGAGTTCAGTAGTAAAGTGGACAGGATAACATCATGAAACAAACATATATCTATGTACCATGGTCACTTTATGGTCTATATCATTCTAGTTTTTGTTGTTAAATCAAGATAGAGACACAGTTCAAATAATATTTGTTCAAGACAAAGCAGAATAGACAGAATATAAGTGTGCGAAACTATAGAGCAATAACAACACTTGTAATGTGCATGACATGAGTACATAACTGTTTATTCAATTGAAACTGAAATTGACATAGAGCAGGTTACAACAGCAAACCCGTTAAAGAAACAGGTTTAAAACATACCTGTTGCGCCATTGGAGTTTCAATTCCATCCTTCAAATTTGAAAATAGTTGGTATGAGTAAATACAGTAATGCAAGGGCAAAGGGGTATGAACCATAGCTACAGAACCTGACCTGAGAACAAATCTTCTTCTCCTTTAAGCGTTGAGTTGGGATTCGGAGTGGTGGTCCTCGTGCTTTGGGCACTGCAGTTCCCTTACTAACTGCTCGTGTTTGGGTGCTCTGTGGTTGAGACGATGCTGTGTCAACTGGAACTGGGTTACTATCTGCCGGGGTTGGGGTTAGAAGGGGTGTAGTTGGTTCTTTGTCCAACTGGGTAGGGGTATAATCTGTGAGAGTCTGGGTTATGTGTGGTGGATCTGGTCCTTGGGAAAGTACAACCGTGGTTCTATCTGCATCACCTGGTAGCACTATCTTTCCTAAAGACTGTGTTGTTACTCCCTTAGATATTGCCATCACCCTCTCCAATTCAAATGGCTGATAAACAAGAAAAGTAATTGGAAGTATAGACATTGTATGGTAGACAGGTGCAATGGATAGTGGGGAATAAAAGAGGGCATGAAATAATTCATATTTATGTTGTCTAACCAAACAGGATAGCATGACACAATTTCACATATATGATGGCTAACTAAACAGGATAGCATGACACAATTTCACATTATGATGGCTAACTAAAAAAGATGGAAAGACATAGTTCAAAATATGAGACTATGTAAACAGGATGACATGATATAACTATATAATGTGTTTATTAAATAGGTTAGCATGCCATAATTCACATACATTCACGGATAGAATGCCATAATTCAAAATATGATGACTGTAAACACTAAACAGGATGAGATGATATAACTATATGATGTCTTTATTAAATGGGTTGCCATGCCATAATTCAGATAGATGATGTGTATGTACTATATAAACATGATGGCATGGTATAATTCAAATATATGATTTATATAGTAAGCAAGTAAGCAAATGGCAATCCATATATGATGCAAAAACTAAGCAATGCATGACATGGGTAATATAACCCTGCCAAGTTTGAGCATAGACCTTAGGGGGGAAATAGGACTGGTCATCAGTCTCTGAATCCTCCTCCAAGGAGCTCTCTGTAACCAACAAGATGTCTGCTTCAGGAGGTATCATTGTCTACTCTGAATACCTTGTGTTCACTCCAGATACTTCCATCACTGCTTCAAATGGCTGATGCACAGGAAGAGTAGTTGAATATACAAATGTTGTCGACAAATGGAACACGTAATACAAAAAATGATAGCATGATATAATTCATATACATGATGATTGGCTAAACAACATGTCATTGCATAATTCACATATATAATGCCTTTGCAACAAGATAGCATTGTATAATTCACATATATAATGTCTTGCAACAAGATGGCAATGCATAATTCACATATATGGTAATTAGACACTGAACAGGTGGCATTCACACAAAGCATGTCTAAACTAATCAAATGACATAGCAATCCGAGACAGCATACACACGATATGAGCAACATAACCCTGCCAAGTTAGAGCATACACCTCGGGGGGGGGGGGAGGAATAGGACTAGTCATCTGTCTCTAAATCCTCCTCTGAGGAGCTATCCGTAACTAGCGAGATATGCGCTTCGTCAGATAGCATAGTCTGCTCTAAAGACCTTGTTTTCACTCCAGAATTTGCCATCACTGTGTTAAATGGCTGATGCACACGAAGAGCAGTTGAATGTACTAACATTGTTGACAAATGTAATATGTAACGAAAAAAAGGATGGCCTGATATAATTTACATATAAGATGACTGGCTAAGCAGGATGGCATTGCAAAATTCACATATATGATGCCTGGCTAAACAAGATGGCTTTGCATAATTCACATAAATGATGAATAAACTAAACAGATGGCATTCGCACAAAGGATGTCTAAACTAAGCAGATGACATATTTGATGTATAAAGTAAGCAATACAAGACACCATATGCATGATATAACCAACATCAGCATGCAAGTTAGAGCGAAGACCTCAGGGGGTAAATAGGAGTTGTCTTCTCCTTCTGAATCCCCCTCAGAACAGATATCTTCCTCTCGATTACAATCCGAAATGCGTGGAGGGGGGCTGCCTTTGCACCTACCATGGAGCGACGTTTGCATGAAATTTTATTGCCACGCAAGGCCCGTCTCTTTTGCTCTACATGTTCAGTTCCATTGTTTACAATAACTGTCATGCATAGGAATAAAACATAGTGAGATTATGTAAGGAGTGCATGCAGAAATCCAGAGTGATGGTAGCAACCTCTGGATAGACCCAAAACCAATAATAGCAGGCAGATAATGGCTTCAGTTAAAAAATACAGATAATGGCTTCTTTACTGTTTGTTTCCCACCCAACATGAAACTCATAGTAGACACCGGAGATTAACCAGGTAGTAGATAGATACTATTGATTGCGGCCCCGATATGTACCCCACAACAACTTAAAAACTCAAGTTTGACCATTAGTTTGGAGCTGACTCAAAGTCTAATCGGTGAACAGGACAATAAAGTAGCATGTAATATTAAGCGATGCATAACGTAAGCAGACACGAAAGAGTGCGGCCTCTCTTGCGGACCCGTGTAGTCCTCGAGGTCATCTGCTCGGTTGATGATGCTAATGCAGCTTTCATGGCTGCCGGCGGCGGGGAAGAAGATCTGAGGCGGCGAAAGACAGTCTGGAGGCCGGATCCCTGCTGTGCTGGACCCTTCTGTCGTTGGAGCAGCTGAGCTGGAGTGGACGATGGCGCAGCAGGAGCGGGACAAACCACGAAGGTTTTCTTTGACAACTATCTGTAAGAGAAGTAATTCTATAAGTGCTCATTTGAATTGGAGTATTCCAACAATGTAGGGATAGGAAATAGACATGAATAGGATAGGAATGCACGTGCAAAGCAGAGAATTTAAAAACACATGATTTCTGCCAATCTGGGTGTTTGATTCACAACAATTGGAAGATCACAGGATGCAAAGAAGCATGGTGAGATTAAGTCAAACCACAAGAAAATGTACGGTTATAATGTTATTATGCTACTATATCTTAGTCTTGTGCTTCATGAATAGGAATTTGAAAAGGAGGACAAGTGAAAATTAAAATTCCTATGTTTTTTCTTTCAAGGATACACTAAAGGAACAAATCTGTGTGCTCAGTGGACAATATATATATAACATGTAGAGTAAAAAAGATATGCAACAAGTGTACAACCTCTTTGGCGAAGCCATGTCGATCTCAGCGTGATTGGGTTGGCCGGTGAGGATGCTCCGGCTGACTTGGCTGTCGGAGGAGGGGAAGAAGATCTTAGGCGTCTGGAGATGGAGCCCGAGGTACTGCTCCGCTATGATGGAGGGTTTCGTTGTTGAAGCAGCTCCGGCGAGTTGTACGATGCCGAGGCTGAAGTAGGACAAGAGAGACAATGAACAACATTAACCTGAGTGGAATTCTAATAGCATCTCCAATACATGATGTAAAATACATAACCACAAAGTGCTAGATGTAAAATACATCAGCCGCCCATCTCTGAACTTAATTGTCGAAACTGAATTTAACTGTCGAAACTGAACTTAACTGTCAAAGCTGAACTTAACTGTCGAAACTGAATTTTGCTGTCGAAACTGAATTTTGATGTCGAAACTGAACGCAGTAGCAAGGTGAGGCTACACGTTGGTCGACTGACTTTTTCATCTCTGGTCATTCAATTTTGCAGCCATTGGATACAAAATCAAGAGCCTGCGGTTCATTTTCAACCTCCACCCCCCTGAGCCGCCAGCCACCACCGGCCAAACAGCAGCCCCCCGCCGCTCGCGGCCGGCGGTGCGCCGCCCCGCCCGCCCTGAAAACACTCAGCACCGTCGGTCCACCGCCGCCAGGCCATCCCTCTAGCCCCCCCCCCCCCCCGTGCCGAGCTTTTTCTCCAGCGATCCTCACGCCACCGCCCCGCCACCGCCGGCGACCATTGCCCCCACCCTGAACCGTAAGATAGATAGTGGGGTACCTCTCCGGTGAGCCCCCCTCCTTGTTGTGGCTGGTTCTTCCTTCACCCCGGCGAGCCCCCCCCCCCACCCCCTGAAAATCGACTGACCCAAAAGTCAATTCAGTCGACTGAAGTGTAGCTAAATCGGAGAAGCATCGCAAGCAAGAGCAAGAGCGAGAGCAGCAGCGCGAGCAAGAGCAATAGCAATAGCAAGAGCAGACCAGGCAGGGGACCGAGAGCAAGAGCAGAGCAACAACGTGAGCAAGAGGTAAAGCAGTAGCAGCTCCTACTGATGTGGACGTCGCCGCCGAGGGAGCGACGCCATGGAGGAAGTGGCTGGCGATGCCGCCGTGAATGGAGTCGCGTCGTGTCGGCTCGGGACCGAGCGCCGGCAGCACCGTGAGATCGAATCAAGAAGAAAATGCAGTGATTAGTGTACAACCTCTTTGGTGGCGCCGATTAGGACGCAGCTTCATCCGAGGAAACGGCGATGATGATGCTCTTCCGGTGGTGCAGGTGAAGGCGGTGGTGTGGGAATGGAGGTGGTGCGAAAGACGAGGGGAACATCGGGGTAGCTCCTTGGAGGTGGAGGACGGGGTGGTTGAACCGGCGAGACCACGAGATCGACGACGGATCCTCATCCGGTACCGTGGATGAGGGACGTCGAGGTGTTGCTGTGGACGACGTCGTCGGGGAAGAGGCTCCGGCTGGGTGGCGGACGGAGCAGGGTGTGGGGCTTCGTCGTGGGTTTTCGCGGCCTCGGTGTATGAATGGGTGGGCGGATGGGATGGCAGTGGGGAACCATGGCTTAGGGAAAGTACGAAAGTACCCCCACTGATTTGAGGCGCTTCTTTCGGTTCAGGGGTACCACGGGCACTTCGCGTGTCGGGATTTCACAGGAGGTGGGAGTTTTCACGCGTGTTGTAATTTCGGAATAGCAAGGCGTGGTGAAAGTGCAACTATCCCTAGGTGGTTTTGGTAATTCCTAACAACATATAGATCATTGAGCTAATACTATTCCAAGACAAATATTTCAGGAAAGTTCAATGAATGGCATGGCATGGATGAGAAAAGTGGATACCTCAAAATGCTAAGGATAAAAGGACTGGCTCAAGCATCAAGGTCAAGACTCTACATTTTATATTTTAGTGATCCAAGATCACATTAAGTCTATAGGAAAAGCCTATACTATCAAGGAGGGATGAGGTGTTGCTTAATGAGTTTCTTGCTTCATAGTGCCTAGTGATATGCTCCAAAACCCTCAACTACTTTCCCACATCCACATATGACCTAAACCAAAAGTCAAACTCGGCCCCATCGATTCTTTCTATCCGGCGCCACCGAGTTCAGATGTCATAGCCACTACCACAAACCATAGGCAAATCGGTCTCACCGATAGGGATCTCGGTCTCACCGAGATGGGATTGTAATCTCTCTGCTTCCCTTCATAATGTTTCGGTCTCACCGAGATGAGCAATCGGTCCCACCGAGATTGCAATGTAAACTCTCTGTTTCCTTTTCGTAACATTTCGGTCCCACAGAAATGAGCGAACCGGTCCCACCGAGTTTACCTGACCAACTCTCTGGTTAGCTTATTACCAAAATCGGTCTCACCGAGTTTGTGTAATCGGTCTCACCGAGATTACGTTATGCCCTAACCCTAACCATATCGGTCATACCGAGTTGCATGTCGGTCCCACCGAAAACCCTAACGGTCACATTGTTTACTAAATCGGTCTGACCGAGTTTGTTGATTCGGTCCCACCGAGATTGGTAACTGTGTGTAACGGTTAGATTTTGTGTGGAGGCTATATATACCCCCTCCACCTCCTCTTCATTCGTGGAGAGAGCCATCAGAACAAACCTACACTTCCAACTTACCATTTCTGAGAGAGAACCACCTACTCATGTGTTGAGACCAAGATATTCCATTCCTACCATATGAATCTTGATCTCTAGCCTTCCCCAAGTTGCTTTCCACTCAAATCTTCTTTCCACCAAATCCAAATCATGTGAGAGAGAGAGTTGAGTGTTGGGGAGACTATCATTTGAAGCACAAGAGCAAGGAGTTCATCATCAACACACCATTTGTTACTTCTTGGAGAGTGGTGTCTCCTAGATTGGCTAGGTGTCACTTGGGAGCCTCCGACAAGATTGTGGAGTTGAACCAAGGAGTTTGTAAGGGCAAGGAGATCGCCTACTTCGTGAAGATCTGCCGCTAGTGAGGCAAGTCCTATGTGGGCGACAACCATGGTGGGATAGACAAGGTTGCTTCTTCGTGGACCCTTCTTGGGTGGAGCCCTCCGTGGACTCACGCAACCGTTACCCTTCGTGGGTTGAAGTCTCCATCAACGTGGATGTACAATAGCACCACCTATCGGAACCACGGCTCAAAAATCATCATGTCTCCAAATTGCGTTTGAAATCTCCAAAACCTTCCCTTTACATTCTTGCAAGTTGCATGCTTTATTTTCCGCTGCTCATATACTCTTTGCATGCTTACTTGAATTGCATTAAGATTGCTTGACTTGTGCTAAGTTTGCTAAAATCTGCCAAAGACTAAAATTGGGAAAAGGTTAAGTTTTTATTTGGTTAAGTAGTCTAATCACCCCCCCCCCCCTAGACATACTTCAAGATCCTACAAGTGGTATCAGAGATTTGGTCTCCATTTGCTTTGATTTCCATAGCTTTTGGTGGTCATAGCCTTGGTTTGACAACCTAGGAGAGTATGGCGTCTAGCAAGGTAAACTACCACCATAGAGGTCCTTACTTTGATGGTACTAATTTTGCTAGTTGGAAGCATAAGATGAAAATGCATATTCTCGGACATAACCCCGCCGTTTGGGCTATTGTGTGTATTGGCTTGCAAGGTGAATTCTTTGATGGGAGAGAACCAAACCGTGAAGCTAGCGCGGAAGAGTTGAAGATGCTGCAATACAATGCTCAAGATTGTGATATCCTCTTCAACGGATTGTGCCCCGAAGATTTCAACAAAATCAGCCGTCTTGAGAATGCAAAGGAAATTTGGGACACTTTGATTGATATGCACGAAGGTACCGACTCTGTCAAGGAATCCAAATTGGATGTGCTTCAAAGTCAACTTGACAAGTTCAAGATGAAGGATGGTGAAGGCATTGCTGAAATGTACTCTAGGCTTGCTCTCATTACAAATGAGATTGCCGGCTTAGGAAGTGAAGAGATGACCAACAAATTCATCATCAAGAAGATCCTAAGATCCTTGGATGGAAAGTATGATACCGTATGCACATTGATCCAAATGATGCCCAACTACAAGAATATCAAGCCAACGGAGGTCATCGGAAGAATTGTTGCTCATGAGATGTCACTCAGGGATAAGGAGGAGCTGCACAACAAGTCAACTGGTGCTTACAAATCCTCGTGTGAAGCTCCCACGTCATCAAGTGAGAAACAAACCTTCAATGAAGAATTGAGCCTGATGGTGAAGAACTTCAACAAATTCTACAAGAGTAGAAGCAAGGAAAGAAGTTCCAAGTCAAGGTCCTACAGTGACAAAAGATCTTCCAATCGAGAGCGGAATTGCTACAACTGTGGAAGACCCGGACACTATTCCAATGAGTGTACGACTCCCTACAAAAGAAGAGTAGATTCGCCTAAGAGGAGAAATAGAAGAGAAGAATCACCGCCAAGAGAGAGAAGGAGTAGAGATGATTGTTGGGGATATACCCCGCGGTGTAACCCGGCCGGAGGTATAACCCGGCCGGACTTGGCGACTCACTAATGATCCGCCCTGACTGGATGACACACTAAGTGACCCGCCCAATCCTGGCGACTTATGGGTGACCTGGCAAGCGGATTAGAGGAGCGACAAGACCCGGGGGCCCAGGAGGCTCAAGGCCCAGAAAGCCGGCTTATGTTATGATAGGCCGGTGTAAGAGAAAAGGCGTGAGGAGTATCTTCCTTACAAGGAATCAAGACCCGGACTTGTATCCGGCTTGTAGTACAAGATAGGCTAGTCCTACTAGGACTCCACATGTAACCCGCCCTCTAACTTATATAAGGAGGGGCAGGGCTCCCCAAAAGGAGAGAGAAACAAGATCGAGGGCTAGACACAAAGGGGGAGCCGGCTTACGGCGACTCCCGCATGAGCATAATGAGACCTAGCCACAAACAGCATGTAGGGTTGTTACCGGATGATGTTTCCCGGGGCCCGAAGCTGTCTAAATCCTTGTCTTGCGTGTTGCGTCTCTCGTCCCGATCAACCCCTCTCAAGCTACCACATGGATGCGTTGGCCTCGCGACTAAGTCCTGACACTAAGGACATCTGACGTGTTAATTCCATGACAGTTGGCGCCCACCGTGGGGCCTGCGCAAGGTGGTGTTGAGTTCTTGGAGGGATCTTTCCTAGGGATTGAAGAGCTTGCAATTTACCGGATGAAAAGGAGCCGGTTTGAAAGGATTGGCATCAGTTCAAGTTTGTCAGGCCGAATTATGATATGTAAGATTAAACAAAAAATTGAGGATGTTTGTGTCGCCGTCACGTCGTCTCAATCCGTCGAGTCCGAGATGACATCTTCTGCACTAGGTGCTTTATCTGCCACGTTACTGCTCCGAGACCAGCTGGAGTTCAAGCGATCCGGCTGACCATAAATTCTGCTAAGTTGCCGCTGCCGCGCTCGTCCTTGCTGTTCCGCCGGGTTGCAACTATTTATCCGTATGTATCAAGTCCCAAGTCAAAAATTAATCTGCCGGTGCTGCTTTGTGCATGAAGACCAAAGTTAATTCATCAACTAGTACTACTCCAATAGCCACTGCGACGTGGGAAGCCATGCTTTTTTTAAAAAAACGGGGGGAGAGGGGCCACGACTCGGATTCTGCTCCATTGTCGAGTCGCTCGCGGGCCTCCGTCTCCGCTGGCGGGTCTTACTACTACGGCCGTGTGGCCGCAGCCTCTACCAAGTGACTACGGGCTGGGTAAAAATCCAGACGACCCCGCAACAACTTGCCGGCCTGCCGCCTCTGGCTTGGGATATCTGCTTGGTGGGAGGACAGGCAGATTAATCATGCGCTGTTGAGAAGAACAGAAGTTATCTACGGACATTGCGTACGGATCATCTGTCGTACCAATGCACCAGGTGATATCCTTTCAATTTGTTTTTTATCAGTGCTTGTTAAATTTTATGTGAAACAACAACTCTGCCATACAGTGTTTTCATCTGCAGGACAAAGTTATTTATAAGCTGGTGTTATACCACGGGGGCGCAGCATGTGTTAGCAACTTTTTGCACCGGCGTTTTCGTCTTTGCCTTGCTACTCGAAGGACATGTGTAGGAGCCGCTGCCCCCGTGGACCGGGTTACATCAACTCACCGGGACCACACCTGCAGTCGGTTCATCTGACTGTGCCCGCGCCGACTCAACCCCGCCCCCGCTGCAATGAGTCGCCCCTTTCACGTTGAATGGATCATCCATCATCCGAACAAAATAGGTGATATCCATCTAGGTTTATTTTATTAAGCACATGTTGTTTTTGTCAAAGAACAGGTTTATCTTTGCCTTGGTCTGCAATAT
Source organism: Triticum aestivum (assembly GCF_018294505.1). Lineage (NCBI taxonomy): Eukaryota > Viridiplantae > Streptophyta > Magnoliopsida > Poales > Poaceae > Triticum > Triticum aestivum. Next base: position 398,441,118 of record NC_057807.1, read on the forward strand.
TGTTTATGCAGGGCAATTATTTATGACAAAAAGTAATATTATACTGCGGAGATGGAGGCACGCCAACATCTTTTGGCACAAGTGGTCGTCGTTACTCAATGGACTCCCGCACCGGCTTACAACGTCGTGGCCGTCTCTCACGTCTGCACCGGCTTACAACAAGGAGGACAACTTGCCCATCCGCACCGGCTTACAACGCCGTGGTTGTCTCTCGCGTCCGCGCCGACTTACAACAAGGAGGACAACTTGCCCGTCCGCACCGGCTTACAACGCCACGACCAGTTTATTTGTCTGTGCCGCCTCAGATGTTGCGGTCGTCTTTACCGTCCGTCTCTCGTGGCCTAGTCTACATCAACACATCGGGCCGCACTTGTCTGCATGAGTTGTTTATTGAGTATGAGCAAGTCACTACTTGGGAAGCCCGATTTTCTTCCAACAAATTGAAGGCAAATTATCATGTATTGTCAGCCGCCATCTACACTGGATGGCTCAATGGGCGGGTGCACAAGTCGCCGCCACTGCGTTTTGGTTAACTTCAAACAACCAGTTGGAAGGAACCATTGGCCGAGTTGCTGACATGGCTCATACGAGATCATTTATAACCTGCCGCAGTTATCAACCTTATGTGGATTCACATCGTGCTATCAACGCCAATAATATACACCTTTTGCTACGGTTAAATATGGAGAATCTCAAGCCAACTCTTTTAGTTATCTTGAGACTTGGGGGCTACAATGGTATGGCTCGGCAAAATTAGCTGGTTTCAATGAATTCAAAAACTCCGGGTGATTGAAGGGAAGATAACCCGGCCCTGGAGGCTACTTTTTTATTGGCGAATATTTAAAGGCCATCAAAAAAATTTCCGGCTCAAAATGAAGATTCCGGTTTAAAATACAGCTCAAGAGATATCTCTCTCCCGCAAAGCTTTCAAGCTCTCAAAACCGGTTCAACATCCGTCTCAAGGTAAATTTGTCTTTTACAAAGCTTTGAAGATCTTAATATCCGGTTTAAGAAGTTCTGGTTTAAAAAGCATTAATCTCTCGCAAGTTCGAGTTCTCAGAAAAAATTTAAAGGTTGCCAAAAGAACTTGCTGCCATGATGCGCGGTTCAAACTTGGGTATCCTGCCTTACGGCTTATCTTATTATGATCACTTGGGGGCTTCCTGCTCATCGGGTATAGCTATCAGTACCCTCTTGATCGGCACAATGCCAAAATTTATACGGTCATTTGGGGGCTTCTTGTTCAAACTAGGTCGTATTCGAACCAAAGAGAACATAGCTGTCGATACCCTTTTGATTAGCAAACTGCTGAACCTACTTGGGGGCTTCTTGATCATATCCGAATCATAGCTCAACCCCTTTGGGAATCGACGTGGATCGTATTCGAATCAGCGTCGTTAAACAACTCTTATGGTCACTTGGGGGCTTCCTGTTCAAACATAGGTCGTATTCGAACCAAAGAGAACATAGCTGTCGATACCCACTTGATCGGCATCACCAAGCCACTGGGGGCTATATGATCGTATTCGAATCTTAGCTTAACCCCTTTGGAATGGTTTACTGGTCGTATCCGAATCAGAAGCCTCAAAAAGTTTTATTCTATCTCTGGTAAAGTTTATTGCAGGCACAATTACTTAACTTGAGACCTTTTGGGGATTATATCTTACATGTATATAAGTGTTTTATGATTAACCCGGCTTGACATTTGACTATAAGTCGCCAGCTTTTGACAACCATCATTTATATGAAAGCATTGGCTTCTAAGGATTGGATTATCACCCTTATTACACAGGTCATGTAAACCGGTAGTACAAATTCAATATCACAGTGGTCATTTGGAGGCTTCCTGTTCAAACATAGGTCGTATTCGAACCAAAGAGAACATAGCTGTCGATACCCATTTGATCGGCAACACCAACGCCAGTTGGGGCTATATGATCGTATTTGAATCTTAGTTTAACCCCTTTGGAACGGTTTACTAATCATATTCGAATCCTAAGCCTCAAAATTTTTATCTGTTTTTATACAATCGCAAGTATTTGAGTTGTTACAAATATTATATGTGCCGGCTCTTGCAGAGTTGAGTTATCAACTTCACTGTCCGGATCACATAAGCCGGCGGTATCATTCAAAGGATCATAGGGATCTTGTGATCTACTTGTGTGCAGGATAAACCTACATTTGGGTGGTTACCCGCCCTGGCTTTTGACGTTAAGTCGCCAGGGCATATGTTGTTTAAACTGTTTGCAGGATTTGCAGGAATATGACATATAAATGATTAAGTTCAAGCTCATTACCAAACTTGATGCTTCAAAATAATTATCCGTTCTGGATTTTTCTAAAAGGCTATAAGCCACCGGGTTATAAAAATTCCGGCTTACAATGAAGGCGAATTAAATCGTCGTTGGCCAAGAGCCGCCGGGTATTTAAACTCCGGGTGTACTTGTACTTATCAACCGATGAGGTATTCAAATTTTTAATAGCCAAAACTGGCTGGATTTTCATGATGATATTGAATGATTGAGGTTTTCATTCTGGGTTATATTATTCAAATCTTGAATAGCCAGCATGGCTGGATTTCTATTGTGATTATAAATAACCAGTATTATTGAGGTTTTCAAAGTCGCTTTAGCGCAATGGCTATTATTTTATCAAAGGATATGATTTATTCTACACTGGAAGGAATAGTCCCGAGTCGCTGCAGGCTTACGACCCGGCACTTGGGGGCTACATTATTCAAATTGAGGTTATATCAAATATGCAAGTCTCATGTCGCTGCAAGCATGAACCATGACACTTGGGGGCTAATGCAAAGTCATTGTTTGCTCACCTTATTGATGACCCGACTCATCACATCGTAATGAGCCAGCCCTTGGGGGCTACCAATTGCTCATGTCAACAGTTCAAGAATGACCCGGCCCTTGGGGGCTACACTGGTTGTAGTTTTATGAGCATAAGGCAATTACAAGTCCCAGGTTGTTGCAAGCATGACAACTCGGCACTTGGGGGCTACAGGTAATATGGATATAAGGGAGAAATATCTTCCAATTTTCAGTTTTGAGCAAACCAGATTGACCCGGCATCACCAATCATTATGACCCGGTGTATGCAACAATCATAACCTGGCATCATCAATAATCATGAACCGACATTGGCAACAATCATAAACTGGTGTTGGAAACAATCATGACCAGGAATTATCAGTTTTTATAACCCGGAGATTTTGGAAATTATAACTCAGCAAGATCTATACCTTTAAGCCGGTTGAAATCAGATGAGTATTTCAAGACCTATAATTTTAAGCCGGCGCTTTGGAAGCCGACTCAGATGGATTATTTGTTTACAATATTTCTTCTACAAGCAAATTGATTGTGAAGCTGGTCTATTGACCCAGATTTTCTAGAAGAAGGAAATGACAAGGACTTAAGGATGTTCAGGTGCCGGTTTACAAGAATTTTTAACCCGGAGCACAACCTGTCAAATTTGTTCTTGTGTTTATTTTGCAGCATAAGTTTACCATGGATAAATCCAAGCTGAACTTGGGGGCTAATGTCGGGGATATACCCCGCGGTGTAACCTAGCTGGAGGTATAACCTGGCCGGACTTGGCGACTCACTAATGACCCGCCCTGACTGGACGACACACTAAGTGACCCGCCCAATCCTGGCGACTTATGGGTGACCTGGCAAGTGGATCAGAGGAGCGACAAGACTCGGGGGCCCAGGAGGCTCAAGGCCCAGAAGGCCAGCTTACGTTATGATAGGCCGGCGTAAGAGGAAAGACGTGAGGAGTATCTCCCTTACAAGGAATCAAGACCCGGACTTGTATCCGGCTTGTAGTTCAAGATAGGCTAGTCCTACTAGGACTCCACATGTAACCCGCACCTCTAACTTATATAAGGAGGGGCAGGGCTCCCCAAAAGGAGAGAGAAACAAGATCGAGGGCTAGACACAAAGGGGGAGCTGGCTTATGGCGACTCCCGCATGGGCATAATGAGACCTAGCCACAAACAGCATGTAGGGTTGTTACCGGATGATGTTTCCCGGGGCCCAAAGCTGTCTAAATCATTGTCTTGCATGTTGCGTCTCTCGTCCCGATCAACCCCTCTCAAGCTACCACATGGATGCATTGGCCTCGCGACTAAGTCCTGACACTAAGGACATCTGACGTGTTAATTCCACGACAATGATCGTTATGAACGAAGAACATCCCGGAGAAGCAAGGTTTCGGAAAGAAAGGACAAGTCATCAAAGAGCTACACAAAACAAAGACATCAAGCTCATGTTGGTGAATGGGTATCCGGTTCCGACTCTGAACATCACTTCGAGAGAAGCTATCACTCCAACTCCGAACATACTCAAGATGAAGGTGTTGCCGGTCTAGCACTTGCGTCAACCAACTCCCACGACATATTTGATTCACCAAATGAAGGAATTGGAAGATGCTTCATGGCTAAAGGCCCAAAGGTAACACACCCCGAGTATGTTGATTTCAATAGTGATGAAGATGACTTGTTAGGTGATGATGATTTACTTATTGACAACTCTAGTGATGAATACTATGATGAAACGTCAATTAATCATGCTAATCAAGATAAAACGAATGACGATGATAAGGAGAAGATTGAGATCCTAACTAAAGAACTAAACACTCTTAAGTTATCTCATGAAACTATCTTAGGGGATCATCAAGAACTTTTAAGGACTCATGAGAAGTTACGCTTTGAAAAGCTCAATCTTGAGCAAGAGCATGAGTTCTTAAAGGCAATCAATGATGATCTTCACAAGAATAGTTCTTCTTACATTGTCAAGCGTTTACTCTTATCTACTTACATGCCTCAAGTCAAGTCTAGTAACAAAAACAAGAAGGATTCTTCCTCTAGTAGTAACAATCATCATGTTAAATCCAATGTTGTTGCTTCTAGTAGTTCTCTTGATTCCACTAATGATTCTCTTAGCCAAGTTACACTTGAGCAAGAAAATAGTTTATCGAAGGGAATCATAGAGAAAGGTGTTTACAAGAGCCTTGCCGAGAGTAAGAATTTGAGGAAATTGTACGCAAGCAAGGAAGGCACCGGAAGAACCAAGGTGTTGGTTTTGAACGAAAGTTCAATGCCAATGGAGTTGAGTGGGAAGAAGATCAATACCCCAAGATGAGGTTTGTTCCTCAAAAAGAGAAGTATGATCCTACTTCCTTCAAAGGGACACAAGCTCAAGATGATCTTCCACCACAAGACCACAAGCAAAAAGGCAAGGATGAGCTTCAAGAGGAGATTTATGCATTTGAAGAAGCTCCCAAGGCCTTGGTCAAGTGGATTCCCAAGACTACGTCAAGCTCTACTTCATCAAGTGCGACTACAACTCCAAGGATTCCCATAAACATGGTGTGGGTCCCAAAGAAGAAGAACTAGAGAGTTCTTGAGGGTGACTCCGCCAACATTTTTCCCTCATATCATTTTGGCAAGGACAAGTGCAATCAACTTCCACATCTTGCACTAGTTCAAGGAGTCACAAACCCTCTTGTTGGTAAGACAAGGGACAAGGTAACCTAATGCCTTCATAGACATCATCTTGTGTGTGCATCACTCTATGTCTATGGATATCCTTGTTTGTTCCTTGTGGGACTAACCCGTGTAGGTATTGAAAGTGCAACTCACTCCAAAGGATTGCTCCAAATGATCTACATCAACATTGAGCATCCACATCTTCAACACCTACATGAAGTCATCATCGACAAAACCCAAGGTTAGTTCATCCCTATATAGGGGGGATCTCACATCTAGGGGGAGCTTTACTCTAAGAATTGAGCTAAAGCAACTCTAAATGGTGTGAACACATCAATGCATTATGTAAAAGTGGTAACCCCACTTGAGCTTAAACGATGAGTATGACCTATGATCAAATGCTCTCATTTGACTCCTAAGTCAATATACTCATATGTAGATGACCTAGTCATTGCCAATTGCTTGATAGATGCTAGAATTGGTTGTGCATGATTTGCCACATATTTTTGTCATTTTATTGTGTGAGCATGTTGAGTGCATATTTTACTTGTTTGAGGACATCCACTTGTAGTTTTGCTTGTTTGGCTTATTTTTCTTTTGGCCAAGTGGATGGACAAGAATGCCTAAGAACCTTCTCTAGCTATCTATGCTTTTCTTGTCTCAAACTCTATTCATGCTACATCAAAAAATTTGATCAAGTCAGATTCGAACCACTCTGTGTGAGGAGCACTCAGAGTCCCCGATTCGTCATAGACTTAAACTTCCAAAACTTCTTTCTGTGTTTCGTTCTGGCCAATTCTTCCATTTCGGTCATACCGAGATCACTAAGTCGATCTAGGTTTTCAATCTCGGTGCAACCGATTTGAATATTTCGGTCTCACCGAGTTGCAGCAACTGCTTGCAGTTATGCATCTCGGTGCCACCGAGTTGTTCCACTCGGTCACACCGACAGCTTCGGGCTATATATACCGAAGGGAATTTTTTTTGGAAATTTCTCTGAATAATTTTCGCCCGCGCTCAGCTTGCTCTGCCTCCAGGGTCTCCGAATCGTTCTCCTCATCGCCAGCCGCCTCCCACTGCTGGTCTCCGCCGCCGTCAACGGGAATCTTCATTGCCGTTGCCGCCGTAGCGAGTTCATCGCCGAACTAGGGTATGGACTTGATCAATGTGCTATCCCCATCTGATTCCTAGCACATTGTGTTTGTCATGAATCTTGCCATGATTGAAACTATCTCATCTAGTCAAAACAATCCGTAGATTAGGTTTGATTTGAGAATTTAGGGTTAGGTTTCCGCCAAAACCATCTCAGACCAACCGAGTTGTAGAAATCGGTTCCACCAATTTGGCCAAGGCCATTGCACTTGTGATTCTTGGTCTGACCGAGAATTGCAAATCGGTGTGACCGAGTTCAGAACTTTGTGAAACCTTAGCAGTCTCGGTGCCACCAAACTGTGACTCGATCTGACTGAGTTCACTAGTTTAGGTTCCTAAAGTTGCTTCGGTATCACCGAGTTCACAAATCGGTTGATCTGAAATGCTTTCTGTGGAAAACTAAAACTAAGTTTTTAACTCAATCTTTTGCAAAAACCTCTGTATTTTTGTGATGCTTATCCTCTCTATCTCATCTACATCTATTCATAGGGTCAGCAGTCAGTGTTTGCAGCATGTCTGATCAAAGTGACAGCCAGAACAGGGAAGAGGAGCAGATTCAAATGAGTGAGGGCACTAGTCCCTCTAGTTCCTCAGATGATGGCAGCAGGAGCACCCCAAGCAACTTACCCAAAGCTGCCACCAGGAACAAGAAGAAGAAAACCTCAGGCTCTGAGGATGAAGACTATGTGGCAGAAGAGGATGAAGCCACCTCCAAGAAAGTGCTCAAGAAGGAGTATGGCACTGCTGCAACCACCAAGCCAGGTCTGAACAGGAAAGTCCCTGCCAAGAGGACTCCTATGCTGAAAGTCAGAGCATCAACTAAGGAAACTGAGAGATCAGAACCCAAGGAGCCAGTAGTGGATAAAAAGAAGAGGAAGGAAAGGGTCAAGAAGACCATGGCCAGAGTTGTTGGGAAGCCTTCCATGATGGAAGAGGAGGAAGAAGAAGAGGCTGCTGCTCCAGCTCCCAAAGCTCAGAAGCTCATGGGTGATGCCATAAGGTCAGGGGCTGCTTCATCAAAGCCCAAAGAAGCACCTAAGGCTGCTTCCAAGCCCAAGACTGCACCCAAGAGGAATACTAGGAACATCCCAGTTGCTGAAAAGAACAAAGCCCCAGTGCCTGAAGTTGTTGCAGAAGAAGAAGAAGATGAAGAGCATGTTCTGAGGAAGTTGAAGCCTAAGATTCCAGATCATAACGATGCTCATCATGTTGCTGAGAACATGAAGCTGAGAAAGGATGCAGGACTCAGACAATGGAGGTTGACTGATCCTTATGCAGTCAGGAGGAGAACTATTGTAGACTACAGGTTCCATACAAAGGAACAGCAGGACTTCTATGAGACTGTGTTGCCGGACAAGAAACCAATAATCTGTGATATGAGATGGATCGATTGGAAATACATCAAGGAGAATGAGGAACACTACCTAGGAGTGCTTGACAGCTTCAAGGGTTGTGGAGTGGATGACTTTGTTGGGCAGAAGCTCACAAAGTGGAATGATGAGCTCATAATGCAATTCTACTCCACAGCACATTTCTATCCAGATGGCAGAATAGTTTGGATGTCTGAAGGTACAAGGTACCAGTCCACTATTGAAGAACGGGCAAATCCGATCAATGCACCAAAGGAGAAACAAGATGACTTGGATGTCTATGCCAAGAAGAAAATGGATCACAACTCTATGGCACATATGTACAAGGATATCCCAGATGATGCTCTTGAGACTCACAAGTTTGGGTCTGTACATTTTCTTCTGTCAGGACTGCCAACCATCAACTGGATCCTCAGGCACACACTCTTGCCCAAGTCAGGTGATCATAACATGATCAGAGGCCATGCTATTAATCTGCTACACTTGTTTGATGTGCCTCAAAATTTCAAGGTTATGAGCCTCATTGTTGAAACAATCAAGAGGACAGCTGCAGACCAGAAGAGAAGTTGTGGGTATGCCCCACAGATCCAGGAGCTGATTAACACCAAGATGGGCACTAGCACTTACTTGTTGGACAAGGAACACATGCCTATCTATCCAGACTTTGAGGACAACCAAGTGGTTATGGATGAAAATGAACCATCTTCAGTGCAAGCACAAGCTAAGAAGGAGAAGGCAAACACTGAGAAGGCTACCAAGATGCCAACAATTGATGAGGCATCTGAGTACTTCCTGAAGAGCAAACAAGACCATCTTGGTTACTTGATAGCATCCACTCTAAGGATTGAGAAAGGGTTGGCCACCCTAACTCAAAACCAGGAGAGCCTGGAGAGGATCATGGAGCGGAAGTTCTATGACTTGGATGTGAAAGTAACTGAGATCCAGTCTGTTGTGGAGCAACTCCAAGATGATATGCATGAGAGGAAGGGGAAGACAACCACTGAGGCATTTGCTAGAGTGCCTAGAGCTTAGAGATCAACTGATGTGCCTGTGACAGACACAAGAGCAACATCATCTGCACCTGCTACAGCTTCAGTGCCACCAGCTCCAGCATCTACTCCACCAGCTCCAACTTCATCAACTGATGCCTTCGTCCTTGGAGTCATATCTACACCACAACATCAAGACCAAGCCTGAGAGACGACATAGTACTATGCATTTTCTAGGAACTTTTTGGTAACTTGTTGCCAAAGAGGGAGAAAAATGTATAGATCATAGGGTTCGAGAGAGAGAGTTTGCTTTTGTTCTCTCTTGTCTTTGTGGTTGACCTTTATTTGATTTCGCTTGCTTGAGATACTTTATTGCCTGTGTGATACAATGATGATCATGTGTTTGATCATATGCTACATTAATGCTTGTTGGATGACATTATCCTCTCTTATCTCTATATGATTATTCACTTTTCTTGGTGATGAGTGCATGTATTTTGAATATTATCTTTTTGAGTGCTCCACCAAGATGTATGTGACATGGGAGAGTACCTCATGAACATAACTCAATGTGCATTTTCAGTCCAAAGCAAAGCTTAAACTATGCACAAATTTAGGGGGAGCTCTCACATTTCACATACTTCTCAAAGCGACGATGTTTTTCAATCTTATTATCATTTGTCGAAGCTTTGATCTATATGTTGTCATCAATTACCAAAAAGCGGGAGATTGAAAGTGCAACTATCCCTAGGTGGTTTTGGTAATTCCTAACAACATATAGCTCATTGAGCTAATACTATTCCAAGACAAATATTTCAGGAAAGCTCAATGAATGGCATGGCATGGATGAGAAAAGTGGATCCCTCAAAATGCTAAGGATAAAAGGATTGGCTCAAGCATCAAGCTCAAGACTCTACATTTTATATTTTAGTGATCCAAGATCACATTGAGTCTATAGGAAAAGCCAATACTATCAAGGAGGGATGAGGTGTTGCTTAATGAGTTTCTTGCTTCATAGTGCTTAGTGATATGCTCCAAAACCCTCAACTACTTCCCACATCCACATATGACCTAATCCAAAAGTCAAACTCGGCCCCACCGATTCTTTCTATCTGGCGCCACTGAGTTCAGATGTCATAGCCACTGCCACAAACCATAGGCAAATCGGTCTCACCCATAGGGATCTCGGTCTCATCGAGATGGGATTGTAATCTCTCTGCTTCCCTTCATAATGCTTTGGTCTCTCCGAGATGAGCGATCGGTCCCACCGAGATTGCAATGTAAACTCTGTGTTTCCTTTTCGTAACATTTTTGTCCCACCGAAATGAGCGAACCGGTCCCACCGAGTTTACCTGACCAAATCTCTGGTTAGCTTATTACCAAAATCGGTCTCACCGAGTTTGTGTAATCGGTCTCACCGAGATTACGTTATGCCCTAACCCTAACCATATCGGTCCTACCGAGTTGCATGTCGGTCCCACCGAAAACCCTAACGATCACATTGTTTACTAAATCGGTCTAACCGAGTTTGTTGATTCGGTCCCACCGAGATTGGTAAATTGTGTGTAACGGTTAGATTTTGTGTGGAGGCTATATATACCCCCTCCACCTCCTCTTCATTCGTGGAGAGAGCCATCAGAACAAACCTACACTTCCAACTTACCATTTCTGAGAGAGAACCACCTATTCATGTGTTGAGACCAAGATATTCCATTCCTACCATATGAATCTTGATCTCTAGCCTTCCCAAAGTTGCTTTCCACTCAAATCTTCTTTCCACCAAATCCAAATTCTGTGAGAGGGAGTTGAGTGTTGGGGAGACTATCATTTGAAGCACAAGAGCAAGGAGTTCATCATCAACACACCATTTGTTACTTCTGGAGAGTGGTGTCTCCTAGATTGGCTAGCTGTCACTTGGGAGCCTCCGACAAGATTGTGGAGTTGAACCAAGGAGTTTGTAAGGGCAAGGAGATCGCCTACTTCGTGAATATCTACCGCTAGTGAAGCAAGTCCTTCGTGGGAGATGGCCATGGTGGGATATACAAGGTTGCTTCTTCGTGGACCCTTCTTGGGTGGAGCCCTCCATGGACTCGCGCAGCCGTTACCCTTTGTGGGTTGAAGTCTCCATCAACGTGGATGTACGATAGCACCACCTATCGGAACCACGACTCAAAAATCACCGTGTCTCCAAATTGCGTTTGAAATCTCCAAACCCTTCCCTTTACATTCTTGCAAGTTGCATGCTTTATTTTCCGCTACTCATATACTCTTTGCATGCTTTCTTGAATTGCATTCAGATTGCTTGACTTGTGCTAAGTTTGCTAAAATCTGCCAAAGACTAAAATTGGGAAAAGGTTAAGTTTTTATTTGGTCAACTAGTCTAATCACCCCCCTCTAGACATACTTCAAGATCCTACACGCGGGTTGAGATGGAGGGAGTTGTCGGAGCACAATGAGACAAAGATATATCTTAAATATTTCGGGCTAACAAGGCGCGGGTTGAAATTTCCGGACAAGCCTAACGTCTACTGTACCAAATCAATGCGCACTACAAATGTCACTCAAAACTTTGAATTCATGTTATGTTCAATTAAAATATTTCGCTACGTGTATAATGCATGCAACCTACTACTCAAATTAACGTTTTAGTGCATTCCAAACGTATATACTACCGCTTCAATATGAACTAAATTTGAATTTGTTTCTCTATTTGAATAAGATATATAGTAATGATTGTTGTGAAGTCAAAGCATTTGAATTCGTTTCTCTGTTTTAATAAGATCTACAATCATCATTATTGTCAAGTTAAACCATCGTTTGTGTATTATCTTCACAGCACACCACATGATTAGTCCCGAGTTACATATGAACTATGTGTACTATATGAACTCGAACTCGATTATTTGAATCCACTTTATTTTGATTTCAAATCACACTACATTTCTAGCTCTTGCTAGATCTTCATAATCTAAACCATGTCTCATATGTATAATGTGTTTATCACATGATGTGCCCCACCCCCTACGCCTACAAGTATTTAGATGTGAGTTGCAAACACCACACATTACCACAAATTCAAATAAAATGTGAGAATGTTCGACATATAGTATTGTTTAGATTGTTCGATATTTAGTTGTAAGCTGCAAACGCCACACATTATCACAAACTCAAATAAAATGTGAGATTGTTTGATGTATAGTATGGTTTACATTGTTCGGCATTTAGCTGTGAGTTGCAAACGCCATGCATTATCACATTATGGTATAACATGTGCACAACACGTGTATCATTGGTATATTCATGCATGCATATGTTTAAAACACTATGATCTCCTATTCAAATATATGAATCCGCTTTCATATCAAATTATGATCTTTGTTAGTCTCTTACACCCACACAATCCTCTAACCTTTGTAGCTACCACTAACTTTCTCTCGTGCATGCACACGCCCTCCTCGCCCTCCCCCTCCCTCGGTATTCTATCCACCGGACACATTCTTTTTTTTAGGTCGTTCTCCCAGAGTCTCCACAACTCCTTTCCGACACACACCGATCGATAAACCTCTCTAGTGATGCCTGCCTACAACATACAAACACACCTTCAACCTCCTCCGTTATATGTCCTTGCCTCGTGTCTCTCATACGGTCACACACACGTGTAAACTCTCGCCCCTCTTTTCATCGGTCTCACAACCGCACACTCCTCCCCCTATCTAGCTAGTAGCCGGGCCTCTCACACCACCTCCTAGCTCCATTCTCTCTGTCTATCCGTCTCGATGGGCCTTATTTGCCTCTAACAAATGGATGTACACCGACCGATTTCTCGCTATACATATAGCTAGCTAGGTCCTTATAACTCGTTTTTACCCATGCGTCGATCGATCTACCTCATTAGTTGTGTCTCCCCCTTCCTCCGACAAACAACAATTGATCTACCGATCTAGTTAGATTTTCTTACCAAACACATGGTTCCCCTTCATCATCCATGGATGCGTCCCGACAGATCTATCATGCACATGCACACACATAAACACATCCCCACTCTTATTGATAACATTGCAGTTCCACCCTCAGTTTGTTTAGTAGGCCTCTCCCACCATCTTCGAGAAGCAACTCCATCACCCATCCAGCACTCTACCCCTCTCCTTCCCTCTCTCTCTCTCTCTCCTCTCTCTCTCTCTCTGTCCCATCATATTTCCCGTCCTTCAGTTATGTATGGATGTCGACCGATCTCCCTCAAGACATAGATGGGTCTTTCCTTCTCAACACATATACGAGTCGTTCTACCTCTATAGTTAGGCCTCTGCCTACCCCTCCCCCCACCCCCTCCCCCCCACACACACCGATACATCGAGTGCTCTAGTCATGTCTCCCTGCCACACACAAACTTGACATGTGCCCTCTAACTTTCCGGTAGGCCAATCGCCCTATATCTTTGACTACCACACACACACAATTTCGATGGCTCTCTTCATCGATCTCGCACCCACCCACTTGATCCTCTCTTCGACTCTATCGATAGCTATGACCCCTCCCTCTCTTCTCGTGGATTGCTTGACCCTCTATATATGATATGGATAGGCCACCATTTCACACACGTTGCATGCAAAATTTTGTTTGAGATGTCATCGACACGTATTCCCACAAATAATTCACAAAATCAACCCCCACCCCGCCCCCACCCCAAAACAAAATACACTCACGAACGCGCTTTGTATCTCTCACACACACCCACGTAGGTGGGGGACGTGCACGAAGAGAAGAGGTGCATGCACGATGCACGTACTCCCGTCTCTTTCCCAACCACGCCCGCGCGGGTACACGGTGGAGCTCATTTCTGTACGAAAAAGGCAGCCCACGTGGTAATTTGGCACGTGTACTGGTTGTCCATTTGGTGGAGGGAGGATCGTCTACCACGGGTGAGGGAGTTCCGGACTAGGGGGTGTCCGGATAGCCGAACTATCATCATCGGCCGGACTCCAAGACTATGAAGATAGAAGATTGAAGACTTCGTCCCGTGTCCGGATGGGACTTTCCTTGGCGTGGAAGGCAAGCTTGGCGATACGGACATGTAGATTTCCTACCATTGTAACCGACTCTGTGTAACCCTAGCCCTCTCTGGTGTCTATATAAACCGGATGGCTTTAGTCCATAGGACGAACAACAATCATACCATAGGCTAGCTTCTAGGGTTTAGCCTCCTTGATCTCGTGGTAGATCCACTCTTGTAACACATATCATCAATATTAATCAAGCAGGACGTAGGGTTTTACCTCCATCAAGAGGGGCCGAACCTGGGTAAAACATCGTGTCCCTTGTCTCCTGTTACCATCCGCTTAGACGCATAGTTCGGGACCCCCTACCCGAGATCCACCGATTTTGACACCGACATTGGTGCTTTCACTGAGAGTTCCTCTGTGTCGTCACCGATAGGCTCGATGGCTTCTTCGACCATCATCAACGACGCAGTCCAGGGTGAGACCTTTCTCCCCGGACAGATCTTCGTATTCGGCGGCTTCGCACTGCGGGCCAATTCGCTTGGCATCTGGAGCAGATCGAAAGCTACGCCCCTGGCCGTCAGGTCAGGTTTGGAAGTTTGAACTTCACGGCTGACATCCGCGGGGACTTGATCCTCGATGGATTCAAGCCACAGCCGAGCGTGCCGCACTGTCACGGCGAGCATGATTTAGCTCTGCAGCCGGACAGTACCCTGGAAGCCGCACTCGAACTCGCTCCGATCTTCAATTCGGAGCCGGTTGCGCAGATCGAGGATGGATGGCTAGACACCGCCTCGGGGGCTGCAACCTCTACGGCGATAGAGCCGAACACTGACCTTGTTCCTCATAAAGCTCATGACTTCGAGGTGCCAGACTCCTTGCCGGACTCTGAACCTCCCGCGCCCCCTCCGATCAAATCCGATTGGGCGCCGATCATGGAGTTCACCGCAGCGGACATCTTTCAACACTTACCTTTCGGCGACATCCTGAGTTTGCTAAAGTATCTCTCGTTATCAGGAGAGCCCTGGCCGGACTGCGGCCAGGACGGTTGGGATGCGGATGACGAAGAAATTCAAAGCCCACCCACCACCCACTTGGTAGCCGCTGTTGACGATCTAACTGACATGCTAGACTACGACTCCGAAGACATCGACGGTATGGACGATGATGCCGAAGATGAACAAGAACCAGCGCCTACCGGGCACTGGAAAGCCACCTCATCATATGACATATACATGGTGGATATCCCAAAGGATGGGAATGGCGAAGGAACAGAGGAGGATGACCCCTCCAAGAAATAGCCCAAGCGCCGGCGTCAGCGGCGCCGCTCTAAATCCCGCCACAACAAGAATGAAGATTCCGGCACCGGAGATAACAATACACTGGACAGTGCCGAAGACAACCCACTCCAGCAAGATCCAGCGCAGGAGGATGGAGACGCCAGCCCTCATGAGAGAGCGGCAGAAGAAGAGGTAGAGGATTATATGCCTCCCTCCAGACACGAAGCGAGCCTCGACGACGATGAATTCATCGTGCCTGAGGATCCCGTCGAACAAGAGCGTTTTAAACGCAGGCTTATGGCCATGGCGAACAGCCTCAAGAAAAAGCAGCAACAGCTTAGAGCTGATCAAGATCTGCTAGCCGACAGATGGACTGAAGTCCCCGCGGCCGAAGAGCATGAGCTCAAATGCCCCTCCAAAAGCTACCCTAAATGCAAGCTGCTCCCCCGCTTAGAGGAGGAAGCATATGAACCCGCATCACCAGGAGACAATACGGCTGACCGACCACCCCATGGTCGCGACAGAGAGGCCTCTAGGCCCTTCAATAGACCCGTACCCCGGCATCGCTCGAAAAGCACAAGGCCACAGGGGAATGCTCCGGACTTGCGAGATATATTGGAGGATAAGGCAAGACAATCAAGATCGATCTATGGATCGCGTGGGTGCCCCATGGTACTTGACGACAACCGTCGCGCCGGACACAGTAAGTCTGGCCGGGCCGAACAGAACAGACAAAGCTCTTTTGAGCTCCGTCGTGATATCGCCCAGTACAGAGGCACCGCACACCCACTATGCTTCACAGATGAAGTAATGGATCATCAAATCCCCGAAGGGTTTAAACCCGTGAATATCGAATCTTACGATGGCACAACAGACCCCGCGGTTTGGATCGAAGACTATCTTCTTCACATCCACATGGCCCGCGGTGACGATCTTCACGCCATCAAATATCTCCCCCTCAACCTTAAAGGACCAGCCCAGCATTGGCTTAACAGCTTGCTAGCAGAGTCAATTGGGAGTTGGGAAGACCTGGAAGCCGCATTCCTCGATAACTTCCAAGGCACGTATGTGCGACCACCAGATGCTAATGACCTAAGCCACATAATTCAGCAGCTAGACGAATCGGCCAGACAATTCTGGACACGGTTCTTAACCAAGAAAAACCAAATCGTCGACTGTCCGGATGTGGAGGCCCTCGCAGCCTTCAAGCATAACATCCGCGACGAGTGGCTTGCCCGGCACCTGGGACAGGAAAAGCCGAAATCCATGGCAGCCCTTACATCACTCATGACCCGCTTTTGTGCGGGTGAGGACAGCTGGCTAGCACGCAGCAACAACCTCAGCAAAAATTCTGGCAGTCCGGATTTCAAGGATCGGAATGGCAGGTCGCGTCGTAACAAAAGCAAACGCCGCATCAACGGCGACAATAGTGAGGATACGGCAGTCAATGCCGGATTCAGAGGCTCCAAACCCGGTCAGCAGAAAAAACCATTCAAAAGAACTGCTCCGGGTCCGTCCAATTTGGACTGAATACTCGACCGCTTGTGCCAGATACACGACACCCCCGAAAAGCCAGCTAACCACACCAATAGGGACTGTTGGGTATTCAAGCAGGAAGGCAAGTTAATTGCCGAAAAAAACGACAAGGGGCTGCATAGCGATGACGAGGAAGAGACCCGACCGCCGAACAATAGAGGACAGAAGGGTTTCCCCCCATAGGTGCAGACGGTGAACATGATATACGCAATGCACATACCCAAAAGGGAGCGGAAGCATGCACTCAGGGATGTATACGCGATGGAGCCAGTCGCCCGAAGTTCAATCCATGGTCCTCCCGCCCGATCACTTTTGACCGAAGGGACCACCCCACCAGCATCCACCACGGCGGATTCGCCGCATTGGTCTTAGACCCAATCGTCGATGGATTTCACCTCACCAGAGTCCTAATGGACGGCGGTAGTAGCCTGAACCTGCTTTATCAGGATACAGTGCGCAAAATGGGCATAGACCCCTCAAGGATTAAACCTACCAAGACGACCTTTAAAGGCGTCATACCAGGTGTAGAAGCCAATTGTAGCAGTGCGGCCCCAACCCCTGCCCCTGCAAAACGTCCAAACAGGTCCTTCGCATACACCATTACGCTCTGAAGATACCATGGGCATGGGGAGAGGGGCACGACCACAATAAGCCCAGACTGCGGCTCAACCACACCAGGGGCTCTCAAGTGTGTCGTTCTTTTTTTCTTTTTACCTTTTATTTTTTACCCATAGGACTCCGTTCGTCAGAGGCCCTGTCCGGCAGCAGACGTGCCGAACTCACGATGCAACAGCCAGGGAAGGATACAGGCTACAACGAATATACAGGTGGTCTCCATTACGAGCATTTTTATACACCAATCCGCAGCCTACCCCTGGAGGGGGATATGTTTAACAGTCCCATCCCTTGCTTATCGCACTATTTGTATCGTTCTGCATTCATAGTAGCACTTATTGAATAAAACAATGCAACACCTTTTTGCTTATAATTGCATTCCTTTTTCATACATATGTTCATCTACGACATGTCGCATCCATACACTTTGGTACGGCTAAAAACACACCAGGGGCTTATGCTTCCCGCAGCATGGTGTGATAAGTCCGAACACTTTCAAAAGTGCGGCACCCCGAACTTATAGCATTATATGCATCGGCTCTGAATCATGTCTTGGGTCAATAGTTGGGTTTGCCCGGCTCCCATGGTTTGGTACCTTACGTTCCGTTGTATCGGCCAAGGTAGCACTGGGAGAACCACTGCGATTGCCCCCCAGTTGAGCTAGGTTAACGCCTCAGTGGAGAAAGCTAAAACTGACCGTCATGATGAGGCGAGAGCCGGTCGCTGTTCGAGAGGTTTTTGTGAGTCCTTAAAGACTTATGCCGCTTAGAGCGAGGAGCCGGATCTTGTCCAGCCCAGGCATGGATAGCGCGCCAAATTCAGCCTTCCGAAGACTAGGGGCTTCGCAGAAATTTAATATTATAGAATTCTATGGCTAAGTGAGAGTGTTCAAGCATTATAAGTCTGGTTGCCTTGTTCGCTGTGTTGAGCGCCTCCCTAGATGGACCCAAAAATGGGAACAAGAGTGCTCAAGTTTATCCCGAACACCCCAGCACTCGTGGCATGGGGGCTGAAGCCGACGACTTGCCATCTCTCAGATTTGATAAACAGCCGCACAGAAGGTAATATTTTAAATTAACAAGCGTTGCTTAGCGCATATGAACTAAGTTTTCAGCGCACAGGATAACAAAATGTGATTCTACTCAAAAATTACATCTTTGGAGCACTCCCCCGGAATAGTGCAGGCGCCCTTCAGCACACTCTTATAATACATCTCGGGCGTGCGATGCTCCTTGCCCTCTGGTGGCGGGTCCATCACAAGCTTCTGGGCATCCATCTTGCCCCAGTGCACCTTTGTACGGGCAAGGGCCCGACGGGCACCCTCAATACAGGCGGAGTGCTTGATGACTTCAACCCACGGGCACGCATCCACCAGCCGCCGCACCAGGCCGAAGTAGCTCCCTGGCATAGCCTCCTTAGGCCACAGCCGAACTATGAGGCCCTTCATGGCCTGTTCGGCCGCCTTGTGGAGCTTGACCAGCTGCTTCAGTTGGTCGCTAAGGGGCACCGGATGTCCGGCCTCAGCATACTGAGACCAGAAGACCTTCTCCGTCGAGCTCCCCTCCTCGGCCTGGTAGAATGCGGCAGCATCGGACACACTGCGAGGAAGATCTGCGAACGCTCCTGGAGAGCTCCGAATTCGGGTAAGCAACAGGTAATTAACACTCACATGCTTACTTTGCATGAAAAATGCCTTACCCGCTGCTATTTTCTTCACCGCCTCAATCTCCTGGAGGGCCTTGTAGGCTTCGGCCTTAGCGGATTTGGCATTCTCAAGAGCCGTTGCAAGCTCAGACTCTCGAGTCTTCGAGTCACGCTCCAGGCTCTCATGTTTTTTCACGAGATCCTGGAGCTCTTGCTGTACCTCCGCCACCCCGCCTCCTGCTTCTCTCGCTCGGTGCGCTCCGCGGCCGCATTGCGTTCGGCCGTGGCCACCGCCTCTTTCAGGGTCGCCACCTCGTTAGTGGCCCCTGTAATACCCACATTATCCTTGTCATTCTTTCCGCACCAAAATCCTTTTCTGTAAGGTACAATTTTAATAAGGTGTTACTCACCTTCCTTATCCTCGAGCTGCTTCTTGGCACGGCCAAGCTTGTTCTCGGACAGCTCGAGGTTTTCCTTTAAAGTATTGACCTCCACAGTCAGTGCGACAGAGGTTAGCAGCGCAGCCTGCAATCCCATATTGACATATTTTTTAGGACTCCTGCGTATATCTTTTTAGATCCTCAGTCCGTCTTTTCTTCCCGAACGCCGAACCGAGCATCAGGGGCTACTGTCTATGCGGTACCATTTTATACATATTGAAATTCTTACCTCAAAACCTGTTAAAAGGCTTCTGCAGCCTTTGGTCAGCCCGCTCTTGGCGAGCTGCACCTTCTGAATCACCGCACTCATAATAGTGCGGTGTTCCTCTTCGATGGAGGCGCCGTTGAGCGCCTCTAGCAAATTATCCGGCACCTCCGGTTGGACGGAGGCAGCCGGCGTCACGGTCTTGCCCTTCTTGCGAAGGGGTCGCCCGCCGGACTCCGGAGCCACTGTGGGTTCCGGGGCCGAGTCCGGTGCAAAGTCCGGGAGGTTGTCCTGTGACACCTCCGGGGCCTCCGCCTCCTGGTGAGTCCCTTCCTGGGATCCCACCTCGGCATCGTCCGCGGCGCGAGGGGTGGAGGCAGTCGGAAGGGAATCCATATCCGATGCACCTAAGGACCCGCTCGACGAAGCGGGAAGATCATCCTTAGGCGGACTGCAGGGTTGTATGCGGCATTAAAAAGACATTATGTGGCGAAAAGGAAAAACCTTGAAGTTATTCGGGAGTCCAGATACTTATGATCTCGCCAGGGGCTTGGCCCTTGGAGGCCAGTCCTCGTCATCGTCACTGGCGTTGATGGAGCAGTCCGGGGGAAGAGTTTTTCCCTTCTTGGACCCCTCGGCCTCCCTTGTTGGGGAGGCCTTCCTTTTCTTCCCTCCCCCCACTGGGGGAGAGGCTTTCTTCTTCTACTCCTCGCCTTGGTGGGAGGAGTCAGCCTCGGATTCATCATCCGATAGCACCTGAAAGTGGGAACTCTTCCGAGTCCCCGTGGCCTTCTTCTTGGCCTTCTTCTCCGGCACCACGTGGGGTGCCGGAGCCAGCAGCCCCATTAGACGGGCGTCCGCTAGGTCCTCTGGCAATGGAGCTAGACAGATAGTCCGTTCGGCCTTCGCCAGCCAGTCCTGTCAAAGGTAAAGGGAGTTTAGATCCCACATAGAGTCAAACTATGGAAAGCAAGTGGCAAAATCACTTACCTCATCAACTGGACTCTGCGAGCGGAATCCGCGATCTTCGGTAGCGGATGCGGGAGCCTCGGCGCCTTTGAAAAGCACCTTCCAGACATCTTCGTACGTAGTGTCGAAGAGCCCGCTCAGAGTCTGGTGCTGCGCCGAATCAAACTCCCACATGTTGAAGCCCCGTCGCTGGCACGGGAGAATCCAGCGGATGAGCATGACCTGGACTATGTTGACAAGCTTTAGCTTCTTGTCCACCAGCTTCTGGATACAGGCTTGGAGTCCGGTCAGCTCCTCCGAATCCCCCCAGATCCGGCCACTCTCTTTCCAGGAGGTGAGCCATGTAGGGATGCCGGATCTGAATTCGGAGGCCGCAGCCCAATCAGGGTCACGCGGCTCAGTGATATAGAACCACCCCGATTGCCACCCCTTAATGGTTTCCACAAAGGTGCCCTCCAGCCACGTAACGTGGGACATCCTGCCCACCATGGCGCCTCCGCACTCCGCTTGGCTGCCCTTCACAACCTTCGGCTTGACACTGAAGGTCTTGAGCCACAAGCTGAAGTGGGGCTGGATGCAGAGGAAGGCCTCGCACACGACGATAAACGACGAGATGTTCAGGATGAAATTCGGGGCCAGATCATGGAAATCTAGGCCGTAGTAGAACATGAGCCCCCGGACGAAGGGATGAAGTGGGAAGCCCAGTCCGTGGAGGAAATGGGGAAGAAATACTACCCTCTCATGGGGCCTAGGGGTGGGGATGAGCTCTCCCTCGTCGGGGAGCCGATGCGCGATGTCGCTAGACAAATATCCGGCGTCGTGCAGCTTCTGGATCTGCCCCTCCATGACGGAGGAGGCCATCCACTTGCCTCCCGCTCTGGACATAGTTGGAGAAGGTTGAGGTGAGAAGTGCGGACTTGGGCGCTGGAGCTCGAGTTCGCGGAGATGGATAAGCCAAGGAGGAAGAAGGCGCGGGTAAAAGGATTGGATCTTTATCCCCTTATATGGGCGGACAAAAACATGTGTCCCCACCGGCCTGGTAAAACTCGCTTATCTCCCAAGCGTCACAATCAATGGCGCGGTTGGGTTACCCACGTCCGTATTGGTGGGGATCCCGAAATTAGGGGAACACGATCTCTGCTTCGACAAGACGTGCCAAGGAAACTGCTTCGTTAAACGTGCGGAGGTGGAACAATAAAAACAATTTGAGTAAAGGCTTGGCAGTGGTGTGACGTCATGCCATAAAGTACGTCAGCAGATTGAACTTGTGTAATGTTATTCTCTCTACGGTGGTGCGTGGAATTTATTTTTGCAGAGCCGGACACTATCCTGGCGTTCACAATCTTCTATAAATTATTCGGAGGAAGAACCCGCCTTGCAATGCCGAAGACAACATGCGCGCCGGACTCGTCGTCATTGAGGCCTGGTTCAGGGGCTACTGAGGGAGTTCCGGACTAGGGGGTGTCCGGATAGCCGAACTATCATCATCGGCCGGACTCCAAGACTATGAAGATAGAAGATTGAAGACTTCGTCCCGTGTCCGGATGGGACTTTCCTTGGCGTGGAAGGCAAGCTTGGCAATACGGATATGTAGATTTCCTACCATTGTAACCGACTCTGTGTAACCCTAGCCCTCTCCGGTGTCTATATAAACCGGATGGCTTTAGTCCATAGGACGAACAACAATCATACCATAGGCTAGCTTCTAGGGTTTAGCCTCCTTGATCTCGTGGTAGATCCACTCTTGTAACACATATCATCAATATTAATCAAGCAGGACGTAGGGTTTTACCTCCATCAAGAGGGCCCGAACCTGGGTAAAACATCGTGTCCCTTGTCTCCTGTTACCATCCGCCTAGACGCACAGTTCGGGACCCCCTACATGAGATCCGCCGGTTTTGACATCGACAACGGGTGAACAAACAAACTATGAGTTGACGCGTTATGTTAAATTAAAAAAAGAGGCAAACCATGTGGGGCCTACCTTGGAGGCAAGGCTCTATACACTGGAGTAATTTTGATGTGTCCCGTCAACTCGCAGAAGAAGGAGAAGCTTGCTTAGTACACCGTCTCCCCCGCCCACGGGCGCGGTGGCTCACAGGATGAGGTGAAGCTTGCTCCGCCTTATGCCCGCTCCCTCGCCCATGTGCGCGGTGGCTCGCAGGACGAGGAGAAAAATTTACTACTCCCTCCGTTTACTCCTTGTCCCTACTAATACCTTGGTTATAGAGATTATATCATATTGTTTGGAATATATATGTCCTTTAGTAGATTTCAATTTGAACTACTAGTACATACTCCAAACATTGATGTATATAGACGTATTTTAGAGTGTAGATCCACTCATTTTGATCCGTATGTAGTACTCTCCCTCGCCCCTCGACCCTCGCCCATGTGGTGGACGTGCAGCAATTCATTCGGTCTCATATAGCCAGAACGATATATACTGCACTACCATTATTGCTCGACTTCCCGAAGAGGCGAAGAGCCAATCGCAAGGTTAATATTTTGGAGATGCCAAGCGCAAGGTTATAGGAGAATGAGTACTAGGTGCCGCATCATTTATAAATAAAGTTTTTTTCTTCAATGGAACGTACGCAATATGATAGGTTCATATGGAGAGAAAAGGAAACCCCTCCACTATATACATAGTTAGGACGGGCCAGCCTACACGGTTGCTTGTTGGGGTTTCTCTCTTCACACTCTCTCGCACAAAATGACTGTGGCCACATCTCTAACATCCTGGCGGATCACGTCCGCCAGGGGAAGGGGTGGATGCTTAGTGTAGATGCGGTCGCCGTCGCCGACGGTGAAAACCCATTGTTGGCACGTCCCGATCAGGGGTCCCTGCCGTTCTCTCTCACAAAACCGGTGAGGTTGCCTCCCTTGCTCACTGCCACGACGTGGGAAGTTGCCGCCTCCCGCCGCCCTCCTCAAGGTTGAGCTACGTCCCAACATCCCTTAGGTACAACTCCCTTTACAGCCAGCTTGCACCACTGCTCCAGCTGCCCACATCACTCCATGTGGATATTTCTCTACTTCTTTGCCACGCACATACCTCTACTAGCTTCTGCGTACTGTATTTTTGTGAGTTTATGTCTCATCAGCTAGTCCCAGTAATATTATTCTAATCAGGCTTCTTCAATTTCTTTGCCACATGGATGCTCATCTCGATTTTGGTGAAACCTCACAAAATGATCCGATGGTCAAAAGGTTGCAAACTTCATTTTTTTAGGAAGTTCGAACGTTGCCAGCAAATTGAAGCCTGGTTAGGGTTCACGGTTCAAGGGCTAGGGACTGCATGGATTGTTTTTTTTCTTTAGCTGCCTCTGTTCCAAAATAAGTGTCAACTTTAGTAGTAGTACAACTTTGTACTAAAGTTTGCATAAAGTTGAGACACTTATTTTGGAACGGAGGGAGTACATATTTGCTATGATCTGTCAATCATTGAGATGCAATAGCATGCATGTTAGTCTCCTTTGTATTTGATGAAATGTTGCAACGGGCAACCTTGGATGCAAGATACATGTAACAGAAGCTGGAAGCTTCATAGCATTGTACAAATTTATCTCGCTGATAAATTACAGTACATACTATACTAGTACTTCCTCCGTTCCTAAATATAAGTCTTTGTAGAGATTTCACCATGAACCACATGCGGATGTATATAGATGCATTTTAAGTGTAGATTCATTCATTTTGTTCCGTATGTAGTTCACCTAGTGGAATCTCTACAAAGACTTATCTACTAGTAATAGCTAGCCCCCACTACTAGGATTTCTCTATCCTCTCCTTGAGCCACATCATCAAAATTAATGTAGCCGTTAGATGAACTAAATCAGTCCATAATAGCCGTCTGATCTAGACGTTGAGGGGCTCCGCACTAAGCCACATGCAAGCATGCAGAAATACCGTGGCATGCATGTGAGTGGGTTTTAAATCACATCAACATGTCTGCATGCAAGCATGCACCGGTAGCATGCATGTAAGTGAGCTTTTAAGTCCGATTAACATGTCAAAAAGAAAAATATAATCCCATTATGTAGGAGTTGGCTGATCTTTTTTCCTTACGTGGGATGATCTAAATGATGATGGGAGTTTATTTACTTTGGCTACCACATTTGTAATGCGGTTATAGAGTGTTTTTAGTTCTATGAAATCGATAATTTTGCACAGAGAGATATACGGCTGTTCCGCGGCAACGTGCGGGGACTCATCTAGTAATATTTAAGAACGGATAGAGTACTATGTAAAGAGTTAGGTGTCACACGGTGTCCAGAAAATATGGTGATAGTGTGAGGTAGGCCATGTAATCACTGAGCCTGCATGTTTTCACTGCTCTTGCACTCATCTGCTGTAAGAATGGAGAAAATTGTAATCTAGTAGTACATCCTTTCGCCGAAAGCGTGGGACATCCAGCAGTCCTACCACCTCAGTAATAAAGACCAATGAGCCGTCAAATCACATAGACCCAGTAGTAAGTTGGATGGACGAAGCAACCATCACTCTTGCGCCAGTGAGAGGTCGCGTCCGCTCTGCCCCGGCATGAATGCGGCACCGATTCTTTGGAGCGGCGTTGACCGTTTCGGGCGAGAAGCGCGCGCGGGCGATGGAGGGGCTTTGGGTGGGCCAGGCTGGTCAGGAGCGGGCATGGCAGCTGTCCGCATGTCCCTACCGGACACGCCGGAAATGAGAGGATGCATCGACTCTCGTGGCTAAAATTGTACACTACACACCATCTGTCTATAGGAGTAGGTCGATCTGTCGCTCTCTCTAACACACATGTTGTTAAACACACACACACACACACACGCACATGCATGCACCTTGGTCCCGTTGCACCTTCTAACGTGACTTATTACACCTAGATGGAGGGAGTAGTAAGTATACGAGAAAATATGGTGATAGTGTGAGGTGGGCCATGTAATCACTGAGCCTGCGTGTTTTCACTGCTCTTGCACTCCTCCGCTGTAAGAATGGAGAAAATTGTAATCTATTAGTACCTCCTTTCGCAGAAAGCATGGGACATCCAGCAGTCCTACGACCTCAGTAATAACGACCAATGAGCCATCAAATCACATAGACCGAGCAGTAAGTTAGACGGATGAAGCAACCATCACTCTTGAATCCGCTTCTCCCTTCAACGCAGGCACCAGTGAGAGGTCATCTCCACTCTGCCCGGGAATGAATGTGGCACCGATTCTTTGGAGCCGTGCTGACCGTTTTGGGCGGGAAGCACGAGTGAGCGATGGAGGGGCTTTGGGTGGGCCAGGCTGGTCAGGTGCGGGCGTGGCAGCTGTCCGCATGTCCCTACCGGACGCCCGGAAACGAGAGGATGCATCGACTCTCGCGGATAAAATCGTACACTACACACCATCTCTCTATAGGAGTAGGTCGATCTGTCACACATGCTGTTAAACACACACGCACACGCACACACAGGTTCATAGAATAGGAAAATAGTGCGAGTGCGAAGCCACGGGAAGTGAGATACAAATGGAGTACGTACAAGAAGAGAAGAGGTGACGAATATTCCATCAAACCTGGACTGAGGAGTAGTACTCCCTCCGTCTAGGTGTTAGGTCATCTTACGGAAATCATATATTCCCAAAATGTTTAGGCATCATCCATTAACTTTGCATCTCAATCCCCTCCTGGCCTCGTTGCTAGCGAGTGTTTTTACTTAGGGAGCGTTTGGATCCTTAGCAAGAACAGCTTATAGCATAGCCGGGCAAAGTTAGGCGTTTGGAACTGTTAAAATATGTTAGCTTTTGTGGGCCAGCTAGCTTGGGTGGGCTAGAAAAACCTTGCTAGCTTAGGAGAGCCAGATGGGCTCGCTTCCGACGGCAAATGTTGCGTAGTAGTAACATAGACTTGTAACATATGCATGTTACTAGTCCAAGTTACTCACCACTATGACCAGCCTAGCTAAGCAATGTAACCAAACGCTCCTTACTCTGCCTTTTTATCTCCCCCGTAAACCCAATGCATGGAGCACAACTACGCGTTGATCAGTCAAGAAATCAAAGTCGGCTTGCATGAGAGTTAATACGTGGCCCTGCATGGTAGCTAAAATGGCATATGTTAGTTGTTTGGATTAATTGTTGCGTTTAGAGACAGAAATCAGGGCTTTGATTGGAGGAATGACCGGTCAAGTTTCTCCTTCGCCTCCAATCTGCTTGCACCTTGGTCCTGCTGCACCTTCCAACGTGACTTGTTACACCTAGACGGAGGGAGTAGTACGAGATACGGTGGCACACTGACTTAGGTCAAATACAAGTGCCCAAAATTGTGTGCATGTTATAATAAGGTTCACTTAAAATAGTACGTGAGCGAACAGAGGGATCAATTGGACAGTGTTCCCGAGCAGTAGCGAGATGTGTGAGGTAAGATACACCGCTGGCGCTTTTAATTTTTCTTATTAATTTGTTTGTTTCACCCTCTGACTGGTGGGACCCAACGTACTACATGGAGAGAGGTAAGGTGACTAAGGCTGCATTATTTCTGCACCACTATGGATAGTCTTACCACCAAAGCCACATGACACGATTATGATTGAAATCCCAATGACTCCCACACAAACACAAAAAAAAACACGGCGTGCTTGTCACACGAATGCAGGAATATATAAAAGGTTATTTTCCTCTCGTTGAACATAACGAGAGGGTTGTGTAGCTGGTTAGCCTATTCGCTCATCAAACTTGAGGTCTCGGGTTCGATAACTACACTTGAGCATAATTTGTGCCAAGAGAATTCTTTGACTAGTCAAAATGGATGGATACGGAGCTATACGATCTCGTAGTGACCGTAGTGACTGTATAATCACCTCATCACGTATAAGCTGCAGCCTCGGCACTTGTTTTCTAGGGTTTGCACGCTTCACACTCTCTCTCTCCAGTATATATATACACGCTGGAGCCTCGGCGCTTGCGGTTGCTCTCTTCAAACTCTCTCGCCCTCTCCAGATCTAAACAAGACTTCGTTGGCCTCTCTCTCTCTCCCCTCATTGATGCTCAAAGAGCTGGCAGAACAAGACTTCGTTGGCCTCTTTCTCCCCTCACTGCTGCTCAAAGAGCCGGCAGGATCCATCCGTCGGGAAGGTAAGGAGGCTTAACGTTGTCCCCGTCGGCGAGGGAGGGAATCCACTACCGGCGTAGTTGTTCACTTTCACCCAGCGGCACCGCGGGAGGGCCTCCGACCCCTTCTTCTTTGCCGCCGTCCCGTCGCCCACCAAACCACGCCCCAAGAACCTTAAGGTATAATTTACTTACTCCACATGCACTGCTCTAGCTGCATGTATACCATGTATCTAGGACGTGGTTCAAAGAGGAAAGGAGTGGGGGAAGTAGTGGGAAAAGTTGTATATAGCATGAATCTAGGACGTGGTTCAAAGAGGAAATGAAGGGGGAAAGTAGTTGTATCGCATAAATCTAGGCCGTGGTTAAAAGAGGAAAGGAAGGGGCTAAAGTACTAGTACAGACTGGCTATCCAGCACCTATGTTGGTCAAAAAGGGAAAACAATGACAAACGCAGTACACACATCTATAACGAACTGATCTTTTGTTTTGGGGGACAAGGCTATAGAGTTTGAGCAGGACTAGATTTGATGCGCTCACATTGGGAAAGGTGTCTAAAGATAAAAAAACTGGGACCAACACAAATATGCTCCTTGGTTGTTTGTTCTTTGTTGCAACAGACTGTGCATGACCACAGTACATCGGTAGATGCACATGGTGCTGGTGCATCCACTGTCCCATGCAACTCATTAGCTGTTGTTAATCTAAGGCCCTATTTGGTTAAAAACTCCCTAGTCCCTACCTGCTTGGTTCCAGGGACTAAACATGGACTAGAGGTTATTAAATGACATGCTAAAAGACCATGTTACCCCTAGTAATGAACCAATAGAGACAAAGTGCGATGCGTGGCAGGGGCAATTGTTGGAAAAAGTCCCAAAAAGACTCCCTCGGGGTCTTCTTTTTTTAGTCCCAAATGCCCACTTTTAGTCCCTGAAAGTCCCTCCTGTTCGGTTTAGATGGGACTGACACGGAGTTTTTTTAGTCCCTACACCAAAATGTCCCTGTAAACAAACACCCTCTAATAATGCCGCTGGAAAATTGATGCAATGCCACAGTTAAAAGCAAATTACATGTTCAACGAATTTTATTGTTAATATAATCTCTATGTTAATATTAATCAATGCCACCGTTTGAGAAATGCTACTGTCGCTTTCTTTCCCATTTAGATAAGGTAGATGCTTCTTTTTGTTGGCTTCTGTGTCATCCACCGTTATTGACCACTAATTGTTTCCTTTGCACCTCTGTGTAAACAGGGTTATCTACTTCACCTTGTTGCCATTGTGACCTTTTGTTGCACTGCACAAAACACTTTTGTTTTAAGAGTGTTTTGTGGAGTTCAACCAAAATGTCACACCGACAATGTTGCTTGATTGCTTGATCTTAGTGGAACTGTACAGGAGGAGATCTTACTTCCCATCCGTGTTGGCAAATTTGGTTCAGATCTTGTTCTTGTGAGTTGTTTGAATTCCGCATCAAGAGAGGTCAGTACTAGCCTTCTTTCACATGATTCTGCAGTGTGCTTTCATATGTTGTGCTACTTGTATGATAATGTTGCTTGATTTTAGTGAACTGCCCAAATGGAGACAAGACTTCCAATCTGTATGTGCACCGTAATATCCCAGTGAGGTAAGATAAGGATATTTCACAACTGTTGGCCTGTATTTTTCCACTTTCATCAGAAAATTAATGTCATTGTTTAGTGCTATACTTGTGCTCCCTAATTGACATGCCAAATCTTACATAGAAGGTGAAGCTTGTCTGTTATTGAACCAAGTGATGAAGGGGAAGAACAAGCGGAAAAACAAAAATCAACTCCCGGTGCTGTAATGAAGCACTGGAACTGTGATGAGACAAGTAATGATATAGTTTTGCATCTTAATTTATTGCTATGGCTGGAACAAGCCACTACTAGGAAAAGGGCTATAGATGGAATGGCCTCTAATGGCGCACCTGTCATGTGGTGCGCCACTACTATATAGCAATGGCGCACCATGTGCAGGTGCGCCATTAGTGTGGAAGACACTAATAGCGCACCAGGCACACGGTGCGCCACTAGTAAATTTTTTTTTCTTATTTTTCCAAACATACTAATGGCGCATCATGGCAAGGTGCGCCATTACTAGTGCTAACTAGTAATGGCACACCGGCCACATAGTGCACCACTACTTTTGTTTTTTTATTCTTTTTTTTTGCAAAACTACTAATGGCGCACCCTAGCGTAGTGCGCCATTACTAGTTTAAACTAGTAATGGTGCACTGCACCACGGTGCGCCATTAGAATATATACTTTTTTTATTTTTTTGCAAAACTTCTAATGGCGCACCAGCAGCAGGTGCGCCATTAGTAACCAGGGTTACTAATGGCACATTTGCAGGTGGTGCACCATTAGTAACCTGGGACCAACAAGATATTTTGGACAGCCCACCTACCCACTCACTTTCCCCACTTCATTCTCTCCACCTCCTCCTCGTCAACTCATTTGCACCATAGATTCATCCAAATTAAGTGGTTAAATTACCTTTTTTTGATAGGTAAGTAAGGGGGGAAGCTATCTTTATGTTGTTCTCCCTCTCCAACAACGTGCACATGCACTTTTTGTGGCCTAGCTAGATCTATGTATGTTCGTGGTGTTGCATATGTTTGTGGTGTTGCATATATGTTTGTGTTTGCAGGTACCGGTATTTGAAATGCGATAGTTTCCAATATTTTGCCGGAATGTTGATTCATTTCCGTTTCGGCGAGAATTTTGGCACTATGCATTCTTTTTGGTCCTATTTGTAGGGAAAGTCATGCCAAATTTTCTCTTGGTTCTAAAATATCGTTTTGCTCTACCCCACAGGCGACCATGGTCCGCACGATGACCGAAGGCATCGTGAATAGGTTTTTGAGCTCCGCGAAGGCCGAGATGCTTGAAAAGAACGAGACGGAGATAAGATGTCCGTGTCGACGATGCAAGCTGAAGAGCCTTATTGCGGACCTGTATTTCGGGCAGGTGCGGGACCACCTGCTCTTGCGTGGTTTCATGGATGGCTATCGGTGGCAAGGTGATGAAGATGACTATGAAGTCGTCCATGGGGGCCGGGCAAGAAATGAGGAAGGGCAGCAAGACAACCATCACGGCTCGGGCGGGCGAGAAGACGAAGAATCTCCAGGACATGATCACGACGGTGATGCTGTACACAGTCATCATGTAGAAGATGGAGGATATGATGATGAGGAAGATGCCGGAGCAGACGAAGGGCATGCTCATGAAGATGAAGATGTCGGCGGAGCAGACGACGATGGACCATCGATGGGCTGGGTGCAGGACCCTCATGTTCAAGAGCTGCTTCTCAAGCAGACAGATAACGCAAGAGCTGCCGCCCGAGAGAAAGCCAAGCTGGATCAACTGGAGGTAGACGCGGTTACTCCATTGTATGAAGGATGCAGGCCCGAGGATACCCGCCTGAAAGTAACGCTCATGGCTCTGGAGATGAAGGTAAAACACAAAATGACCGACGCATGCTTCAACGAGAACATGTCATTCTGGCGCGAACGTCTTCCCAAGGGGAATAAGTGCCCGACCAGTTTCGAGGAGGCGAAGAAAATCGTGTGTCCTCTAGATTTACCGCACGTGAAATACCATGTGTGCATGAACAATTGCATCATTTATCGGGACGAGCACGCGGAGTCTACCATATGTCCGGTGTGCGGCGTCACTCGATACAAGAAGAGGAAGAAAGCTCCTCGAAAAGTGGTGTGGTACTTTCCGATCACTCCTCGTATGCAGCGGTATTTCGCGGACCCTAAGGTAGCAAAGCTCATGCGTTGGCACGTGGATAGGGAGGAGAAGAAGCGAGAAGATGACGCAAATGATCCGGAGATAAATAAAAAAGACAAGATGCTGAGTCACCCTAGGGATGGGAGCCAGTGGCAAGCGTTGAACTTCAAACACACAGAATTTGGGAAGGATCCAAGGAACATCGTGCTGGGCGCGAGCACCGATGGAGTCAATCCGTTTGGCAGCCAGAGAACCACACATAGCACCTGGCTTGTGTTTGTGTGGATGTACAACCTTCCCCCCTGGTTGTGCATGATGAGGAAGTACATTCACATGAGTATGCTAATTGAAGGGCCGAAACAACCAGGGAACGACATCAATCTGTATCTGGGGCTGCTGAAAGAGGAGCTAGACACACTATGGAAAACGCCAGCCAATACGTTGGACACCGCAGAGAAAGAATATTTCCCTATGAGAGCTGCACTGCTCATGTTGGTGCATGACTATCTCAGTTACGGATATGTCGCGGGGCAGGTGGTCCACGGATTTTCTGGATGCGTTAGGTGCATGGATGACACAACGTATCGCCATCTAGATAGAGATCCCGGGTCTTCAAAAACCATGTTCATGGGACATCGAAGTTGGCTTCGCGACGATGACCCATGGAGGAAACGCAAGGATCTGTTCGATGGTGAAACCGAACCCCGAAGACGCCCGTGTTCGAGGCGCGGCGAGGAAATAGACGATTTGTTAAAAAATTGGAAAGATTGCCCACTGTCGGGAAAGAAGCAAAAGGCGCCAGAGCCGGGAAAGAAGCGAAAGGTGCCAGAGCTGCTGCTGAAGGTATGGAAAACAAGGTCTGTTTTCTGGGACTTGCCGTACTGGAAGATCCACCGTGTGCCTCACAGCCTTGATGTCATGCATATCACAAAGAATGTGTGCGAGAGTCTGCATGGTACCCTGCTCAACATGCCAGAGAGGACCAAAGATGGGCCAAAAGCAAGGGCAGACTTGAAATCAATGGGCATCAGGGAGGAGCTTCACGCTAATGATGATGATGATGAGGCGAAGCAGGACACGGAAAGTCGTCGCAAAGGCAAAAAGGCCAAGAAGACCGGAAATGACTACCCTCCCGTGTGCTTCACTCTAAGTCAGGTTGAGATCGATAAGTTTTTCACCTTCCTCGTAGGAGTAAAACTTCCTTACGGTTACGCGGGGAAGATAAGCAGATACCTAGACCCAGCGAAGCAGAAGTTCAGCGGGATGAAGTCTCACGACTGTCACGTGCTGATGATGCAGATACTTCCAGTTGCAATCCGTGGGATCATGGACGCGCACATCCGTGAAATGCTATTTGGCCTATGTAACTTTTTCAACGTCATCTCTCGGAAGTCGGTTGGCGTGAGGCAACTCAGAAGGCCACAGGAAGAGATCGTGGTGATACTATGCGATCTTGAGATGTACTTCTCGCCCGCATTCTTCGACTTTATGGTGCATCTGCTGGTCCGTATCATGGAGGATATCATCCAACTCGGGCCGACATTCCTGCACAGCATGATGCCATTCGAAAGGATGAATGGTGTCATAAAAGGATACGTTCGCAACATGTCACGTCCAGAGGGAAGCATAGCCAGGGGCTTTCTGACCGAAGAGTGCATCTCCTTCTGCACGAATTATCTAGGCATCGAGGCCCCCGTTGGTCTGCTCGTCAACAGGCACCTCGACAGGCTCGCTGGATGGGGTCACCGTGAGGGTCGCCGCGAAATGCATGTCGACTTCGAGGGTCGGCTCGCCGACTTTGAAAGAGCAAACCTAGTCGCACTACAACACATAGACGTGGTCGATCCTTGGATGGTAGAGCACAAAACCTTTATTGAGAAGACGTACAATGACCGAGGCCAACAGAGGACGGACGGAATATAATCAAAGAGCACAACTCACGTTTCACGCGTTGGTTCAAGCAGAAGCTTCTGTCGTACCCTTTACATGAGGATTCTTCCGCGAAAGAACAACTCATATTCGCCTTGTCATAGGGCGCCGAGCATAACCTGATGACCTATGAGGCGTACAATATCAACGGCTACACATTCTACACCGAGGACAAGGACATGAAGAGCGATGGTTATCAGAACTCTGGGGTAACGATGGAATCCTACACCGGTAATGACAAGGACATATACTATGGAAGGATCGAGGTGATCTGGGAGCTGAGCTACGCTGGAGAGAAGGTCCCGATGTTCCGTGTCAGATGGGCCAAGAGCGTCATAAAAGAAGACCGGTATTTCACCACCATGGTTATACCCGAAGCCAAATCCAAGACCGTGGGCGCAAACGTCACCGCGAAAAATGAGCCATGGGTACTGGCTTCCCAGGTGGACCAATGCTTCTTCATTACCGACCCGCCAAAGCCCAGTCGTGTTGTCGTGAGGAGAGGTGAGGGAGTTCCGGACTAGGGGGTGTCCGGATAGCCGAACTATCGTCGTCGGCCGGACTCCAAGACTATGAAGATAGAAGATTGAAGACTTCGTCCTGTGTCCGGATGGGACTTTCCTTGGCGTGGAAGGCAAGCTTGGCGATACGGATATGTAGATCTCCTACCATTGTAACCGACTCTGTGTAACCCTAGCCCTCTCCGGTGTCTATATAAACCGGGTGGCTTTAGTCCTTAGGACGAACAACAATCATACCATAGGCTAGCTTCTAGGGTTTAGCCTCCTTGATCTCGTGGTAGATCCACTCTTGTAACACATATCATCAATATTAATCAAGCAGGACGTAGGGTTTTACCTCCATCAAGAGGGCCCGAACCTGGGTAAAACATCGTGTCCCTTGTCTCCTGTTACCATCCGCCTAGACGCACAGTTCGGGACCCCCTACCTGAGATCTGCCGGTTTTGACACCGACATTGGTGCTTTCATTGAGAGTTCCTCTGTGTCGTCACCGATAGGCTCGATGGCTTCTTCGACCATCATCAACGACGCAGTCCAGGGTGAGACCTTTCTCCCCGGACAGATCTTCGTATTCGGCGGCTTCGCACTGCGGGCCAATTCGCTTGGCCATCTGGAGCAGATCGAAAGCTACGCCCCTGGCCGTCAGGTCAGGTTTGGAAGTTTGAACTTCACGGCTGACATCCGCGGGGACTTGATCCTCGATGGATTCGAGCCACAGCCGAGCGTGCCGCACTGTCACGGCGGGCATGATTTAGCTCTGCAGCCGGACAGTACCCTGGAGGCCGCACTCGAACTCGCTCCGATCTTCAATTCGGAGCCGGCTGCGCAGATCAAGGACGGATGGCTAGACACCGCCTCGGGGGCTGCAACCTCTACGGCGATAGAGCCGAACACTGACCTTGTCCCTCATAAAGCTCGTGACTCCGAGGTGCCGGACTCCTTGCCGGACTCCGAACCTCCCGCGCCCCCTCCGATCGAATCCGATTGGGCGCCGATCATGGAGTTCACCGCAGCGGACATCTTTCAACACTCACCTTTCGGCGACATCCTGAGTTCGCTAAAGTATCTCTCGTTATCAGGAGAGCCCTGGCCGGACTGCGGTCAGGACGGTTGGGATGCGGACGACGAAGAAATTCAAAGCCCACCCACCACCCACTTGGTAGCCGCTGTCGACGATCTAACCGACATGCTAAACTATGACTCCGAAGACATCGACGGTATGGACGACGATGCCGGAGACGACCAAGAACCAGCGCCTACCGGGCACGGGAAAGCCACCCCAACTCATGACGTATACATGGTGGATACACCAAAAGGAAGCGATAATGAGGAAAAACGGGACGTGGCGAAGGACAACTCCCCCAACAAACAACCAAAGCGGCGACGCAAGCGCCGCCCGAAGACCGGCATCGACAAAAACGGCACCCATACGGACCCGGCCCTAGAGCAGGGCGAAGCAGTGGACGACGCACATGTCAACAAGCAGCCAGCCGGACATGAACTGGACAAGCAACCCATCCCCGGCGAAGATGATCTCACATCACCAGAGCATATGAATCTTCATAAAAGGCTCGTCGCCACTGCAAGAAGTTTGAAGAAGCAAAAGCGGAAGCTCAAAACAGCGGAGGACGCACTCAGAATGAGATGGAGCAAAGTACTCAACAGCGCAGATAAACATGGCGCTAGTCACCAGACAAAGAGCTACCCGAAGCGCAAGCTGTTGCCCGAATTTGACGAGGAGGCCTTAGAGCCCCCGCAGTCAAAAAAGAAAGAAGCCGCCTGGCCGGATAGACGACCAGATGACAGGCCAAGAGCAACAAGGGGCGCCGCACACAAGCCGGCACACGATCAGCATAAAGATCCTCGGAAAAGGGACGACCCAGTCAGATCTATTTATGGGCCAAAAAAGAAGACTCCAGGAAGCAACATAACCCGCCGAGCATTCAAAGACAACGGCACACCCAAATACAGGGGCGCCGCACACCCACTATGTTTCACCGATGAGGTACTGGATCATGGATTTCCAGCGGGATTCAAACCCGTAAACATAGAAGCATATGACGGAACAACAGACCCCGGAGTCTGGATTGAGGATTACATCCTACACATACATATGGCCAGAGGAGACGATCTCCATGCCATAAAATACCTACCCCTCAAGCTCAAAGGGCCAGCTCGGCATTGGCTTAAAAGCCTCCCAGAAAATACCATTGGAAGTTGGGAAGAGCTTGAGGATGCGTTTCGAGCAAACTTTCAGGGGACCTATGTCCGCCCTCCGGATGCAGACGATTTAAGTCACATAACTCAACAGCCCGGAGAGTCAGCACGCAAATTCTGGAACAGGTTCCTCACTAAAAAGAACCAAATAGTAGACTGTCCGGACGCTGAAGCCTTAGCAGCCTTTAAACACAACGTCCGAGACGAATGGCTTGCCAGACACCTCGGCCAGGAAAAACCAAGAACAATGGCCGCACTAACAAGCCTCATGACCCGCTTTTGCGCGGGGGAAGACAGCTGGCTGGCTAGATGCAGCACCAGCGACCCGAGTACATCCGAAGTTAGGGATGGAAATGGGAAATCACGACGCAGAAAAGATCAGCGCCGGAATAAGGAAAATGGCCCGAATAGTACGGCGGTCAACGCCGGATTCAAAAGCTCTCGGCCGAACAACAAAACACTGCCCCTCAAGGACAAC
This sequence comes from Triticum aestivum, assembly GCF_018294505.1. Taxonomy (NCBI): domain Eukaryota; kingdom Viridiplantae; phylum Streptophyta; class Magnoliopsida; order Poales; family Poaceae; genus Triticum; species Triticum aestivum. The sequence continues at coordinate 398,477,799 of NC_057807.1, forward strand.
AGTGACGAGCTATCCAACCTAAACAAGATTCTGGATAGACTATGTCAAATACATGGCACCTCCGGGAAGCCCGCAAACCATACCCACAGAGATTGTGGGGTCTTCAAACAGTCCGGCCGACTAAATGCCGAACACAAGGGGCTCGACACACCAAGCGAAAGTGACGAAACCCAAAAGCAGCAATCCGGAAAACAAAAGACTTTCCCACTAGAAGTCAAAATAGTGAACTCACTTCATGTGATAACACGAAAAGACAGCGCAGCACCTGCTATACCAGGACACCGCCCGCAGAATGGGGATAGACCCTACCAAAATTCGCCGTAGCAACACTTCCTTCAAAGGAGTGACGCCAGGCCTTTAAGCCAATTATACAGGCTCGGTACCACCAGAGGTTGTGTTCGGCTCATCCGACAACCTCCGTCGCGAAAAGCTCACTCTACATCGCCCCATTCAAACAGTAGCCCTTAAGCACTATTAGGGCGCGCAGCTATCGCCAGCCCTAATGCAATACCACATTATGCGTTTTTTACGCTTAAGAATGCCCGGTCAACGTGGCATGATTTCATTAAAAAGTAACTCCGCATGTTCCTTGACCACGGAGAACGTGAGACTGCTTCAACAGCCACACACTAATCAGACCTTAGAGGTCAAAGCCCCTAAAAACAGGTCATTCGGACCTCGGACATGGTTAGGCGAGTCCGGCGTAACTAAACAAGGGGCTTCCCAGCCGCTTACCCCCTTCATAAGGGGCCGCGTGTATAAATGATGAGAGCCAATAAAGCTCAACTTTCCTCATTTTATTCAATTTTAATACAACTTCTGCACGATATTTCTTGGAAACTAAGTCCTTCTCTTTTTCAGATGAAGCACGTGCTACACCCGTCCAGGATACAGCACAACGGAGACACAGGCGCAGACGTGCAGCAGGGACCCGTTGCAAGGATTCTTTTCAGATTAAGACCCTGCGTAAACCTTTCTTACTGTCTCTTGTTGATACACATCCCCCGGTTCCCCACCATAGCCGAGGAGGAGGCTGGCGTTTTGGCATCGGCCGCGTCAGAAGTTCCCGCCTGTACCTGGACACAAGGGGCTTAGGGCATTGTTCTGCCCGGTATCATAAAGACCGAACACCTCAGGGAGTGTTCGGCGTCTCGAGTTAGGCCTTATATGCATCAGCTCCGAATCATGTCTTTGGTCAAATGTTGGGTTTGCCCGGCTCCTGTGTTTTGCTGCCTTACGTTCCGCATCATCGGCTAACGCGGCACCAGGAGAACTACTGCGATTGTGCCCCGGTTCGGCCGGGCGAGCACCTCAGTAGAGAAAGCCGAAAACTGACTGTCATGATATAGCGAGAGACTGGTCAACCACTCGATCGACCATTGGAATGTTTAGAATTCCTCCGCTTTGACGAAGGACCGCTTCCCGGTCAGGCACATACGCGCCCCGAGTTCGGGAAGAGCGGTGCCACCAGGGGCTATATAGTAGCCCCACATTCGAGCTCCTATGGCTAAGTGAAAGTGATAAAGCATTATAGTCCGGTTGCCTAGTTTGCTACGCTATCACCTCCTTAAAAGGACCAAGACGTTGGATTAAGTGTGAAAAAGCGCTTTTCTTTTTGCAAACACCCCCGCACCATGTGCGTGGGGGCTGAAGCCAAAGACTGCCATCTTTCAGATTATACATACATATACGGCCGCACAGGAGATAGTTCAATACTTGAACACACAAGTATAAAAAGTCATTGCATTATAAATATAATCTCAGAAATCATACATGTCATTCAAACATAACATCTTTCGAGCACTGCGACTCTATTATACGAGCGCCCTGCAGGACTTCCTCAAAATAGTGCTCGGTGGGGAATCGGCTTTTGTCCGAACCCCGGGATGCAACAGCGGTGGCATCCATCTCCGCCCAGTATGTCTTACCACGGGCGAGAGCCATCCGTGCACCTTCTATGCATGCCGACCGCTTCATCGCCCCAATATGCGGCACCGCCCCAAGGAATTGCTGCAACAAGCCAAAATAACTCTTCGGCTTGGGCCTTTTCGGCCACAGATGAGCGACCACATCCGTCATGGCTAGTCCGGACAATCTATTCAGCTCAGCCCACTCAACCAGCCGATCACTCAACGGAAGTGGACGCTCCGGACTATGGAATTGAGACCAGAAAAGCTCTTCCATTTCATGATCCTCCTGGCTTCGAAAGTGCACGACTGCGTCCGCCGCACTCGCCGCCAAGTCCAGATAAGGATCCTCCGCACCGTACAATCGGCCCAGCTGAGCATACTTCGGATCCGTGAACTTCCTACGCAGCATAAAGGGCTTTCCAGCCACAATGTCTCCGACCTGACGCAGTTCCTCCTTCATAGCCCGCATCGCACTACGGGCATCCTTGGCTTCGGCGTCGGCCTTCTTCAGGTCCTCTTGCTCCGCTCGGCGTTCTCCTTCAAGAACCTCCAGGCGGTCGGTAGCAACTTTTAATTTCGTGGCCATTCCGGCCATCTCCTCCCTGCTTCGGCAGTGAGCAGCCTTCTCGGCTTCTAGCTCTTCCGCTGCCTTCGAGGCAGCCGCCTCGCTTTTTCTGGCTTGCTCCTTGGCCCGAGCAAGTTCTGCTCGAAGGCCTTCCACAGCAGCAGCACTATCTGCATCAGGCATACAAATCGTAAGGAATGGGCGTCAGCTCCCTTACTAGGCGACCGCAGAGCAACCACATACCTTGTGACTCATCGAGTCGTTTATTGACCAGCGAGATGTCCGCATCCGCAACGTCGAGTTGCCTCTTCAGCTCGGCAAATCCTTCAGTCCGGCTGGCCACCGAACGTTCCGCCACCTGCATAGGAAAGGCGACAATCTATAACTGAGATTATGATCCTCGGCACGCTGCCGCTTTCGACAGCATACCAAGTCTCAGGGGCTACTATCTATACAGGGCGCACTTCATGTGCAAAACTGTCAAAAGGTATGTCATTTTTTGCGTACCTCAAATCCCGTCAGCAAACTTCCGACGGCCTCACACAACCCGCTTTCGGCGGACGAGATCCTTTCAATCACCATACCCATTAATGTGCGGTGATCTTCTGAGATGGACGCCCTCTTAAGCAAATCCTGCAGCTCCACCGGCCGTACTCCAATGGGTGCCGAACTCTCTGGCCCCGCCGGACTCGGGGAGACCCTCCGCGACGACACCTCAGGGTCGTCCGCCCCGCGCGATGGGGCGGCAGATGGAGGCGTTTCGCTCTCCATCATCTCCGGACGAAGGTCTCCCGAAGATGAGCTGTGCTGAGATGGGCTGAGGTCCGAACTACAAGGTGAAAACTTCGGTTACCCTTAGAAATTAAACAGGGATGTCCACTATTACAAAATTCCCCCTTTTACTTACGGCTCGCTAGAGGGCTGATTCCTCCGAGGAGACAGTTCGGCCGGGGCTCTTCCCGGCCCGGGACCTTCCGGTGCAGATTTCTTTCCCCGCTTTGAGGCCTTGGCCTCCGGGTCTTCGGAAGCGGTCCTCTTCTCCCCCTGGAAGGAGGGACTCTCGATTCCTCCCTTACTGAAAGCCTCCGTGGCGGAGGTGGTATGTCCCCTGTGCCCTTCTTCGCCCTCCTCCGAAGGTGCAACCTCTAACATTTTGATTAACGCGGGATCCTGCGTGGTCTCAGGGAGGGGGCCGGACACCGTATCAGTTTTGCTTGCGCTATCCACTCCTGTCCAAAGGATAGCTGGTTAAAAGGCAAACCCACAGTAAATAAATGGACGATGTGTCCGGACACAGGGCTACTTACTTGAGTATCCGGGCGATTGCAGCTTAGGCCAGCATCCTCGGTCAATTCCGGACGCATCTCTTGCGATCCGAAGAACAGTTCGTACATCTCCGCGGGTGTCAAACCCATGAAGTGTTGAAGAGCTCGTGGCCCCTCCGGATTAAATTCCCACAGGCGGAGGGGGCGACGTTTGCAGGGCAGTAGGCGCCGGATCAACATAACCTGTACCACTACGGCCAGATTGATCTCCCTTTCTTGGAGGCCTCGAATCCGGTCCTGCAACAGGGGAACGTCCTTGGACGGCCCCCAGTCACGCCCCTTGTTGACCCACGAAGTCAGCCGCTGTGGAGGGCCCGAGCGGAAGACGGGCGGCAGCCTCTGCCTGCTGCCCCTGGGAGCGGTGATATAGAACCACTCCTGTTGCCACAAGCCGAGCTCCTCCTGAAAAGAGCCCTCGAGCCATGGAGCATCGGCCCTCTTGCTTATAACCGCCCCGCCGCACTCTGCCTGACGCCCCTCAATCATCTTCGGCTCCACGTCGAAGGTTTTGAGCCACAAGCCGAAGTGAGGGGTAGTGCGGAGGAAGGCTTCGCAGACGACAATGAATGATGAGATGTGGAGGATAGACTCCGGAGCCAAGTCATGGAATTCCAGCCCATAGTAAAACATGAGCCCCCTCACGAAGGGATCCGTCGGGAAGCCTAAACCCCGACGGAGGTGAGACACGAACACGACGCTCTCACCAAGCTCGGGAGTGGGAATAACTTGCCCTCGGGCAGGCAGCCTATGCGAAATCTCGTAGGTTAAGTACCTGGCGTCTCTTAGCTTTAGCACGTCCTCTTCCGTGACGGAGGAGGGCATCCACCGGCCTCGTAGGTCGGGGCCGGACATTGTCGAAGATCAAAGGTACCCAAATATGGAGCCCTGGGTGTTGGAACTCGGGGCGAGGGGCGGATTCGATAGAGGATTGAAGGAAAAGAACGGGCCTTGGTCTCATTATAAAGAGGGAGAATACCAAGAGCCATCCCCGTGACCGTTTGGAACCCGCCTTCGATGGAGGGGGCGTGGCAACGGGCGCGGTTGGGTTACCCACGTCCGTATTGATGGGAATCCCGGAATAAGGGGAACACGATCTCTGCTTCGACAAGACGTGCCAAGGAAACCGCCTCGCTAAACGCGCGGAGGTGGAACAATAAAAACAATTCGAGTAAAGGCTTGGTAATGGTGTGACGTCACGCCACAAAATACGTCAGCAGATTGAACTTGTGTAATATTATTCTCTCTACGGTGGTATGTGGAATTTATTTTGCAGAGCCGGACACTATCCTGGTGTTCACAATCTTCTATAAATTATTCGGAGGAAGAACCCGCCTTGCAATGCCGAAGACAACATGCGCGCCGGACTCGTCGTCATTGAAGCCTGGTTCAGGGGCTACTGAGGGAGTTCCGGACTAGGGGGTGTCCGGATAGCCGAACTATCATCATCGGCCGGACTCCAAGACTATGAAGATACAAGATTGAAGACTTCGTCCCGTGTCCGGATGGGACTTTCCTTGGCGTGGAAGGCAAGCTTGGCGATACGGATATGTAGATCTCCTACCATTGTAACCGACTCTGTGTAACCCTAGCCCTCTCCGGTGTCTATATAAACCGGATGGCTTTAGTCCTTAGGACGAACAACAATCATACCATAGGCTAGCTTCTAGGGTTTAGCCTCCTTGATCTCGTGGTAGATCCACTCTTGTAACACATATCATCAATATTAATCAAGCAGGACATAGGGTTTTACCTCCATTAAGAGGGCCCGAACCTGGGTAAAACATCGTGTCCCTTGTCTCCTATTACCATCCGTCTAGACGCACAGTTTGGGACCCCCTACCCGAGATCCGCCGGTTTTGACACCGACAAGAGGCAAAAGGAAGATCATCGGAATGGATGGAGTCGCCAATGAGCAAGACTTCGACAAGTACGGCGACCCGAAGATGGAACATGACGACAATGATGAAGTATCAACATACACCACAAGAAGAAGCAGGACCACCCTACCTAAAGGACGTCCGTTCAAGAGAAGAACTCCATTTACGAAAAATAAGGGCAAGAAGATTGTGAACAGATAGCTAGCTAAGATCGATTGTATTTAAATTGTAGCCTTCATTTCTTGATTGTATTTCATGGGCACTTTTTGAACTCATGAATGTTTTTAAATTTCATGGACACTCGATCTCGACCCCCCTCCATCTCGATCGCTATCCCACCTTGCTAGATCCGGTCCTCCTCGCCGCCGAGCACCCTCCCGCACCATCTCCCCCGCTCCACCGGCCGCTGCCGCTGACCCCCCACACCCTCCAGCACTCCACCGCCGCCGATGACCCACCGCACCCCCTCCACCGGCTGCCGCCGCCGACCCCCGGCGCGCACCCTCCCGCACTCCACCACTGCCGACGACCCCCCGCACCCTCTCCCCCACACCCTCCCCCCATATGAATATTTTTTCATATTCATAAATATTTTCAAATAACAAATTTGAACATATTTTTTAAAAGATTATTACTGTTTTTATAAAAAACATTATTGTTATGATTTAAACAAGTTTGAACATATTTAAACACAAATAAATATCAAACAGCATTTTAAATGCATAAAAATAAAAATTGGGGGGGTCCGGGAATTGAACCCAGGACCTCCTAGTGTGTGTGCTGCGTGCTGACCAGTCGAGCTAGTGGGCATGTTCTGATGTAGATAGGGTTAGGTGGAATATAACCTGACCAGTCGGGCTAGTAATTAAAACAAAATTCTAATTGCGCACCGAGCGGAGGTGCGCCATTAGAATAGTCGTACTTATGGCGCACTAGGGGGAGGTGCGCCATTAGAACCCTCCCCCCACTCCACCTACTGCCCTCGCACTGTGGCCTCCCTCCCTCCCTCGCCAGATTCCCCACTCAATCGTACGCCGCTGCCTCCACCCCCTCCGTCCGCCGCAGCCACCCACGCGCCCCCGCCGCCTCCCTCTCCCCTTCCTCCCCCTCGAGTGCCGCCTCCCCCGCGAGTGCCGCCTCCCTCGCCTCCCTCCCTAACCCTCGGAGCCGCCGGAGACTTGGAGCCTCGGCGCCGCCCCACATCCACCAGGAGAGGAGGGCCCACGTCCACATCACTGCGGCCACCGGCCGCCCCGTGCTCTGTCGTCGTGCCTAGGAGTTGCGCCAGGAGCAACACCATCATCACCTTCATCGCCTACGTCCAAGGATCAAGCGCATCGACCTCTTCTTCCTCATCACCGACCACTGCTTCTCGGCATTGATCCGCGCTGCCCCGACCACTGTCGGCCTCGCCGTCTCCTTCCCCAGCTCCGCGGTGAGCGTCTCCATCGATTCCCCCTCTTTTCCCCTTGTTTAGTCGCCGTTTGTGCCGCCCACCACTTCCCTGCGGGCTCGTGCTCACCGCGCCGGCCGCCCCTCGTGTGGCCGTGCACCACCCATGCCCTGCCTCGCTGTGGCCGCACCCTACATAATGCACTTTCTAAATATGTTGTCACAACTGGTAGTATGCATCAGATGCAGAGTAGATGGAAGGCAGGGGAGGGATAAAATTATGCACTGACATCAAATTCTCAGTTTTTAGTCACTGCTAGTATTTGACATGAGTGCTTCCTTCATCATTGCAAGTTTTATGTGTGTAATCATCAACTTGCAGATTTGTTGATATATAGCAGTATCAACATGATACATCTGCAGTGTAATTCATCAAGATCATGACAGTTTTATACTATGCCAATAATATATCTTCGAGGATGGGTCTGATTCTTCTTCATTATTGGAGCTTAAATAGTAGAGTAGGCCTCGTTTGGTGCGAACAAAATAGTAAAATGTTTCCTTCGACATCGCTTTCGCATAGAAAACTATGCAAAAGAAGCTCATTATCCTAATGTTGGGTCCCCTGGGGGATGATGTTAAACTATTTTTTTGGCATCATAATTGACGATGATGCTGCTAAATGCTAAACGAGGTCCCAGTCCCAAGCCTACTCCGGACCATGACCCGGTCCAGCTATCATCGTCATCGCAAATACAAAAAAAGAATCACATAGTATATAATTGCTAGTTTGACAACCTTATTCCAAAAGATTATACTGAGTTTGCATCGATAAGAAAGGGATTTGTGCCATGTCTTGTTCTTGGTTCCCTTGCTATTATTCTGAGTTCCCTTTGATGCGATGAGAAAGGGTCTGTTGTCCCTTGGGTAGGAAGGATTATGGTGCTGCCGACCGCTGCATGCTCATACAATGGAAGAGGGGCACTACTAGCAGCACTTTATCCTCGCATCATCGATAATTCAGCTACACTAAAAACTTACGTATAAACTTGTTGCCATCCAAGATTAAAATTATGCAACTCATAGTGTGTTCCACACCCAAAAAGAAAGAGACAAAAAATATGCATTTCCAAGGGAGCCTAGAACGAGAACATAGCAGCTGCCAAGTAACCAGCTCATTCAAAACTCACAGAATGGTTAAAAGGATTATCTGCCCTTTTGTTTCAATGAGTTGTAGTCAATACTGTTAACTGAACTTTTTGAGCACAGTGTTCCAATACTTGTTGCTACAGTTAACTGAAAATGTTCAGTTGGGAGCAATATTTGTTTGCCTCAATACTTGTTAGACAGAGGTTTAGCCCACATGCTTATGTGGCATTGCAAAGAAATAGGTTGCGCAAGAACACACCAAAAGCAAGTAGACCTCCTTGCAGTAGCTCTTAGGTAAATTTTATGTGAAGTACAGACAGGTTCAAATCCTTTTAAATTTTTGCAGTACTACCTACTGATTGTGCTGAATCTTGAAGTGCAGACAAAACAAGCAAAAATCAACTTATTGTGCTGAATTTTGCAGCAGTGCTTGCCTGTTGCATGGTAGTGCTCTGAAATTAAGTTTAGTTCCCGATGGAGTACTTTAGTTCCCGGTAGGGTAGTTCTTGCTAAAGATTTGTATAGAAGAGGAATTGGACCTTAATTTTCTAAAGATTTGTATAGAGGAGTACATTTACAATAGTTTTACAACAACAGTACTCTTTGCAATTGGCAAGTTTCAGTAGCAGAAACCCAACTGAACATCTGCTTCTGCAGAACACTGCACTCCACTTACATATGGTATTTTTCTGCAAATAGGACACCACACCCACAAGCACATGGTATTTTTCTGTAAATTTATTTAAATTCAGTGTATATCTAGTTTGCATACTCAGTTTATACTCCTAAAACTATGCAAACAAATCAGCATTGGAGGCTCATCTTTATTACATATCAGAACTTGCAAACAAATCTGTGAAAGACTTGTAAAGTTGCTGGGTTTTGTCTCCGACCATTGTGTCGTGATGAATTTGCAGGTACCCCGAGAGGCCCTTGAGTTTGTCAGAATGTCGATTAACTTCCGTTCCGGCAAATTCGGGTACTCCATATGTCCTATTTTCAGCAAAGGTCATGCTGAAATTTTCCATGAATTTTAGCATGACTTTGCTAAAAATAGGACATATGGGGTACTTGCGACTAATGCATGGCTCGGGGTATCTTAGTACTTAGTTAAGTATGATCAACTTCCTCGCCATCGTGATTAGTGCCAAGTGATTAGGCCCAACCTAGGGTGCCTCGGCATCAATAAACCCTAAATGATGAAGACTTAACTTAGCATTTAGGGTGCCTCGGTGTCGACAAACCCTAAGTGATGAAACCTTGGCTTCTATAGGGTGCCTCGGTGTCGATGAAAACCTAAATGATGTACGCTTAGGCTTTTAGGGTGCCTCGGCATCGACAAACCCTAAATGATAAAAGCTTAGCTTTTAGGATGCCTCGGTGTCGACAAACCCTAAATGATGAGACCATGATCTTGTTCCTTGACAATAACCAACTTTTTGACCAAACTTTTTTCCTATTTAGAGCGAAACATGGCCAACAACGATGAGGCCGGCGGTTCGGGCGGCAAGCAATTCTGGGAGCTGTCCCAGGAGATGGAGGAACAACCTCACCGCTCTGAGGACGCCGCGGAAGACACCGATCCTGACTACACAACCCCTAGTGGCGTCGGGGATGACACCACTAATGGTGCCGCCGAGGATGCCACCACTGATGATGGCGGCGCACGCACAGATGGCAGCCAATCGAAGAAGCAACGGAAGGACCGGCGCCCGAACGCGCTCCGCACCGTCAAGGAGGAATTTACTCAAGTGGACTCCGACAGGCATCCAACGAAGCCCAAACATATAGTCAAGGGTACTCGGTTCAGCTCGGGTGCATTCTCCGGAGCACCGTCTCAATCAACACCGAGAACCTTAGGCATAAGGACCGAGGGAATTTGCGCAACCTCCTCTTCACGAAGTTGCACGAACGATACAAGTTCCCCGCTGAATTTGAAAACACATGCCTCTCAGGGAATAAAGTGAACAGTGCCGCCCTCACGAGGATGAGCACGGCCCTGTCTACTTGGAGAAGCACGGTGAAGAGAATGATTGAGAAAGGTGATGGTTATGAGAAGATCAAGGCGAAAAATCCTTCGATCAGCGAAGATGACTACAAGGAGTTCAAGATCAAGTGTGAGAGCAGTGCAACCTCCGAATCAAGTCAGTGGGGGAAAGAAATGCGGGAGTTGAACTTAGGGGAACACAAACTCGGTCCTGGCGGTTACAGAGTGGCGGAGCCTATATGGGACAAGGAGGACGTGGAGCGTGCCGAGCAAGGCCTACCGCCCCGTTTCGAGAAATACAGCAGTGACAAGCAGACCAGGAACTTTGTCAGGGCCCGGTACAAGGAGGACCCAATAACAAAGGAGCTTACCACGGATCCGAAGACCAGGGCGCTTGAGCTTGTTCTTGCGAAGGAGACTGAAAGCAGTAGCGCGGGGTCGTCTCAGAGCACCCCTGCTTGGGACAGCACTCTAAATAGGGCATTGAACGTAATGAAAAACAAGGATAAGCTCAGTAAGCCATCATCAGCTAGTCGTGTGGCCGACAAAGGCTTGTCCAAAAAATGGTTGTCATAATATACCGCTGGTGGGCGAAAGGAGAAAAAGACCATCTCGGAAAGCCAAACGCGCGAGGTTGAAGAACTCAAGGCACAAGTGGTGCGGATTCCGGAGATTATCCAAGAGCAAGTGCAACAACAACTGGGAACGACGCTCACCGGCATTATGCCTACCTTGATTCATGGGCTGACGACGTGGATTGCGGGTGGCCAACAGGGGCCGCCCCGATTCCCAGCTTCATGGCCACCAATTCGCACAACGTGCAGGCGATGCCATTGGTGTCTCCAGCGGTGCCATTGGTGTCATCGGCGGTGGCGGTATTGGTGTCTCTGGCGCCGGCACAGGCATTGGAGCTTAATGCACCCGGGTGTACGCCGACCAGCACCTGCCAGCAAGCAGCCCCTCCGTCAGTTGCATGCCCACTGTTGGCGGTGCCTCGACATTAGCCGAGCTCGACGCCATCATCACGGTAACTAATTAAGCCTCTCGGCTGAGGACTTCATCTCCTTTTGCCTTTGACTGGGCATCCCTGACACCCTACATGTTTTCGCAGGGCGTCGCCGATGTTCCGTGCACTCTCCTGCACTTCGTGAACGACGAGTTGGTCGATGTCGCCAAGGGCAAAATCGTTCAACCGGGCAACCCCGTGTTCCACGGTAAACCGATGCCATCCACCGTGTATAGGGTTCAACTGGTTCGGGTGCTGCCAGGCTGCGACGAGTTGTTACCTCCGATTCAACCCGCCGGAGCCGACGAAGAAGATCTGATGACCCTCAGCGCCTGCCTAAGCTGGCCCCTGCTTTGGCCAAAGAGCCAGATTCGTTTGGGGGCGGGGGACACCACCCCACAGACAAGACCGCCAGTCGTGCCGGCGCCGCGCCATGGCAAGAACGCCGCAATGCTACCGGACATGCCGGACATCCCTATGGCACAGGATCCGGACATGCATATGGCACAGGATCTGGACGACGACGACAACGACGACGGTACATTTACCAACGTCGATAAGTACTTTGCCGAACATGGGTACGGTGACGAGTTCGGCGGGCCTTGAGGGAGTCCTGGATTAGGGGGTGTCCGGATGGCCGGACTATGACCTTTGGCCGGACTCCCGGACTATGAAGATACAAGATTGAAGACTTCGTAACGTGTCCGGATAGGACTTTCCTTAGCGTGAAGGCAAGCTTGGCAATATGATATGAAGATCTCCTCCCATTGTAACCGACTCTATGTAACCCTAGCCCTCTCCGGTGTCTATATAAACCGGACAGTTTTAGTCCGTAGGACGAACAACATTCATACCATAGGCTAGCTTCTAGGTTTTAGCCTCTCTGATCTCTTGGTAGATCAACTCTTGTACTACCCATATCATCAATATTAATCAAGCAGGAGTAGGGTTTTACCTCCATCGAGAGGGCCCGAACCTGGGTAAAAACATTGTGTCCCTTGTCTCCTGTTACCATCCGCCTAGACGCACAGTTCGGGACCCCCTACCCGAGATCTGCCCGTTTTGACACCGACATTGGTGCTTTCATTGAGAGTTCCTCTGTGTCGTCACCTTTAGGCCCGATGGCTCCTTCGATCATCAACCACGACGCGGTCCAGGGTGAGACTTTTCTCCCCAGACAGATCTTCGTATTTGGCGGCTTCGCACTGCGGGCCAATTCGCTTGGCCATCTGGAGCAGATCGAAAGCTACGCCCCTGGCCATCAGGTCAGATTTGGAAGCTTAAACTACACGGCCGACATCCGCGGGGACTTGATCTTCGACGGATTTGAGCCACGGCCGAGCGCGCCGCACTGTCATGATGGGCATGATCTAGCTCTGCCGCCAGACAGCGCTCAGAGCGCCGCTCAGGTGTCCGCTCCGACCCCTAGCTCGGAGCCGACCACGCCAGTCGGGGATGGACGGTTGGACGCCGCCCCAAAAGCCGCAATCTCTATGGTGATAGAGCCGAATACCGGCCTAGTCCTTTGTGAGGCCTGTGACTCCAAGGTGCCGGACTCCGTTCTAGACTCTGGATCTTCCACACCCCTTCTGATCGAACCCAATTGGGCTCCGATCATGGAGTTCACCGTCACAGACGTCTTTCAGCACTCGCCCTTTGGCGACATCCTGAATTCACTAAAGTCTCTCTCTTTGTCAGGAGAGCCCTGGCCGGACTATGGTCAGCAAGGTTGGGATGCGGACGACGAAGAAATTAAAAACCCACCCACCACCCACTTGGTAGCCACAGTCGATGACCTAACCGACATGCTCGATTTCGACTCCGAAGACATCGACGGTATGGACGCCGATGAAGGAGACGACCAAGAACCAGCACCTATAGGGCACTGGAAAGCCACCTCGTCATATGACATATACATGGTTGACACCCCCAAAGCAGCGGATGGCGATGAAAAAACGGAGGACGACCCCTCCAAGAAGCAACCCAAGCGCCGACGTCAGTGGCGCCGCTCTAAATCCCGCCAAAGCAAAAACGGCAAGGCCGGCACTAGAGACAAGAACACCCCGGATAGTGCCAAAGACAACCCCCTCCAGCAGGATTCAGCACAGGAGGACGGAGAAGCTAGCCCTCATGAGAGAGCGGCAGACAGGGAGGTCGAGGACGACAATTACATGCCTCCCTCTGAAGACGAGGCAAGCCTCCATGATGACGAATTTGTCGAGCCAGAGGATCCTGTCGAACAAGAGTGTTTCAAACGCAGGCTTATGGCCACGGCAAGTAGCCTGAAGAAAAAATAGCAGCAGCTTAGAGCTGACCAAGACTTGCTAGCCGACAGATGGACTGAAGTCCTACCGGCCGAAGAGTATAAACTCGTACGCCCCTCCAAGAGCTACCCAAAGCGCGGGCTGCTACCCCAACTAGAGGAGGAAGCAACTAAACCTACATCACCAGCATATGATGCGCCCGATCGGCCACCCCGTGGCCGCGACAGAGAGGCCTTCCGGCCCTCAACCCAAGCCGCACCCCGGCGCCGCTCAAAAAATACCAGAGCGTGGGGAAACGCAACAGACCTGCGAGACATGTTGGAGGATAAGGCAAGGCAAACAAGATCGATCTACGGATCGCATGGGCGCCCCACGTCACATGACGACAACCGTCACGCCGGATATGATAAGTAGGGCCAGGCCGAACACAACAGACAAAGCTCATCCGAGCTACGTCTCGATATAGCCCAGTACAAGGGCGCCGCACACCCACTATGCTTCACAGATGAAGTAATGGATCATCAAATCCCCAAGGGTTTTAAACCCGTAAACATCGAATCATACGATGGCACAACAGATACCGAGGTATGGATCGAGGATTATCTCCTTCATATCCACATGGCCCGTGGTGATGATCAACACGCCATCAAATACCTCCCGCTCAAGATTAAAGGACCAGCTTGGCATTGGCTTAACAGTCTGCCAGCAGAGTCAATTAGTTGCTGGGAGGACCTGGAATCCGCATTCCTTGACAACTTCTAGGGCACTTATGTGCGACCACCAGACGCCGATGACCTAAGCCACATAATCCAGCAGCCAGAGGAATCGGCCAGACAATTCTGGACCCGGTTCCTAACCAAGAAAAATCAAATAGTCGACTGTCCGGACGCAGAGGCCCTTGCAGCCTTCAGGCACAACATCCGAGATGAATGGCTTGCCCAGCACCTAGGACAGGAAAAGCCGAAATCTATGGCAGCCCTCACGACACTCATGACCCGCTTTTGTGCAGGAGAAGACAGCTGGCTAGCTCGTAGCAATAACATAACCAAGAGCCCTGGCAATTCGGATACCAAGGACAACAATGGCAGGTCACGTCGCAACAAGCACAAGTGCCGCATTAACGGCGACAATACTGAGGATACGGCAGTTAATGCCAGATTCAGAGGCTCTAAACCCGGTCAGCGGAAGAAGCCATTCAAAAGAAACCCTCCGGGCCCATCCAGTTTAAAACGAATACTCGATCGCTCGTGCCAGATACACGGCACCCCCGAGCAACTAGCCAACCACACCAACAAGGATTGTTGGGTGTTCAAGCAGGCAGGCAAGTTAAGTGCCGAAACCAGAGACAAGGGGCTGCATAGCGATGACGAGGAGGAGCCCCGGCCGCCGAACAACAGAGGACAGAAGGGCTTCCCCCCGCAAGTGCAGACGGTGAACATGATATATGGAACCCATATCCCCAAAAGGGAGCGGAAGCGTGCTCTCAAGGACGTCTATGCGTTGGAGCCAATCGTCCCAAAGTTCAACCCATGGTCCTCCTGCCTGATCACTTTTGATCGAAGGGACCACCCCACTAGCATTCGTCACGGCGGATTCGCTGCATTGGTCCTAGACCCAATCATTGACGGATTTCACCTCACTAGAGTCCTCATGGACGGTGGCAGCAGCCTGAACCTGCTTTATCAGGATACAGTGCGAAAATTGGGTATAGATCCCTCAAGGATTAAACCCACAAAGACAACCTTTAAAGGCGTCATACCAGGTGTAGAAGCCAGCTGTACAGGCTCGGTTACACTCAAAGTGGTCTTCGGATCCCCGGATAATTTCCGTAGCAAAGAGTTAATCTTCGATATAGTCCCATTCTGCAGTGGCTATCACGCCCTGCTCGGACGAACCGCATTCGCAAAATTCAATGTGGTGCCGCACTATGCATATCTCAAGCTCAAGATGTCAGGCCCTCGCGGAGTCATTACGGTCAATGGAAACACCGAACGCTCCCTCCGAATGGAGGAGCACACGGCGGCCCTGGCGGCGGAAGTACAAAGTAGCCTCTCAAGGCAATTCTCCAGTCCGGGTGTTAAACGTCTGGACAACGTCAAGCGCGCCCGAAGTAACCTACAACAAAACCGGCTGGCACGTTCCGAGCAAGCATAGCAGTGCGGCCCCAACCCCAGCCCTCACCAAATGGCGATAGTGGTACCACGCATACATAATTACGCTCTGGAAATACCATGGGCATAAGGGGAGGGGCACAACCACGGCACGCCTAGAATGCGGCTCAACCGCACTAGGGGCTCCCTATTCTGCCGTTTCCTTTTTTTTATATGCTTTCAGGACCCAACTATTCGGAAGGACTGTCCGACAATACACTCGCCGAACACACGATGCAACAGCCAGGGAGACAACAAGCCACGTCAAATGTCCAGGTGGTCTCTATAACGAGCTAAATACCTGTTTTACTTAAAGTCTCGTAGCTTGCCCCTGGAGGAGGACATGTCAAATAATCCCATCTCTTTCTTATCGCACTATTTGTATCGTTCTGCTTTCATAGCAGCCCTTTTTATTAAACAATACATAGCTCTTATCTATTATTGTATTCATTTATCTTTATACAAATATGTTCAGTCATGACATTATGCAATCGTACACTTTGGTACGGCCAATACACCAGGGGCTTAAGCACCCCATAATACGGTGTGAGAAGACCGAACACTCTCACGAGTGCGGCACCCCGAACTTATAGCACTATATGCATCGGCTCCGAATCATGTCTTGGGTCAATAGTTGGGTTTGCCCGGCTCCCATGTTTTGGTACCTTACGTTCCGCAATGTTGGCTAAGGTAGCGCTGGGAGAACTACTGCGATTGTGCCCCAGTTCAGCTAGGTTAACACCTCAATAGAGAAAGCTAAAACTGACCGTCATGATAGTGCGAGAGACCGGTCGCTGTTCGCGAGGTTTTTCGAGTCCTTAAAGACTTATGCCGCTTAGAGCGAGGAGCCGGATTTATCTGGCCTAGGCGTAGATAGAGCCCCGAACTCGGTCTTCCGAATACTAGGGGCTTCACCGAAATTTAAAATTATAGAATTCTATGGCTAAGTGAGAGTGATAAAGCATTATAAGTCTGATGGCCTTGTTCATTGTGTTGAGCGCCTCCCTAGATGGACCCAAGAATGGGAACAAGAGCGCTCAGGTTTATCCCGAACACCCCAGCACTCATGGCATGGCGGTAGAAGCCGACGACTTGCATCTCTCAGATTTCATAAATGGCCGCACAGAAGGTAATATTTTAGATTCAAAAAGCGTTGCTTAGGGCATATGAACAAGTTTTCAGCGCACAGGATAAATACGAGCGAGTTTACTCAAAAATTACATTCATGGTACATTCCTCCGCCACAAGACGGGCACCCTTCAGGACGCCCTCATAATACATCTCGGGCCTGCGATGCTCCTTCCCCTCCGGCGGCCCATCCTTCACCAGCTTCTCAGCATCCAGCTTGCCCAGTGCACTTTAGCACGGGCAAAAGCCCTATGGGCGCCCTCGATACACATGGACCGCTTGATGACTTCAAGCCATGGACAGGCATCCACCAGCCGCCGCACCAGCCCAAAGTAGCTCAAAGGCAAGACCTCACCAGGCCACAGCCGGCCTATCAGGCCCTTCATGGCCTGTTCGGCTACCTTATGAAGCTCGACCAGCTGCTTTAGCTGGTCGCTCAAGGGCACCGGGTGTCCGGCCTCAGCATACTGGGACCAGAACACTTTCTCTGTCGAGCTCCCTTCCTCGGCCCGGTAGAATGCGGCGGCATCGGATACACCATGGGGCAAATCTGCGAATGCTCCTGGAGAGCTCCGGACGTGGGTAAGTAACAGGTAATTTACTTTCACATGCTTGCTTTGCATAAATAATGCCTTACCCGCCGCAATCTTTTTCATCGCCTCAATCTCCTGGAAGGCTTTTTGGGCTTCGGCCTTGGCAGACTTGGCACTTTCAAGTGTCGAGGCAAGCTCGGACTCTCGAGTCCTTGAGTCACGCTCTAAACTCTCATGTTTCTTCGCGAAAACATCGAGCTCTTGCCGCACCTCCGCCGCCTGCACCTCTTGTCTCTCTCGCTCCGAGCGCTCCATGGCCACATTATCTTCGGCCTTGGAAAGCGCTTCCTTCAGGGTTGCCACCTGAGTTGTGGCCCCTGCAACTTTCACGTTGGTCCTGTCATTATTTGCAACCAGGTATTTCTATATACATTTACATACGGTATTACATACCCTCCTTGTCCTCGAGCTGCTTCTTGGCACGGCCGAGCTCGTTCTGGGACCGCCCGAGGTTCTGCTTCAATGCGTCGACCTCTGCAGTCAGTGCGGCAGAGGTCAGCAGCACAACCTGCATTCCCATATTGACATATTTATGTTAGACTCCTGCGTATATCTTTTTTTTAGATCCTCAGTCTGGCTTTTCTTTCCGAACACCACACTGAGCATCAGGGGCTACTGTCTATGCGGTAACATTTTTATATGTTTTGAATACATACCTCAAAGCCTGTTAATAGGCTCGTACAGGCTTCTGTCAGCCCGCTCTTGGTGGACTGAACCTTCTGAATCACTACACTCATAACAGTGCGGTGTTCCTCGTCGATGGAGGCGCTGTTAAGCACCTCCAGCAAATTGTCCGGCGCCTCCGGTTGGACGGAGGTCACCGGCGTCGTAGGCTTGCCCTTCTTACGAAGGCGCCGCCTGCCGGACTCCGGAACCACTGAAGGTTCCGAAGCAGTGTTCGGCCCAGGGCTGGACTTAGACACCTCTGGGGCTTTACCCCCTTTGGGCCTGGAATCCGGGAGGTCGCCTTGCGGCGCCTCCAGGACCACCTCCTCCTGGTTTAGTCCCTTTTGGGACTTCACCTCGGCGTCGTCCGCAGGGAGTAGGGAGGAGGTCGTCGGAAGTGAAGCGCTATTCACATCCGACGAATCCAGGGAGCCGCTCGACGAATCGCCGAGCTGAGCCTTGGTCGGACTGCATAATTGAATTTGGCGTCAGAAGGTGTCGTATAATAGAGGAGCGCCATAAGTTATTCAGGTATCCGGATACTTACGGTTTTGCCAGGGGCTTGACCCTGGATGGCCATTCCTCCCTGCCGTCTTCGGCATCGGAGGCGTAGTCCGGTAGAAGGGTCTTCCCCTTCTTGGACCCTCCGGCCTCCCCAGTTGGGGTGGCCTTCCTTTTCTTTCCTCCCCCCGCTGGAGGGGGAGAGGCATCTTCTTCCTCCTCCTCGTCTTCAGAGGCGGAGGGCGCTTCGGGGTCGTCGGGCGATGAATCCGACACCACCAGGCATCGGGAACTCTTTCGAGTCCCCGTGGCCTTCATCTTGGCCTTCTTCTCCGGCACCACGTGGGGTGCCAGAACTAGCAGCTTTGCCAAACGGGTGTCCGCTGGGTCTTCGGGCAAAGGAGCCGGACAGTTGATCTGTCCGGCCTTCTTCTGCCAGTCCTGTTAAAGGGATGGGAGTTTAGATCCCGCATAGAGTCAAACTATGGAAAACAAATACCCCGTGATGGGTAAATTGAGCTTACCGCGCTGGCTTGACGCTTCGCGCAGAATCCGCGATACTCGATAATGGGAGGGTGAACATCAGAGCTCTTGCAAAGCACCTTCCAGGCATCTTCGTGCGTTGTGTCGAAGAGCCTGGACAAAGTTTGGTGCTGGGCCGGGTCGAATTCCCACAGATTAAAAGCCCGTCTTTGACACGGGAGGATCCGGCGGAAGAGCATGACCTGGACTACGGTGACGAGTTTAACCTTCCTGTTGATCAGGTCTTTGATGCAGGTTTGAAGTCCGGTCACCTCTGCCGAATTACCCCACAATAGGCCCGACTCTTTCCATGAGGTGAGCCGTGTGGGGATGCTAGATCACAATTCGGGGGGCGCTGCCCATTCAGGGTCACGCGACTCGGTGATGTAGAACCACCCCGACTGCCACCCTTTGATGGTCTCTATGAAGGCGCCCTCAAGCCATGTAACGTTGACTATCTTGCCCACCATGGCGCCTCCGCACTCCGCTTGACGTCCACTCACGACCTTTGGCTTGACGCTGAAGATCTTCAGCCGTAGGCCAAAGCGAGGCTGGATGCGGAGGAAGGCCTCGCACACGACGATAAACGCCGATATGTTGAGGATGAAGTTCGGGGCCAGATCGTGGAAATCCAGGCCATAGTAGAACATGAGCCCCCGGACGAACGGATGAAGAGGAAAGCCCAGTCCGTGGAGGAAATGGGGGAGAAATACGACCCTCTCATGGGGCCCAGGGGTGGGGATGAGTTGCCCCTCACCTGGACGCCAGTGCGCGATGTCGTCAGACAAGTATCCGGCCTTCCTTAACTTTTTGATTTGCCCCTCCGTGACGGAGGAGGCCATCCATCAACCTCCCGCTCCAGACATGATTGGAGAAGGTTGAGGTGGGAAGTGCGGATTTGGGCGCTGGAGCTCGAGTGCGCAGGAATGGATAAGCAAAGGAGGAAGAAGGCATAAATGGGAAGGGTGGATCTTATCCCCTTATATGGGCGGCCGAAACTATGAGCCCCCACCAGCCTAGTAAAACTCGCTTATCTCCCAAGCGACGCGATTAATGGCGTGGTTGGGTTACCCACGCTCGTATTGACGAGAATCCCGAAATAAGGGGACACGATCTCTGCTTTGACAAGATGTGCCAAGGAAATCGCCTCGCTAAACACGCTGAGGTGGAATAGTAAAACTTTTCGAATAAAGGCTAGGCCGTGGCGTGATGTCACGCTGCGGAATGCGTCAGCAGATTAGATTTGTGCAGATATTATTCTCTCTACAGTGGTATGTGGAACTTATTTTGCAGAGCCGGACACTATCCTTGTGTTCAACATCTTCTATGAAGTATTCGTAGGAGGAACCCGCCTTGCAATGCCGAAGACATTTTGCGCGCCGGACTCGTCGTCATTGAAGCCCGGTTCAGGGGCTACTGAGGGAGTCCTGGATTAGGGGGTGTCTGGATGGCCGGACTATGACCTTTGGCCGGACTCCCAGACTATGAAGATACAAGATTGAAGACTTCGTCCCGTGTCCGGATAGGACTTTCCTTGGCGTGGAAGGCAAGCTTGGCAATATGATATGAAGATCTCCTCCCATTGTAACCGACTCTGTGTAACCCTAGCCCTCTCCGGTGTCTATATAAACCGGAGAGTTTTAGTCCGTAGGACAAACAACAATCATACCATAGGCTAGCTTCTAGGGTTTAGCCTCTCTGATCTCGTGGTAGATCAACTCTTGTACTACCCATATCATCAATATTAATCAAGAACGAGTAGGGTTTTACCTCCATCGAGAGGGCCCGAACCTGGGTAAAAACATCGTGTCCCTTGTCTCTTGTTACCATCCTCCTAGACGCACAGTTCGGGATCCCCTACCCGAGATCCGCCGGTTTTGACACCGATAGGCCTCCTTCTCAAGAACCCAACCAAGAGGACCGCGATCTAGCTGGTACGGTGGAGAAATCCAATTGCAACAGGCGTCGTCTGGCGTTCAGTTCTCAGGAGACGCCTCCAGCTCCCGCCTTCACCGAGCCTCAGATAGCTGAGGTGTGAAATATTATCAGCCCCAACACGCTTAAGAAGGCGGTCTGTGAGCAGAACTCGGTCCCATTACAGCAGATCAAGAAGAAGGGACGGAAACGAAAGACTGCCAAGGGCGCCGGTGCGAGCCAGCCGGCACCGAGTACGATCCGTGCTCAGGATGGGCCACCTTCACCTTAGGATATCTTGAGGAGGGTGCATGTGGTGGGTAGGGCAATGCTACCTACAAATATGCTCAATGCTGCAACCAGTGCTATGCAGAGTTTGCATGACAGTGTTCTTTCTTTGGAGAAGCGGCGTCTCTCCCAGAATGATGTGGCATACCCAGTTTTCGTGGCCAAGGTGCCAGAGGGCAAGGGCTTTGTGGATGGCACCATCGGGGGTACGATCGTCCTGCGATTTGATGATATCTTTGCTATGTTTAATCTTCATCCGCTGCACTACACCTTCGTTTGGCTGTTTTCACTGAGTATGGATATGCGGATCATTCGAGACAAGACCCTGGACATCGTGATAGTCGACCCCTTCTACATGCATGCCAAGATCTTGGGCAGCGCTTAGGACCGGCAAGTCGTGAGTTCACACCCCGAAGGCGTCATTCTGGCAAACCCAGATAAGGATAACTTCCTCGTCCTTTACTTTCCCGAGCAAGTCATCCCCTCACCGCCCCGTAACATATGATTTCTTAGATTTTGATCGTTCTTTTCTTTCTAACATTCCGTGTGTGCAGTGACACACATTGCACACTCATCCTCTTAAGCCCGAAATATTCCACGGCCACGTATTTCGACCCGGACCATGACTCCAAGATAGACTACACAAATATCAAGAAAGTTCTTGATGATGCTCTCCCCGGCTACGCCACATCTGGAGGCACCTTTAAGAGGCCAGTTCGTAGGTACGGCAGGCACGTGTTCACCCACAATACGACATTCCCCTGCGTCAAGCAGCCGCCTGGCGGTCAGAAATATGCCTACTACGCCCTCCATCACATGAGGGCGATCATACGGGACCATAATCACCTTCTACTACCAAATAATGTCAAAGATTGGGCCGCAAGCTTGGCGGCAATCCAGGACGCGGACCTCCGACAAGAATTGTTTCGCATCCAGTCGGAGTTTGTAGAAATCATCCATCAAGATGTCCTTCGTACCTCAGGGCAGTTCTACCTCAGAGAGCAACCGTCCAACAGTGAGATAGACACAACACTTCAAATGCAGGCTGACAACGCCCGCGACTTCATGACCATCATGAAAGACGGTGGCTTCATCCTTGCTCCGGTCCCATGAGTCGAGTCGAAAGTAGTGATGCTATTTGTAGTTGTGAAACATCGATTAGCTCATGTTGTAATTAAACTTTAATGAACTTGTATGTCTCTTTGGTTTGGACAGTCGTTCAACTTAGATGTAATCGATGCTATTTATTAGTAGGACCATGAATCGTGCTATTAATGTCTTGATTTTCTCTTCCGATCCTTTTGTTGCAAACTTATATATTGCTTATGTATTATCTGTTGTTTGGCTTCTGCATAGAGATGTTGTGTACAAGGGTAAGGTTCCCGGAGTCTACGACGACTGGGAGGAGTGTCGGAGACAGGTTCACCGTTTCAGCGGTAACAGTTACAAAGGGTACACCACTAGGGCGGAGGCGGAATCTAGATACGCCCGCTATCTAGTGGGAGAGAGGAGGGAGCGTTGGAGGAACCGGGTGAAGACCAGTTTCATCGCGATGATGCTCATCGTGATGACCGCAGCTCTCTTCTATGTGATGGTAGTTTAGATGATCGATATCGACTTGTAATGT
Organism: Triticum aestivum; assembly: GCF_018294505.1. Classification (NCBI taxonomy): domain Eukaryota; kingdom Viridiplantae; phylum Streptophyta; class Magnoliopsida; order Poales; family Poaceae; genus Triticum; species Triticum aestivum. Next base: position 398,500,663 of record NC_057807.1, read on the forward strand.
GAAGACAAACTCGCTACTCGCGGTCTCCGAGACTTGTAATGTTCTATCTTCGTTCGGTCTTTTGTATTCGGAGACTAATATGATGAATTGTATTCGGAGACTTACCTTCTATTGTATTCGATGAATCTGTTGTTGCTATGTGGTGCTGTCTATATTCTGTCCAATAATATATTTTGTAACCTGTGAAAATATCAGAAAAGGAAAAAATCCCTAATATTCATACTAGTGCCGCACTACACAAGACACTAATGGCGCACTGTGATAAACACATTAACGGCGCATCACCCACTGGTGTGCCATTAGTATGCCAAAGCACATGGGTACATATGGCCCCCTGGGAGGCATTCTAATGGCACACTGTGGCCTATACTAATGGCGCACTACGTGGTGCGCCATTAGAACACCAGATACTAATGGCGCACCAGTGGTGCACCATTAGAATTTAATTCTAATGGCATGATGCTAGTGGCGCACCAGTAGTGCGCCATTAGAAGGCAAAACTGGTGCGCCACTAGCATGCCTTTTCCTAGTAGTGAGCAATTGTTTTGCCACTGATTTGATGACACTATTAATGTAATACGTAATTACCTCTACTTGTGCAAATAGGGATGTTCTTTGAAGATACCACATATTTTAGTTGAACTGCACAAAAAGATGTTGGAAACATTAAACTAATCGAGGAGTATATAGTAAGCATGGCCACCACAGTAGATAGCAACAGATGGTTCTGGAGAAGTGCTTGATCTGTATGCTCTACACAATAAGCCTCATGACAAAGGTTGGTACTCGCCCACTAATTCATCCATATGATTGAGCTTTGTCATCTCTATTGGTGTTGTGCTACTGTTTAGATACTATCATGAAAAAGTGGTATTGTCCTTGAGAAGTGCTTCATCTGTGCTGTTTTAAATATTTCCTTTCCTTTTTTTCAAGCAAATAGGGAAGCTAGCATTTAGTTGTCCTCTTGTCTTTGCACAACACGATCATCTTCCTCTGAAGAAGAATATGGAGTACGTGAAGTGACTAGTTCCGATTATGCCAGGATGAAGAAGCCATGTCTATCTTCTCATCAGAAGGAGCAGTTGAAGGATGGTTACATTACTCCCCACAAGACCAAACTAACTTCAGCTCAGAAGGACTGACAAATCTCCATTTTTTTGCTGTGATGCGTCAGTACAATGTTGTTCTAGGATTATTTCTGGTGAGTTGCATTTTTTTAAAGTGTGCTCTACATGGACCATGTAGGTGCCTGTTTAAACTGTCAATTCATAGTACAGTTTGCTTTATAATAATCACTTTTTTGTATTTGTGCAAACAGGGGTGATCAACTTGATTTCAATGGGAACTGCACAAAATGTTCATGAATACATCGAATCATTCATTTCCACCACAAGAAAGGAGGTGCCGATAGGTTCAAGGCGTTGCAACATATAAGGGCGAATCATACAAGCTACGCGCGAATTTGGTTGATTTTGGTGGAACTGACAAAAAGAATAGCTGGTTTATTTAGAACGAGGTGACATGTCAATGTACGAACTGATGGCAAACCCTGCCCATTCCACAATCATAGGCATTTGATATTTTGGAATGGGACAACCTTGTCAAATTTTTCTCATTGATTTTAAGACATGCGTTTGATATTTTCAAATGGGACGCCCTTGCTGTCAGCAGCGTCGATCAATTTTTTCTTTATTCTTTAGTTCTGAAGTAAATATTGCCTCTGACATGTGAGTCGCTGAGATGCATAATCATTGATTGTTTTGAATGTTCTCTATGAATTGCCAGCCCTGTGTGTTTGATTGCAATGTACAGAAACGCTAAAAAGCTGCTCAAACTCTTTTTACTCCTTCTATTCCTTTTTACTTCGCACATTGTGAAAGTGCATACTTTTTTGTATAAGATTGGTCAAAGTAGAGATACTTTGACTGCAGACAAAACTTGTATAGAAAGGACCGGAGGGACTACATGTGAAACTGCTGCAAACGAGGTGATCACCCTGGGAATAATGCTAGTATGTATTGTTTTGCATGTTCATCCAATGCCAGTGATACAGGAATTCGAACTAATCGAAATAAATTCATTCATACACGGTCGCATTTCATATAAACATGCCGGATTTCATTACATTTCATACATTCTTCAACTAAAAAGGGGTGCGCTGGAGGTATAATTAATTAACCAAAGCTACCCACCGGTGTCCCGCTGAGCCGAATAGAAGCTTCAGTGACTTAACTGCAGGTTTAGTTGCGTAACTGACATTTGGCCTATTGAGCCAACAAGTCACTCAGCCAACTGCACCAGCAGTTAAGTAGAAGCAGCATTCTTCTCCAGCGCAGCTCTCTGACTCCACGTCGCCGCCAAGAAGCTAACCGGCCGTCAATGGTCAACCCGCCTAGCTTGGCTTCATGGCCTTACTTGGACCCGAGCGGCGGCGACCTACCATGTTCTACTCTTCCTCGTTTTCTGTGTGGTGCGGCCTCGTTGGCAGCGGGGCGGGGCCTCAGCGGAGTCGGCGATGTCCTCTGTCTCGTTGCTGACGGGCGGCGCCTCGGCGGAGCGGTGGAAATCCTCCCCCATGTTGCCGGCAGGGTGGGGCCTCGGCTGAGCCGACGATGTCCTCTGCCTCATTGTTGGTGGGGCGGGGCCTCGCGGAGCCGGCGGTGTCCTCTGCCTCGTTGTTGGCGCCACGGGGCCTCAGCGGAGCAGGGCCTTGTCGACACCAACAGAGCGGTGACTTGTCGGAGCCGACATTGTCCTCTGCCTCGTCCTCGGTCTCGCCAAACAGCGCCTCGCCCGCTTCATCGCCCTCTTTGTAGGCGGCCGCAGCCTCCGCCACCCGCATGTGGTAATGCCAGCGCTTGAGGCGGCCCTTGCGGGCGGAGTGGTACGAGTCGATCAGCGCCTCCTGCTCCGCCCGCTCTACGGCGATCTGCTCCTCTGCCTACAGGTGCTCCTGGAGGAGATGGTGGTTGTAGGCAGCATCGGCCTGCGCCTCCAGGAACTGCTCCTCACGCATCTGCCTCACCGTGTCCATACATTGGCCACGGGCCTCGCTGATGGTCATGGTGCAATGCACCAGCGAGGATGGCGTGGAGGAGGGGGTTGGCGTCGGATCGTCGACTACCATGTTCTCCATTGGGACGTCGTCGTCCTCCGGCTGCCTGCCGGCCAACCGGTCGGCGGCAATGGATGCCATCTCCTTGTGGTCCATCGTTCGCCCGTCCTGAAGAGCGCTGGAGCGCGAGGAAGCCATGGTGGGCAGTAGTGGTGTGGACAGGAGAAAGGGAACGGATGCAGATGACTGCGGCTATGGCCGGCGCAGCAGTTTATATAGCAATGGTGGGCGACAGAGGGACGGATGTGTGGCGCCAAAGTAGCCGCGTCGGCAACCGTGTATCATTAATATGGGCGGCAGATGGACGGACGGACGACACTTGTGTCGTTTGAAGGCGGAGCAATCGCCTGCATCGGGAAGTGGGGCGGGCGGCGCTGACTGTTTCGGGCAGAAAGCGCGCGCGGGCGAGGAGATGACTTTACTTGGAGAGGATAACAATGGGGACCCACCAGGGCCATAGCCTAACGCACGCAAGTGCCTCCTTATTAGATACTATAGAATGTATGCACGTGCAATGCACGTCTTAAAAGAATGGAGTGATTTTGGAGTGTGACTCGAAAAAAATATAATGGAGTGATTTTGATAAATGTAATTCCACCCACAATTGTTTTTAATATTCATACAAAAAAGTGTACATTCACATCTAAAACACTGGAGGTTCATTAAAAAATGTATGTTACTCTATTATTTTTTCTTCCCATTCTCCTCCCAAACCTTCTTATCTGGGCTCAAGTCGTCATGCGCTCAAGCAATAAAATATAGCCCATGAGGCATCGCATATGGGCTTTTTTTTCCTGGAAGGGCCATGTGAATATTCTAGAACACAGCAGAGGCAACACCAGTCTACTGTTCATGGCGAACCCAGCTGATCTTAGCCCTTGGATTTTGGACACCAATGGTTCTGATTGAAGCTCTGGATCCATCTCAAAACTGATACACTATAGATATAGATATAGATATATATAAAACTATAATTTATTTTGCTTCCTCCTGGTTTCCTGACATCACAGTCCCACACCATTGTCAATCTATGTAGTAGTCAATAAAATAGAGAATTGCACAAGAAGCGGCCGACAGCTGGGACCAAGCAGCTCGAGCAGTATTTGTGTTTTTGAGGTGTGAGCACTGCAGAGTTTTTTGATGTTTAGCCCAGATATTAATTTTTCTCCTCTAAACAACAACGAAAACATCGCTGCAGGTATTAACTGGGCCGGTTGTGGCCCGTCTAGCCCAGGCCAGATATCTAGCCCAGATATTAATTTTTTTCAAGCTGAAAATGGCTAGCCCAGCTAAAATTTTTTTTAGGAATACCGAGGCAAGGTCAAGTTGTTATTCTCCGCCCCGCTGGGCCGCAAATCTTTCCTAGGAGGGATGCATTAGGCTTAACAAGAAAATGGGCTTGAAGAAATAATAAATGGGATGTAATTATAAAAACTGGGCAGTAACTATAAAAAAATGCACCAAACACGTAATTACTTTATCAAATATTATTTTTGGATATTGAAAATTTTAATTTCATTAATTGTTGCGAGCGCAATGCTTCGTTGGATTTTTATGTAATATAAATTTATATTGAAATTGTATTTAATCTGACTAGAAATTTCGGGATAAAAATATTTCGGATCCCATCAAAATGTGGGAAATTTTATTGAGTTCTGTTTTGAACGGTTGGTTGAAATGGGTTGTACTTTGAACAAACTGTAAATGGGTTGTAGTAAATTCCATTAGAATTCAAAAATGGGCTACACATTCTTACAAATCTCAAATGGGCTATAAGTTCTCTACCACACACTTCTGGCCTTACTAAGTTGATGCGTCCCCTAAAAAAACAGAGTTGACGCGTATGCAAGGCTTTGTCAACTTATAGTCAACACACGGTTCTAGCAGCAGTGGCTGTTGGATGTCCATCCAACGGATGCCGTGCTTCTTCTTCAATCTCGGATATTCTAGCTTCACCCGCCCAAAAAATGAATCCTCCCCCTAACATCTGGGGCGCACCGTTTCGGAAGCTGACTTGTGGGCCTACTAAGTTGACGTACCAAGGGCTTTGTCAACTTAGTCAATATAAACAATTCTAGCTGTAGTGACCGTACGATGTCCATCCAACGGCCGTCGTGCTTCTTCAACCTCCGGTCTTCTTGCTCCAGCCGCCCCAAGCAGCATCGGTCGTGCCACCTGCTCCTGCCTCCCGTGGTCGGCTGTGCTGCCGCGAAGGCCTCACCGCCTGTCGGTGTCAAAACTGGCGGATCTCAGGTAGGGGGTCCCGAACTGTGCGTCTAGGCGGATGGTAACATGAGACAAGGGACACGATGTGTTTACCCAGGTTTGGGCCCTCTCAATGGAGGTAAAACCCTACTCCTGCTTGATTAATATTGATGATATGGGTAGTACAAGAGTTGATCTACCACAAGATCAGAGAGGCTAAACCCTAGAAGCTAGCCTATGGTATGACTGTTGTTCGTCCTATGGACTAAAACTCTCCGGTTTATATAGACACCGAAGAGGGCTAGAGTTACATAGAGTCGGTTACAATGGGAGGAGATCTTCATATCATATCACCAAGCTTGCCTTCCACGCCAAGGAAAGTCCTATCCGGACACGGGACGAAGTCTTCAATCTTGTATCTTCATAGTCCGGGAGTACGGTCAAAGGTCATAGTCCGGCCATCCGGACACCCCCTAATCCAGGACTCCCTCAGTAGCCCCTGAAACAGGCTTCAATGACGATGAGTCCGGCGCACAAATTGTCTTCGGCATTGGAAGGCGGGTTCCTCCTCTGAATACTTCATAGAAAATGTTGAACACAAGGATAGTGTCTGGCTCTGCAAAATAAGTTCCACATACCACCGCATAGAGAATAATATCTGCACAAATCGAATCTGCTGACGCATTCCGTAGCGTGACATCACGCCACGGCCAAGGCTTTATTCGAATCGTTTTACTGTTCCACCTCAGCATGTTTAGCAAGGCGGTTTCCTTGGCACGTCTTGTCAAAGCAGAGATCATGTCCCCTTATTCCGGGATTCTCATCAATACGGGCGTGGGTAACCCAACCGCGCCATTAACCACGGCGCTTGGGAGATAAGCGAGTTTTATTAGGCTGGTGGGGGCTTATAGTTTCGGCCGCCCATATAAGGGGATAAGGATCCACCCTTTCCATATACGCCTTCTTCCTCCTTTGCTTATCCATCCCTGCACACTCGCGCTCCAGTGCCCAAGTCCGCACTTCCCACCTCAACCTTCTCCCATCATGTCCGGAGCGGGAGGTAGATGGATGGCCTCCTCTGTCACGGAGGGGCAAATCAAAAAGTTAAGGAAGTCCGGATACTTGTCTAACGACATCGCGCACCGGCTTCCGGATGAGGGGCAACTCATCCCTACCCCAAGGCCCCATGAGAGGGTCGTGTTTCTCCCCCATTTCCTCCGCGCACTGGGCTTTCCTCTTCACCCGTTCGTCCGGGGGCTCATGTTCTACTACGGCCTGGACTTCCACGATCTGGCCCCGAACTACATCCTCAACATCTCGGCGTTTATCGTCGTGTGCGAGGCCTTCCTCCGCATCCAGCCCCACTTTGGCCTATGGCTGAAGATCTTCAGCGTCAAGCCGAAGGTCATGAGCGGACGTCAAGCGGAATGCAGAGGTGCCACGGTGGGCAAGATAGCCAACGTTACATGGCTCGAGGGTGCCTTCGTAGAGACCATCAAAGGGTGGCAGTCGGGGTGGTTCTATATCACCGAGCCGCGTGACCCTGAATGGGCAGCGGCCCCCGAATTCCGATCTGGCATCCCCACACGGCTCACATCTTGGAAAGAGATGGGCCTGTCATGGGGTAGTTCGGCAGAGGTGACCGGACTTCAAACTTGCGTCAAAGATCTGATAGACAGGAAGGTCAAACTCGTCACCGTAGTCCAGGTCATGCTTTTCCGCCGGATCCTCCCGTGTCAACGACGGGCCTTTAATCTGTGGGAATTCGACCCGGCTCAGCACCAAACTTTGTCCAGGCTCTTCGATACAATGCACGAGGATGCCTGGAAGGTGCTTCTCAAGAGCTCTGAGGTCCACCCTCCCATCACCGAGGATCGCGGATTCTGCGTGAAGCACCAAGCCAGTGCGGTAAGCTTAATTTTCCCATTACGGGGTATTTGTTTTCCATTGATTTGATTCTATGCGGGATCTAAACTCCCATCCCTTTAATAGGATTGGCAGAAGAAGGCCGGACAGATCAACTGTCCGGCTCCTTTGCCCGAAGACCCAGCGGACGCTCGCTTAACAAAGCTGCTGGTTTTGGCACCTCACGTGGTTCCGGAGAAGAAGGCCAAGACGAAGTCCATGGGGACTCGAAAGAGTTCCCAACGCCTGGTGGTATCGGATTCATCGCCTGACAACCCCGAAGCACCCTCCGCCTCTGAAAACGAGGAGGAGGAAGAAGAAGCCTCTCCCCCTCCAACAGGGGGAGGAAAGAAAAGGAAGGCCGCCCCAACTGGGGAGGCCGGAGGGTCCAAGAAGGGGAGGACCCTTCTGCTGGACTACGCCTCCGATGTCGAAGACGTCGGGGAGGAATGGCCATCCAGGGTCAAGCCCCTGGCAAAATCGTAAGTATCCGGATACTAGAATAACTCATGGCGCTCCTCCAATGTATGGTACCTTATGATGCCGAATTTAATCATGCAGTCCGCCCAAGGCTCTGCTCGGCGATTCATCGAGCGGCTCCCTGGATTCGTCGAACGTGAATAGCGCTTCACTTCTGACGGCCTCCTCCCTGCTCCCTGCGGACGACGCCGAGGTGGAGTCCCAAAAGGGACTAGACCAGGAGGAGGTGGTCCTGGAGGCGCCGCAAGGCGACCTCCCGGATTCCACGGCCGAAGGGGGTAAAACCCTAGAGGTGTCTAAGTTCAGCCCTAGGCCGGACACTGCTCCGAAACCTTCGGTGGTTCCGGAGTCCGGCAGGCGGCGCCTTCGTAAGAAGGGCAAGCCTACGACGCCGGCGACCTCCATCCAACCGGAGGCGCCGGACAATTTGCTGGAGGTGCTTAACGGCGCCTCCATCGACGAGGAACACCGCACGGTTATGACTGCGGTGATTCAGAAGGTTCAGTCCGCCAAGAGCGGGCTGACTGAAGCCTGTACCAGCCTTCTAACAGGTTTTGAGGTAAGTTTAAGATATGTAAGAATATTACCGCATAGACAGTAGCCCCTGATGCTCAGTTTGGTGTTCGGAAAGAAAAGCCAAGCTGAGGATCTAAAAAGATATACGCAGGAGTCTAACATAAATATGTCAATATGCAAATGCAGGCTGCGCTGCTGACCTCTGCCGCACTGACTGTAGAGGTCGACGCATTGAAGCAGAACCTCGAGCGGTCCGAGAACGAGCTCGGCCGTGCAAAGAAGCAGCTCGAGGACAAGGAAGGTAAGTAATACCTTATTAAAGTAATACCTTATATAAAGGATTTGATTGCAAAAAATGATAGGAATAATGTGGGTATTGCAGGGGCCACGACCGAGGTGGCGACCCTGAAGGAAGCGGTGTCCAAGGCCGAAAACAGTGCGGCCTTGGAGTGCACCGAGCGAGAGAAGCAGGAGGCGCGGGTGGCGGAGGTGCGGCAAGAGCTCCAGGCTCTCGTGGAGAAACACGAGAGTTTGGAGCGTGACTCGAAGACTCGAGAGTCCAAGCTCGCCTTGGCCCTTGATAGTGCAAATACCGCTAAGGCCAAAGCCCAGAAGGCCCTCCAGGAGATTGAGGCGATAAAGAAGATAGCAGTGAGTAAGGCATTCTTTATGCAAAGCAAGCATATAAAAGTGAATTATCTGTTACTTACCCGAATCCAGAGCTCTCCAGGAGCGTTCGCCGATCTGCCCCATAGTGTGTCTGATGCTGCCGCGTTCTACCGAGCCGAGGAGGGGAGCTCAACGGAAAAGGTGTCCTGGTCTCAATATGCTGAGGCCGGACATCCAGTGCCCCTGAGCGACCAGCTGAAGCAGATGGTCGAGCTCCACAAGGTGGCCGAACAGGCCATGAAGGGCCTCATAGTTCGGCTGTGGCCTAGAGAAGCCATGCCTGGGAGCTACTCCGGTCTGGTGCGGCGGCTGGTGGACGCATGTCCATGGATTGAAGTCATCAAGCGCTCCGCCAGTATTGAAGGTGCCCGTCGGGCCCTTGCCCGTGCTAAAGTGCACTGGGGCAAGATGGACGCCGAGAAGCTTGTGACAGACGCACCACCGCCGGGCAAGGAGTATCGCAATCCCGAGATGTATTATGATGGCGTCCTGAAGGGTGCCCGCCTTATAGCGGGTGAATGCTCCAAAGATGTAATTTTTTAGTAGACTCGCATCTGTTATCCTGTACGCTGAAAACTTTGTTCATATGCGCTAAGCAACGCTTGTTAATTTAAAATATTACCTTCTGTGCGGCCGTTTATCGAATCTGAGAGATGCAAGTCGTCGGCTTCTACCCCCATGCCACGAGTGCTGGGGTGTTCGGGATAAACCTGAGCGCTCTTGTTCCCATTCTTGGGTCCATCTAGGGAGGCGCTCAGCACAACGAACAAGGCCATCGGACTTATAATGCTTTATCACTCTCACTTAGCCATAGAATTCTATAATTTTAAATTTCGGCGAAGCCCCTAGTATTCGGAAGACCGAGTTCGGGGCGCTATCCACGCCTAGGCCAGATAAATCCGGCTCCTCGCTCTAAGCGGCATAAGTCTTTAGGGACTCGAAAAACCTCGCGAACAGCGACCGGTCTCTCGCACTATCATGATGGTCAGTTTTAGCTTTCTCTACTGAGGTGTTAACCCAGCTCAACTGGGGCACAATCGCAGTAGTTCTCCCAGCGCTACCTTAGCCAACATTGCGGAACGTAAGGTACCAAAACATGGGAGCCGGGCAAACCCAACTATTGACCCAAGACATGATTCGGAGCCGATGCATATAGTGCTATAAGTTCGGGGTGCCGCACTCATGAGAGTGTTCGGTCTTCTCACACCGTGTTATGGGGTGCTTAAGCCCCTGGTGTATTGGCCGTACCAAAGTGTACGGTTGCATAATGTCATGACTGAACACATTTGTATAAAAATAGATGAATACAATAATAGATAAGAGCTATGTATTGTTTATAAAAAAGGGCTGCTATGAAAGCAGAACGATACAAATAGTGCGATAAGCAAGAGATGGGATTATTTGACATGTCCCCCTCCAGGGGCAAGCTGCGAGACTTTAAGTAAAAGAGGTATTTAGCTCGTTATAGAGACCACCTGGACATTTGACGTGGCTTGTTCTCTCCCTGGCTGTGGCATCGTGTGTTCGGCGAGTGTATTGCCGGACAGGCCTTCCGGATAGTTGGGTCCCGAAAGTATATAAAAAAGGAAATGGCAAAATAGGGAGCCCCTAGTGCAGTTGAGCCGCATTCTGGGCGTGCCGTGGTTGAGCCCCTCCCCTTATGCCCATGGTATTTCCAAAGTGTAATTATGTACGCATGGTACCGCTATCGCCATCTGGCGAGGGATGGGGTTGGGGCCGCACTGCTATGCTTGCTCGGAACATGCCGGCCGGTTTTGCTGTAGGTTACTCCGGGCGCGCTTGACGTTGTCCGGACGTTTAACACCCGGATTGGAGAATTGCCTTGAGAGGCTACTTTGTACTTCCGCCGCCAGGGCCGCCGTGTGCTCCTCCATTCGGAGAGAGCGTTCGGTGTTTCCATTTACCGTAATGACTCCGCGAGGGCCTGGCATCTTGAGCTTGAGATATGCGTAATGCAGCACGCATTGAATTTTGCGAATGTGGTTCATCCGAGCAGGGCTTGATAGCCACTGCGAAATGGGACTATGTCGAAGATTAACTCTTCGCTTCGGAAATTATCCGGGGATCCGAAGACCACTTCGAGTGTAACCGAGCCTGTACAGCTGGCTTCTACACCTGGTATGACGCCTTTAAAGGTTGTCTTTGTGGGTTTAATCCTTGAGGGATCTATACCCATTTTTCGCACTGTATCCTGATAAAGCAGGTTCAGGCTGCTGCCGCCGTCCATGAGGACTCTAGTGAGGTGAAATCCGTCAATGATTGGGTCTAGGACCAATGCGGCGAATCCGCCGTGACGGATGCTAGTGGGGTGGTCCCTTCGATCAAAAGTGATCGGGCAGGAGGACCATGGGTTGAACTTTGGGGCGACTGGCTCCAACGCATAGACGTCCTTGAGAGCATGCTTCCGCTCCCTTTTGGGGATATGGGTTGCGTATATCATGTTCACCGTCCGCACTTGCGGGGGGAAGCCCTTCTGTCCTCTGTTGTTCGGCGGCCGGGGCTCCTCCTCGTCATCGCTATGCAGCCCCTTGTCTCTGGTTTCGGCACTTAACTTGCCTGCCTGCTTGAACACCCAACAATCCCTGTTGGTGTGGTTGGCTGGTTGTTCGGGGGTGCCGTGTATCTGGCACGAGCGATCGAGTATCCGGTCTAAACTGGATGGGCCCGGAGGGTTTCTTTTGAATGGCTTCTTCCGCTGACCGGGTTTAGAGCCTCTGAATCCGGCATTAACTGCCGTATCCTCAGTATTGTCGCCGTTAATGCGGCGCTTGTGCTTGTTGCGACGTGACCTGCCATTGTTGTCCTTGGTATCCGAATTGCCAGGGCTCTTGGTTATGTTATTGCTACGAGCTAGCCAGCTGTCTTCTCCCGCGCAAAAGCGGGTCATGAGTGTCGTGAGGGCTGCCATAGATTTCGGCTTTTCCTGTCCTAGGTGCCGGGCAAGCCATTCGTCTCGGATGTTGTGCCTGAAGGCTGCAAGGGCCTCGGCGTCCGGACAGTCGACTATTTGATTTTTCTTGGTTAGGAACCGTGTCCAGAATTGTCTGGCCGATTCCTCTGGCTGCTGGATTATGTGGCTTAGGTCATCGGCGTCTGGTGGTCGCACATAAGTGCCCTGGAAGTTGTCAAGGAACGCGGATTCCAGGTCCTCCCAGCAACTAATTGACTCTGCTGGCAGGCTGTTAAGCCAATGCCGAGCTGGTCCTTTAAGCTTGAGCGGGAGGTATTTGATGGCGTGTAGATCATCACCACGGGCCATGTGGATATGAAGGAGATAATCCTCGATCCATACCGCGGGATCTGTTGTGCCATCGTATGATTCGATGTTTACGGGTTTAAAACCCTCGGGGATTTGATGATCCATTACTTCGTCTGTGAAGCATAGTGGGTGTGCGGCGCCCCTGTACTGGGCTATATCGCGACGTAGCTCGGATGAGCTTTGTCTGTTGTGTTCGGCCTGGCCGTATTTATCATATCCGGCGTGACGGTTATCGTCACGTGACGTGGGGCGCCCACGCGATCCGTAGATCGATCTTGTTTGCCTTGCCTTATCCTCCAATATGTCTCGCAGGTCTGTTGCGTTTCCCCGTGCTCTGGTATTTTTGGAGCGGCGTCGGGGTGCGGCTTGAGTTGAGGGCCGAAAGGCCTCTCTGTCGCGGCCACGGGGTGGCCGATCGGGCGCATCGTACGTTGGTGATGTAGGTTTAGTTGCTTCCTCCTCTAGTTGGGGTAGCAGCCTGTGCTTTGGGTAGCTCTTGGAGGGGCGTTCGAGTTTATACTCTTCGGCCGCCAGGACTTCAGTCCATCTGTCGGCTAGCAAGTCTTGGTCAGCTCTAAGCTGCTGCTGTTTTTTCTTGAGGCTGCTTGCCGTGGCCATAAGCCTGCATTTGAAACGCTCTTGTTCGACGGGATCCTTTGGCACGACGAATTCGTCATCGTCGAGGCTTGCCTCGTCTTCGGAGGGAGGCATATAATTGTCGTCCTCGACCTCCCTGTCTGCCGCTCTCTCATGAGGGCTGGCTCCTCCGTCCTCCTGCGCTGAATCCTGCTGGAGGGGGTTGTCTTCGGCACTGTCCGGGGTGTTGTTGTCTCCAGTACCGGACTCGCCGTTTTTGCTTTGGCGGGATTTAGAGCGGCGCCGCTGACGTCGGCACTTGGGTTGCTTCTTGGAGGGGTCGTCCTCCATTTTTTCATCGCCATCCCCTGCTTTGGGGGTGTCCACCATGTATATGTCATATGACGAGGTGGCTTTCCAGTGCCCTATAGGTGCTGGTTCTTGGTTGTCTCCTTCATCGGCGTCCATACCGTCGATGTCTTCAGAGTTGAAGTCGAGCATGTCGGTTAGATCGTTGACAGTGGCTACAAAGTGGGTGGTGGGTGGGTTTCGAATTTCTTCATCGTCCGCATCCCAACCATGCTGACCATAGTCCGGCCAGGGCTCTCCTGACAAAGAGAGAGACTTTAGTGAATTCAGGATATCGCCAAAGGGCGAGTGCTGAAATACGTCCGCGGCGGTGAACTCCATGATCGGAGCCCAATCGGGTTCGATCGGAAGGGGTGCGAAAGATTCGGAGTCCAGAACGGAGTTCGACACCTTGGAGTCACAGGCCTCACTAAGGACTAGGCTGGTATTCGGCTCTATCGCCGTAGAGATTGCGGCTCCTGGGCGGCGTCCAACCGTCCATCCCCAACTGGCGCAGTCGGCTCCGAGCTAATGGTAGGAGCAGACACCTGAGCGGCGCTCTGGGCGCTGTCTGGCGGCAGAGCTATATCATGCCCATCGTGACAGTGCGGCACGCTCGGCCGTGGCTCGAATCTGTCAAAGATCAAGTCCCCGCGGATGTCGGCCGTGTAGTTTAAGCTTCCAAACCTGACCTGATGGCCAGGGGCGTAGCTTTCGATCTGCTCCAGATGGCCAAGCGAATTGGCCCGCAGTGCGAAGCCGCCGAATACGAAGATCTGTCCGGGGAGAAAAGTCTCACCCTGGACCGCGTCGTGGTTGATGATCGAAGAAGCCATCGGGCCTAAGGTGACGACACAGAGGAACTCTCAATGAAAGCACCAATGTCGGTGTCAAAACCGGCGGATCTCGGGTAGGGGGTCCCGAACTGTGCGTCTAGGCGGATGGTAACAGGAGACAAGGGATACAATGTTTTTACCTAGGTTCGGGCCCTCTCGATGGAGGTAAAACCCTACTCCTGCTTGATTAATATTGATGATATGGGTAGTACAAGAGTTGATCTACCACGAGATCAGAGAGGCTAAACCCTAGAAGCTAGCCTATGGTATGATTGTTGTTCGTCCTATGGACTAAAACTCTCCGGTTTATATAGACACCAGAGAGGGCTAGGGTTACATAGAGTCGGTTACAATGGGAGGAGATCTTCATATCATATCGCCAAGCTTGCCTTCCACGCCAAGGAAAGTCCTATCCAGACACGGGACGAAGTCTTCAATCCTGTATCTTCATAGTCCGGGAGTTCGGTCAAAGGTCATAGTCTAGCCATCCGGACACCCCCTAATCCAGGACTCCCTCACCGCCCCTACTACTCCCACCGCTGGCCAGGCCATCCCTCCACTCACCCACACCCCCTGTTATTCTGCAGCGACGGCAACGCAGCCGAACCAGTGAACCCGCGTACTCCTCTCCGCATGTGCATCCACTGCGGCGTCTTCCCCGGCTCTGTGTCGTCCCCTTCCTAGGCCTTGCCGTCGTCCACCGCCGTGGTGCTCTCGACGTGGTCAACGTGGTAAAGGAATGACTTCCATCAGACGTGGACTATACATGGAGAAGCTGACAGCTGGGTCCACGGCAGCCGCAAGGAAGTGCCTCCTTACTACGCCCAAAATAATTATTCCTCCACCTGACAGCGAGGACCCATCGGACGGGCCACCGTATTTCGTGAAAAAATGATTCGCCCCCTGACTGCTGGGACCCACCAGCTACATCTTCGCACGCAAGGAAGTGCGTCCGAAAAAAAAACAATTCGCCCCCTGACTGCTGTGACCCACTGGCTACATCTTCGCACGAAAGGAAGTGCATCCGAGAGAAAAAAACGATTCGCCCCCCCTGACTGCTGGGACCCACCAGCCACACCTTCGCACGCAAGGAAGTGCGTCTGGGCAAAAACAAATGATTCGCCCCCCTGACTGCTAGGACCCACCAGCTATATCTTCGCATGCAAGGAAGTGCCTGACAGTCGGGACCCACCTGGTCGACGTACGTAGCATTGTCATTCTGGTCGCGAACGTGTACGTACATATATACTGGTGGATGTAGAGGCGCGCACATGTCGATGTAGAGGCGCGCATGTAGCATGTACACGTACGTACATCGGCCAGTGTGCAAGAAAGAAAATACGGCCACGTATGTGTACATACAGGCGGGGTCTCGAACGCCTACTCGTGCATACGTATGGCCAGGGCTCGTGTACATGGTTGGGTCAGAACGGAGAAACAGCGTCGTCATCGTGTTCATGGGGAGGTAACGGAATGCGTCGTGTTCATGGGGAGGCAACGGAATGCGTGGTGTTCATCGGGAGGCAATGGAACGTGTGGGAGCCAACCGGCTGGGTCGGAACGGAATGCGTGGTCGTGTTCACCGGGAGGGCTTGGACGGAACATGCAATGGAAACGAGACCTGGCGTACCATGGAACGGAGGAAACGGCCTTGTGTTTGACTGGCCACGTTCGAAGCAGGATCCTGTTGATCGGGAGGGGTGTGGCGTACCGCAAAACGGATGAAACGGACTTGTGTTGGAGCGCTACGGTCGAAACGGGGCTCCTGTTCATCAGGAGGGGTGTGGCGTACTGCAAAACGGGACTCCACAGGATACTGTTCATCTCCACCGTTGACCTCCTCCAGCCTCCACAGGCTACTGTTCATCCACCGTCGACCTCCTCCAGCCTCCACCTGCGGCTGTTCATCCACGGGCTCCTGTTCATCCAGCCTCCACCACGTGCTACTCCACTGGCTACTGTTCAACCACCCCTCTCCACGGGCTCCTGTTCAACCACCCCTCCACGGGCTACTGTTCATCCACCCCTCCACCGTCTACTGTTCATCCATCCCTCCACAGGGTCCTCCTGTTCATCCATCCCTCCACGGGGTCCTGTTCATCCAGCCCCAACCGGCTCGATCAATCGGGGTCCTGTTCATCTAGAGGCAACGCCACGGGTCCTGTTCATCTACGCCCACCTCTCATTGTTCATCCAAACCCCCGCGCAACGCTCACTGTTCGTCCAGAGAGGCAGCATCAATCGGCTTCAGTTAGCAGCAGTAGCGAAGGAATCGATCGCACGGGTTCAGTAACGCGTAGCCTACAGTGCAATCGCTCGGGTTCCGTTAGAGCCCAACGCCTCGCTCGGGTTCAGTTAGAGCCAACGCCTCACACATACGCGCGTACGTGTACGAGCGAAACGCGCATCGCTCGGCCCCCGACCACCCACCGTAACTGGGAACTCCCCGAAATTTACCTCGCCCTCGCTTCTACCACTGTTTTTTCCGTCATGGATGGCCCAAAGAATGTCATGCAGCTGCGTCTCCGGCCCGCCCAGGACGAAAAGCCCATTTTCTGTCATGGTTTTTTTCTCATAGAAGTAGGAGCCCACCACATCTTTGATGATACCGGATTTTGTCACAATTATCATCACAGAAGTGTCATATGTATGACAGAAAAAAAATTCGTTCGGCCCAAAATGTCACGGATGTGTCTTTTTTTTGTAGTGTATCAATGGCGGTTCATTGATACAAAGCCCATGAGGATACTGAAGATGGTGGTTCATAGGCAAGGGCTCAAGGCCAAGGGCGACTTAAGGCCCATAGGGGTAAATCGCCATATGTGTATGACTTATATTATAAGGCAAGTATATTTAGTCACTGAGCTAGACACGTAGTCTATGAGCCGGTCGGGACTCCATGAGCCACTAGGCGTCAACCTATGTATACAAAGGGATGACCCGGCGGCGGTTCAGGGGAAGAAACAAGAGATCGAAAGCTAGGTCAAGCGCAATCGCTCCCAGGTAAAAGAGACATAAGAAATACCACCTCAAACTGGATTAGGCCTTTACCTTCACCGCAATGGGCCAAACCAGTATAAACTCCTGTATCATTTGTCCCGTTTAACTCCTTTAAGCTAACCTAGTTGCGTTGGCTCCACGACTAAGTCCTCACACTAGGACATTTGCCGTGACAATTCCACGGCACCAACCGTGTGAGATGCAGTACAAAATATCCTGGAGCATCGTCGGTGTATAGTATGCCTATGGCTTACGCGAGAAGGTGCGTCAGCTATAGTCCACAGCCGGCGTGTCAAGCACACTAGCTCGCTCCCCAAATATCATTTCACTATTCAATCATCATCGGTGAAAGATAGGGACGTGGTCCCATGTCCCGAGGGCAACTTCGGCGGCCCACTCCGGCAAGAGCGCGGCCGCAGCCGCCAGGCGCATGCTAACAAGCTTCGTGAGGGCAACCGAAATCTGCGACCGAGCGGCCAAGGCAGCTCAAACGGCCGTTGTTGCTTCTCAGGCAGCAGCAGCAACATCTGCCTCACGGATAGCAACTGGCGAGAGAGGCATAGTAGCTGTCCGTTCCGCAGCGACGGCCTTAGCCCTGATGGAGGCCGGCCAGGACCATGTTGAGGCCGCCCCCACCCAGCTTGTGGTGGTCACCGCAAAAATCGAAAGAAGCTTCTCCGACAATGGTCGTCAACCCACGATCAAAGAGTTGGCAATCGCCAAGAGCGTTCGAGCAGCCGTCCGTTCCTGCGCGGCATACCAAGCCACGACGGAGCCCGCCAAAGCCTAGATCACGGCCGCCCATGCCTAGCTCATGGTGGCCTTTTCCAAAGAGATGGCAGACACGAATAGCGGGATGCTTGCCGAGTATGGTGCAATGGATGCCATGGAGCCCCTTCCCCAGGAGACCGTCGGGCGCGAGCTGGACATGGAGGAGGAGGCAAAGATCGACGAGCACCATCCGTAGTAGTACTCTTTGTTTTGTTTAATTAAGAGCGCCGATCTTTAATTTGTTAGAGTAATGTTTAGGCCTGCTAGATCTGTTTAATTGCTGAACTTGCTCGATTAAGAAGTGTGGGTGTGTTGTAGTCTCCTTTGTGTACCCAAATTATGAATGACGTGCATGACCAGTATAACTAGGGAAATTGGAACCAAAATTTTTGACATAAACTCATCACACACGGGTTAAGCTATCTGAATCATTTGTGATGTTCACATATCGTACACAGTTCTGTATAAGGAACCGTGTCTGATGACACTATGCGCCAGTTTTTTCGCTGACCAGATTCAAAATTCTTGGCTTCCGCATATCTACCTCCCCACCCCCTCCCCCTTACCAAAAGCCACATTTCTCCTATTTCCGCCTTCCTTTCCAAGCTGAAACCTTCACTCCTTGCTTGCAGCACCGCCCCCCTCGCCGGTGACCCTCCTTCACGCTGCTCGGGCTCGTCTATCCAGGCAAGTAATCCACACCAGACCCCCATCCTCCTCCTCCTTCCACAAACCACATGTACCGACTGTCGGCATGACACCTTTCACCCAAATCACCAACCCCTCCACCAAACAAGCGTCACCCTAAGCCATGGTGCACGAAGTATAGCCAGGAGCTCCAGGATCATTTGGCAGCGGAGAGGCAAATCGCGGCCGCACGCACGGATGAGATCGCGATGGCTACCATTCATGCAGACCCCCAGATCTTGGTGGATTACCTTGCCATTTGCTAGCTATGCCGGTTAAGCATGTTCGGTTTACCCATTGCGTGTGTTGTTCCTGCCTTTCCTTTACAAATTCTAGTGAATTGTGCTATCTAATTTTACCATCCAATCTGTTGCTCCTGTGTATATGTTCTATATGTCGTGCAGTGTGGTGCTCACTTATTAATTGTTTGGTTAATTAGTTGTTGTCTTCAGTTAACTGTTTGGTTCAATTCTGCAAATGTGATGTTCAATTCTTCAGGCTGCAATTTTGTATTGTCTTCCATGTGAGAAATAAATTGAATTTGTCTTTACAAAATACATGAGAAACGAATACAATTGCTATATTTCCAAGTTGTCAAGCATGCTTGGTTTGGTTATACTTTGTGCAATGTGGTGCTCAGTTAACGTTTGGTTCATTTGTGTTGTGGTGTTCAGTTAGCTATTTGGTTCAGTTCTGCAATGTGATGCTCAATAGTTGTGGGTGCATTTTGTTATTGTATACCATGTGAGAAGTAAATCGAATTTGGCTGTACTAAATACATGAGAAAGAAATACAATCACTATATTTCCAAGTTGTTAAGCATGCTTGGTTTGGTTAACTGTCTGATCTTCTATTAGGAGTATGTTATATTGTGCAATGTGGCGCTCAGTTAATGTTTCATTCATATGGTGTGGTGTTTAGTTAACTGCTTGGTTCAATTCTGCAGTGCGATGTCCAATTGTCGTGGGTAGAATTTTGTATTGTTGTGCATGTGAGGAATAAATCGAATTTGGCTGCACTGAATACATGAGAAACATATACAACTGCTATATTTCCTAGTTTTAAATCATGCTTGGTTTGGATAAATTGGTTTTCCATGTGGCTTGAATTAATCTGATGAATCTGCAATGTGCTTATTTTTCATCAACATATTTTACTGATAGCATGCGAACCCTTACTTAACCTGATGACTAACTACCTTATTTGTGTTGCAGGGAAACAATGGGAAGCACTGAGGTTTACAATCGAGGTTAGCACATGCATGGTCCGTTGTCTAATAGCACAGTATTGTGCAATTGCAAGAACCATTCTAATATTTAGGTTTTTAACAATTTGGTCTTGCACATGTAGGTCCTGCTGCCAGAGGTTTTGACCCACTGTTCGACCCTTTTTGCATATGGGGAAATGAGTTTTCCATGAATATCAATCAAGTCAAGAAACTCAGGAAGATTGTTAGGATAAATAAATTAGCGACAAAAAACAACAAGATCTTTATTTGCACAATGAAGAAGACATCAGTTCACTACAAGATGGTACTAACTATTATACCTTCCCTTTTTTTATTCCTTTGCCCCATTTCCAATATAGAGAAGATATTTATGCACATCCTTGTTTTCAGGCCTTTCCAAAGAAGTTCACTGATGATTACCTCTCAATGGTCAGGAGGCGAGGAAGGTTTTCATACAAGACCCATGGTTCAATATTGAAGTGTTCCTGAAGAGGATGAAGGATGGACGGTCAATCATCCACACGCACTGGCCTAAAATTGCAAAGACCTTCAACATGAAGGCTCTTTATTCGCCTTCCGCTTAAGCAGTTTTCCTGATGAGATACATCTATCTATGTACCGTCTATGATGCTAATTTCGGAAGGTTCTAGATGTTGCATGTGAAACTTGGTGCTGGTGCAGTTGTGTAATGGGGAAGCTAAGTGCTGAAGCTATATCATGTTGTAGTCTGATGTATTTCAATTGTGAAATCCTGCTTCCTTAATATGGGAATGAAATATATTATGTGTTTAATATGAATGTCAATTAGATTAATAAATGGATATTAATAATAGGGCAATTAGCCTGCTAATTGCTTTTTGCTATTGCAAATGGTTATTGAGAAAATACCGTGGGCGATGACCTAAGGCAACGCACACGGTTTCTAGGAATAAACCATGTTGAATCTATGAACAATCACACACGACATTCTCTTCAAAACTATTTGTGTTAGGCCACCTTACGCAAACGTTTACCACATAAAAACTGTGTGTGATGGATAGCCTTTGCCAGACAGTTTCTTCTATGCATCGTGTGTGATGCATTCAATAATGCAAACGATAAAGTTGTTAATATTGTGAGCGATGGCAAAGCTATCACAAACAATTTAACGGGGAAAATTGTGTGTGATGGACCTGCGAACGGAAACGTTTTCCTTAGAGAGACTATGTGGGATGTATATATGAACGGAAACGTTTAGCGGGGACTAACTGTGTGGAATGTACTTACGACCAAAAACGATTTCGCCTGTATAATTGTATTTTTTACCACTATTGTATCTATAACCGTATTTGCTCGCTCGCCAGTCGCACACGACCTCATTTTGCCGAGCGTGTGTGCTAGAAGGGCATATTGTCGGTGTCAAAACCGGCGGATCTCGGGTAGGGGGTCCCGAACTATGCGTCTAGGCGGATGGTAACAGGAAACAAGGGACACAATGTTTTTACCCAGGTTCGGGCCCTCTCGATGCAGGTAAAACCCTACTCCTGCTTGATTAATATTGATGATATGGGTAGTACAAGAGTTGATCTACCACGAGACCAGAGAGGCTAAACCCTAGAAGATAGCCTATGGTATGATTGTTGTTCGTCCTACGGACTAAAACTCTCCGGTTTATATAGACACCGGAGAGGGCTAGGGTTACACAGAGTCGGTTATAATGGGAGGAGATCTACATATCGTATTGCCAAGCTTGCCTTCCATGCCAAGGAAAGTCCCATCCGGACACGGGACGAAGTCTTCAATCTTGTATCTTCATAGTCCGGGAGTCCAGCCAAAGGTCATAGTCCGGCCATCCGGACACCCCCTAATCCAGGACTCCCTCAGTAGCCCCTGAACCAGGCTTCAATGACGACGAGTCTGGCGCGCAAATTGTCTTCGGCATTGCAAGGCGGGTTCCTCCTCCGAATACTTCATAGAATACGTTGAACACAAGGATAGTGTCCGGCTGTGCAAAATAGTTTCCACATACCATCATAGAGAGAATAATATTCGCACAAATCTAATCTGCTGACGTATTCCGTAGCATGACATCATGCCACAGCCAAGCCTTTATTCGAATCCTTTTACTGTCCCACCTCAGCGTGTTTAGCGAGGATGTTTCCTTGGCACGTCTTGTCAAAGCAGAGATTGTGTCCCCTTATTCCGGGATTCTCATCAATATGGGCGTGGATAACCCAACCGCGCCATTACTCGTGGCGCTTGGGAGATAAGCGAGTTTTACTAGGCTGGTGGGGGCACATAGTTTCGGCCGCCCATATAAGGGGATAAGAATGCACCCTTTCCATCTACGCCTTCCTCCTCCTTCGCTTATCATTCCTGCGCACTCGAGCTCCAGTGCCCAAGTCCGCACTTCCCACCTCAACCTTCTCCAATCATGTCTGGAGCGGGAGGCAAGTGGATGGCCTCGGCAAATCAAGAAGCTGAGGAAAGCCAGATACTTGTCCAACGACATCGCGCACCGGCTCCCAGATGAGAGGCAGCTCATCCCCACCCCCAGGCCCCATGGGAGGGTCGTATTTCTCCCCCATTTCCTTCGTGGACTGGGCTTTCCTCTTCACCCATTTGTCCGGGGGCTCATGTTCTACTACGGCCTGGACTTCCACGATCTGGCCCCGAACTTCATCCTCAACATCTCGGCGTTTATCATCGTGTGTGAGGTCTTCCTCCGCATCCAGCCCCACTTCGGCTTATGGCTGAAGACCTTCAATGTCAAGCCGAAGGTTGTGGGCGGCCGACAAGCGGAGTGCAGAGGCGCCATGGTGGGCAAGATGGCCAACGTCACATGGCTCGAGGGCTCCTTTGTGGAAACAGTCAAAGGGTGGCAATCGGGGTCGTTCTACATCACTGAGCCGCGTGACCCTGAATGGGCAGCGGCCCCCGAGTTCCGATCTGGCATTCCCATGCGGCTCACCTCATGGAAAGAGACGGACCTGTCGTGGGGTAATCCGAAAGAGGCGACCGGACTCCAAACCTGCGTCCAGAACCTGATGGACAAGAAGGTTAAACTCGTCAACGTAGTCCAGGTCATGCTCTTCAACCGGATCCTCCCGTGTCAAAGGCGGGCTTTTAATCTGTGGGAATTCGACCCGGCTCAGCACCAAACTCTGTCCAGGCTCTTTGACACAATGCACGAAGATGCTTGGAAGGTGCTTTTCAAGAGCTCCGAGGTCCACCCTCCCACTACCGAGGATCGCGGATTCTGCGCGAAGCGCCAAGCCAGCGCGGTAAGCTTAGTTTACCCATTACAGGGTATTTGTTTTTCATAGTTTGACTCTATGCGGGATCTAAACTCCCATTCCTTTAACAGGACTGGCATAAGAAGGTCGGACAGATTGACTGTCCGGCTCCTTTGCCCGAAGACCCAGCAGACGCCCGCTAGACAAAGCTGCTAGTCCCGGCACCCCACGTGGTGCCGGAGAAGAAGGCCAAGAAGAAGGCTACGGGAATTCAAAGGAGCTCCCGGCGACTGGTGGTGTCAGACTCACCGCCCGACGACCCCGAAGCGCACTCCTCCTCTGAAGACGAGGAGGAGGAAGAAGAAGCCTCTCCCCCTCCAACGGGGGGAGGAAAGAAAAGGAAGGCCGCCCCAACTGGGGAGGCCAGAGGGTCCAAGAAGGGGAAGACCCTTCTTCCGGACTACGCCTCCGACGTCGAAGACGGTGGAGAGGAGTGGCCATCCAGGGCCAAGCCCCTGGCGAAATCGTAAATATCCGGTTACCAGAATAACTCACGGTATTCCTTTATTGCACAGTACCTTCTAACGCCGAATATAATCATGCAGCCCGCCCAAGGCTCATCTTGACGATTCATCGAGTGGCTCCCTGGACTCGTCGGTGTCGGATTTCGGGTTCCGGCAGACCCTCTAGATTCGAACACTAGGGTGCGCGCGAAGATTTCACCCTCTACCTACTTGCACCTCACCGCCTCGCTATGATCTAAGCAATCTAAGGAACAACACAAGAGACACAGAGTTTATACTGGTTCAGGCCACCATTGTGGTGTAATACCCTATTCCAGTGTGTGGGGTGGTGGATTGCCTCTTGGGCTGATGATGGACAATACAATGAAGAACAGCCTCGCGAGGGTCTGTTCTTGGCTGGTGCGATGAACTACTAGGGGGAGTTCATTCGCTCTCTCTACTGGTTTCCTGGTGAGGATCCGATCTCCCTACCTTGTGGGTGGCTAGTCCTATTTATAGGCAAAGGCCCTGGGCCTCTTCCCAAATATTGAGCGGGAAGGGCGCCAACAATTGGCCATTTTGAAGGGGAACATCTAGTACACTTATCCTGACTAAAGTTGGTCCTCGCCTGCCAAAGGCTCTGGTGGTGACGCCGGCTTGGGCTCCACGATGACCTCCATCCTGCCGTTCTGCTGGTCTTGGTCTTGTTGCACCGAAATGGATGCCTTTGCTTGATGCTCTCGCCTGCGCTTGCTCCCTATACACCAAAGAGGAAAGAAGGACACTGCGCGGGCTGGCGCCCGCCTGGTGCCCTTGGTCGTCATGGCTTGCGTCATGGGCACCTCGTGAGGTACCCCGCCTTGATCTCTCCGCCTCCTCACGAGCCAGCCTGACGAGGCCGTGCCTGAGGAAGCTTCCTGTCGTCCACCCCGCGAGGCTTGGCCCCTCGCGAGGGTCTTGAGCTCGTGCCGATGAAGATGGGCCATGCCAGGCCGCCCCTTGAGCCACGCCGCAGGCCGCAGGCAGGCAAGTCTGGGGACCCCCATTCCAAGAACGCCGACAGTAGCCCCCGGGCCCAAGGCGCGCCCGCACTTGGCTGAGCAAAGAGGTTAAGGGGCAAGTGCGAAGCGCCGCGAGCCCTAACAGCCTGCGTCCTCAGGCGCCGCGTGGCGGTTGATTGGACGTGGGTGCCTCAGCAACTGCGTGAATCGACAAAAGAGCGACATTTTCCTAGGCTTTGCTTACCTTGCTTCCTCCGGTCATTGCTCAGATCCCCTTTCTTGCGCCCTTCCTTTCTGCCTTCGAAATCTTCAGATCTACTTTGACCGCGCGCCCTATCAAGACGTGGCGCCTCGCCATACCCTGGCCGAATCTTGGTACTCGCCCGCCTTGGACTCGCCGAACGTGTCGGAGGCGAGCCTTGCCCGAATGCGCCGGATGATGGCGGCGCAAGGCATCGACGGCGCGAGGGTGTTCAAGTCCGGCTCCGCCCTTCCTAAGGCCTGAGGGAGCACCTTCTATCCGCTCTTTGTCAGCGTCATTGCTGCCGGTCTGGTGCCTCCCTTTTCTGAGTTTTTCTTCTCTGTCCTCCGCCATTACGACCTACAAGCTCTGCATCTCCACCCCAACTTTGTTCTTCTTCTGGCGATCTTCGCCAACTATTGTGAGGCTCATGTCAGAGTGCAGCCCTCAATGGCCTTGCTGCGCCACTACTTCTCCCTCCGGCCCTCTCGTGCTGTCATCTCCACGTGCGCGAGCTTTGTCACGTATGGCGGTCCCAACTCCATCTCGAAGCCCGGGAAGAGGATTGAGGACTTCAGAAGCAAGTGGGTCATGGTAGATGCTGGGCGCATCCACCCTCGGCTGGTTCTGCCCACGGAGCAGCCCACGAGCTCCGATGATTGGTCTTGCGCGGAACTCGTGGACCCCCGCGCGAAGCCGGTGTTGGAGAAGATGGACGCGGATCTGAGGCCGGGCAACTTGGTGGCGGCGAAGCTGACTGGTGCGTCGCTCCTAAGGGAGTTCCTGGAGCACCAGGTGGCCCCGCTTCATAAGTACTCACTTCCGCTGTGGAGGCCCCGCCTGAGACCCGCAGTCTTGGCCAATGAAGACCTGGCTGCGGACATCCAATCTTTGGTCGGAGGAGACGTGGCGAGGCTGGAGGGCGCCCCTGTGCCCCTGTTTCTTCGAGATGACTGGGAGAAGGTGATGGACTCCATGCCCGTCTTCAATGGGGACGGGCCGGTGCCCATAGAGGCTCCCGAGGACCAGGCGGCCCAAGCGACGGTGAACGTGTCCTCCAGCGACTCTAGCGAAGAGGAGGAAGAAAAGGAGCGGGAAGGTGGGCCTGACTCCGAGGCTACCGACGGGGAGTCGAGAGCGCCCCTCCCCCGGCGCAGGTCCCACGCTCTCCGCCTCTTGCCGAGCGACGACGAGGATGACGGTGAGCGAGGCGGCGAGAGCTCGCCCCCGATCCGGAAGAAGGACAGGACTGGGCTGGTCCCCCTCGGGTCTGCCCCGGCTCCGAGGCGATCCGCAGACGTGCCTCCTGCTTCCGAGCCTCTCAAGGTTGATCCCAGTAGCCGGCTCTCGGGCTTCAAGTACGGCCAAAGGTTGCTCGAGCTCGCGAGCAGCGACCAGTAAGTGCTTGATTCTTGTTTTATTCCTTGCTTTGTCGTTGGGGCTTGATCTCTGTATCTCTTGGCTAGGTTGGCACCTGCGGCGAAGAAACTGAAGGGGGCTCCTGAGGCTCCGTCCGGGGCAGCGCCTCTGCCCACGAAATGAGGTGGCTGCAAGGCACAGGCCTCTCCTGCCCAGTTGTCCTCGCGAGGCCTGGTGGAGCTGGCTGGGGCGAGCTCAGCCCCCATGGCCCAAGTGACTCCTGAGGTGTCCTTGCTTGATGCCATCGCCACAGCTGTTGGGGCGCAGCAGGTCTTGCCTCAGGATGTTGTGGTTACGCTGCCGTCCTCTCCTCCTACTCAACCAACTGCTGTCTCTCCAACTCCTTCCACCGTCATGGATCGCGCTGCTGCAGAACTGGACCGGGTGCGGCAAGATCTTCTGGGCACCGACCCTTGCTTGGTGGCCGGGCGCTTGGAGCTGGCTTCTGGCTGGATTCGAGCGGCGCTAGTTCAGGCCTTGACGGCCTACAATGAGGAGAAGCAGGCCGTCCTCGGGGTGAAGGCCGCTCGAGACGCCGCCTTGGGAGAGGCGGCTGATGCCCGAGGTCGCTGCAAGGCGCTGGAGAGCGAACTGCAGGGCCTGCGGGACCAGCTTGCCGAGGAGGTCCGCATCCGCCAAGAGAAGTAAGAAGACCTGAAGGCTCGCGAGGCGGCCATTAAGGACCGAGACGCCAAGCTTAACAAGCGCCGTGACCGCCTGGGCGCACTGGAGCAGGAGTTGGAGGCTTGGAAGGCCGAGCTGGACGGCAAGGCGCGGGTCCTTGCTGAGGACCGCGAGGCCTTCATGGAGACGGAGGTGAAGGTTCGAGGCTTGCTGAAGTCGCTCTACGACAGCAGCCTGGAAAGCCCGCTGGCCGGCACCGAGGACGGCCCCGCCAAGCTGCTCCCCTTCATGGTCCGTGCTCTTGAAGATGTCACCCTTGGCCTTGGCCCTACGGCTGAGGCCGAGGCGCGCGTCCTGTCTTCTGCAGCGCTGACGCGGGTCCTTACCCACGTCTACCTTCACGACCCCAACGTCGACCTCGACAGCCTACTGGAGCCAGCGAGCGGCGAGCTTGCCGCTGCCGCTGCTGAGGCCGTGAAGGGTCGTGCGGAGGCTTTGCTGTCGAAGTTCCGGGCCTTCAGCACCAAGCCGAAGCGAGGCGCTGCTGATCCTGCGGCTCCACGAGGCGAACCTGCTCCGCGCAGCTCCGCCGCCAACAAATGACTCTGTCGTGGCTCCCGTCCTGCTTTCAGCTTCTGCAACATGCATCATGCCTCGGGGAGGCGTTTAAACTTGTGTTTGGTGTCATGGTAACAGTTATGGACTGTAATATTTGCTTTTGAATTCCTTGAAATTTGCGCTCTTCCTACTTGCTTATGTTCTACGCCGGCAGAGCCCGGCCCCGCGCATACCTCAGCCGCCGTTAGCCCCGACCGGAAACCAGGACGGGACCAAGGAGTGAGGGGCTACGTGACAAGTTAGGCTCCTGAGTCGCGATGCTCAGGAGTCCCCCTTGGCGCACGAACAGCAAGTAGGGAGGTGAGATGTGTGGGTGAATCTACCATTCTACGTCTGCAGAGCCCGGCCCCGCGCATACCTCAACCGCCGTTAGCCTTTCGGAACTAAGGAGTGAGGGGCTACGTGACCAGTTAGGCTCCTGAGTCGCGATGCTCAGGAGTCCCCCTTGACGCTCAAATGGCCTTCGTACCTTGGCTCCGCTCGGGGAGAGACGCGCGACGAACCAGGCCCGAGGGGCCTGGCTGGGTGGCGTACGTCTGGGCGTGACCCAGGCGCAGCCCCCGTGCCCAGCCCCCTCGCGCGGCACTCCCGAGGGGAGGCGTTGCGATGAGACCAGACACTGAGCTCTGGGCTCCCTGAGGTTGATGCGGCCATGGGCCACCCTTAGTTGTTTATCACCAGCGCGGAGCATAGCGCTTCCGTATGTGTACGGGCATAGCCGCTCCTCAGTAGTGTTGTCAGCCAGCGCGGAGCATGGTGCTTCCACTGGTGCGTGGGAGGGGGCTCCCCTCCGGGAGGAGCCTCCGGAGCGTGTACAGCCCCACCCTGACATGTGGCCGGCACAGTAGGGCATGAGGAGGTGTATCTGGGCACCCGTGAGCCAGCGTGGGACTCACGGGGCCCTACCTCAAGGCGGGTTGCGCCTGGCTCTAGGCCTTAACTTGTGATGTGTTCCTGCAAATTTGGCTAGATGCCGATGCTCTGCGTCCTCGGGTCCCGACCCTCGAGCGAGTCTCAGCCGTCGCTGGTTTGCCAGGGCGTGATGCCGTGTACAAAGCCAGAGGGTGAGGGCTGGAGAGCCAGTAGGAGCCCTGAGTCGCAATGCTCAGGTACCCCCCCTTTAACGCGCAAGCTTGGTTAGATGTCAATGCTCTACGTCCTCGGATCCCGGCCCTCGAGCGAGTCTCAGCCGTCGCTAGTTTTCCAGGGTGCGATGTCGTGGACAAAGCTAGAGGGTGAGGGCTGGAGAGCCAGTAGGAGCCCTGAGTCGTGATGCTCAGGTACCCCCCCCCCTTTAACGCGCAAGCTTGGTTAGATGTCGATGCTCTACGTCCTCGGATCCCAGCCCTCGAGCGAGTCTCAGCCATCGCTGGTTTGCCAGGGCGCGATGCCGTGGACAAAGCCAGAGGGTGAGGGCTGTAGAGCTAGTAGGAGCCCTGAGTCGCGATGCTCAGGTACCCCCCTTTAACGCATAAGTGGCCGATACGAAGGAAGAAGGGGTGCCATGGACAGGCATCAAATAACAAGCATGATGGGTCGAATGCATGGCCCGAAAATAAACGCAAGAGGGGTACACGCCGCTGGGTCTGACCCGAGCGACTTGGGGATGATGCAGCCCGAGGGGCGCCCCCAACAAGGTAAGCTAAAAACATAAGAAAAAGGGATACACGCCGCAGGGACGAACCCATGCGGCCTGGGAATGATGCAGCCCTGAGGGCGCTCCCAGCTGGAAACGAAACTTGAAAGATGTCACCTGATAGTGTTGACGACGAAGGGGTGTTGAAGTAGCAGACGTAGCGGGCTGCGGGAGCCGATCTTCACGAGCCCCCAGGCCCAGGAGCCTCGGGAGGCTCCGGAGGCGCTGGTGGCTCCTCGCGAACCATCTCCATCTCCGCCAGGACTGCGGAACGCCTGGCCTCCTGAGCCTCCAGGATGCTCCTCATGAGGCGCTGGCGCACCGCAGCCGCGTTCGGCAAGCCGTAGGGCATGCGAACGTAGCTGTGGGGTGGGCCTTCGCAGCGCCCCACGCGTGAGGGCCAGAAGCGCTCCTGAGAGGCGACTCGGTTGAGCCCTGGGATGTCGATGCAGACGCGCAGCCCACCATCCTCGCCTGGATGGGGAGCTGCGGCGGGTAAGCGGCGGCTGCCACTCATGACTCTTGACTCCTGCAACTCCTGCGTGATCTGACTGACGAACTCCTGAGGGTTTGGCCCTCCTTGCTTTGCTCCTTCCTGAGGGAAACGTGTTTTGAAACACGCCTCCAAGTGGTGCCCAAGCGCCTCCCTTGTGACCTTAGCAAGGTCGGTGGCCCTCCAGGAGGGAGCCCCCGAGCCCTGCTTGAGGAGGGCGCCGGGCGCGCCTCCCTATGCGACAGAAGGAGGTGCCCCCTGAGCAGGCGCAGACCCTGAGGGGCCTGCCTCCTGAGGGGTCGGGCCTGGCAATGTCTTCTTCTTCTTGGGGGCGGTCTCAGGGAGCCTCCCGCTCCCGCGATCTGGGTCTTCAAGTGATGCGGCCTGAAAAGCTCGTTCCAGGGAGCACACTGCGTCTCTTTCTTCACAGGGCACCGTGATGACTCCGCCACTTCCTGGCATCTTGAGGACGTTGTAGCCGTGATGAGTCACGGCCATGAACTTGGCGAGAGCTGGGTAGCCGAGGATGGCATTGTACGGCAGGCGAATGTGGGCGACGTCGAAGTCGATGAGCTCGGTGCGGTAGTTGTTGCGTGCCCCGAAGGTGACAGGGAGGCGGACCTGCCCAATTGGAACTGTGGAGCCGTCGGTGACTCCGGAGAAAGGCTTGGTTGGCTGAAGCTGATCGTAAGGCACTTGGAGATTGTTGAACGTCTCTACGGACAGGACGTTGAGCCCTGCCCCGCCATCGATGAGGGTCCTGGTGACTTGCACGTTGCTGATGACTGGGGAGCAAAGCATTGGGAGGACTCCGGCTGTGGCCGCGCACTTGAGCTGATCCGCTGAGCTGAACGTGATGGCGCACGCCGACCACCTGAGGGGGCGCGTGGCTTCAAGCTTGGGGAGGACTGCATTCACTTCGCGGGCGAACTGCTTGAAGATGCGTTGAGAGGCTGGGGCTTGAGCTCCGCCCAGGATGCAGGCGATCGCGCGCGGCTCCTGGAAGCCCCCAGCCCCCTCGTCCTGATGATGGTCCTCGTTTCTCCTTGGCTGCGGCGGCAGTGGAGGGAGGCCTGCGTTTCCTTGCGGGCGATCCTCGCGAGGCTGATCCCTCCAGTCTCCCTCGCGAGGCTGATCCTGCCAGCGATCCTCGCGAGGTCGGTCGCGCCACCCTTGGCGAGGGCCGCGGTCTTCCCAGCGTCCTGCGTTCCTTCCTCCTCCTCGGCCATAGCCATGATCGTTGCGGTCGGGGCGTCGGCCGACCCTTCCTTCTCGCACGGCTCGGAGCTCTTGGCATTCGTTGGTGTTGTGGGTGTGGAGGTCGTGGTACACACAGTACCGGCTGCCCTTGAAAGACTCGCGCTGATGTCTGCCCCGCTTGGTGTCTGGTTCTGCCGCGAGCACGGCAGCCCCCTTGTGCTTCACGTCCTTGGCCTTGGATTTCTTCTCTTCTGGGTCTGCGGCTGGCAGCTCGAGGAGGGAAAGGCGCCCTTCCTCAGCCCTGGCGCACTTGGTTGCCAAGTTGAACAGCTCCAAGGAAGTGCACAGATCTTCATGCATCGCTAGCTCCTCCTTCATCTTGACGTCACGCACGCCGTCGGAGAAGGCTGAGATGATGGCCTCCTCGGTCACCTTGGGAATCTTGAGGCGTGCGTTGTTGAAGCGCTGGATGTGCTTCTGCAGGGTCTCCCCTGGTTGTTGCTTGATGCGGTGCATGTCGCTCACGGCAGGTGGTCAGTCGCGAGTACCTTGGAAGTTGGCGATGAAACGGGTGTGCATCTCGTCCCAGGAGGAGATCGTGCCTGGAGCCAGGTTCAGGAGCCAGGTGCGGCCCAATCCTTGAGTGCCATGGGAAACCAGTTCGCCATGACCTTCTCATCCCCTTTGGCGGCTTTGATGCCCAGCTCGTAGAGCTGGAGGAACTCCGCAGGGTCGGCCGTGCCATCGTAGCAAGGAGGCAGGTCTGGCTTGAACTTGCAGGGCCACGCAACGTTGCGCAGCTCAGTGGTGAAGGCGCGGCAGCCTGCTGTGGCCACGGGAGGCCTCTAGTGACGAGGAGCTTGGTCTTGTGGGCCCCCATGCGCTGCAGCTAGGAGAAGCACGGGGTCTTGGCGCGCTGGAACAGGAGCGTGGTCGCGTAGACCGGAGCAGGGAGCACTCGGGCAGCTTCTTGGGGGCGAGGAACCTCTTGGCAGCTTCGCTCTTGTTGTGCTGGCGCCGGACGGAGCGGGTTCCGCCCAGGGGCCATGCGCCTTGGGGCCACGTGCCTTGGGGCCAGGGCGCCTTCTTGAGGGGGAGGCGGCTGAGGTGCCCCCGGAGCATCATTGCCCGCGCAGGGCGGGGCGTGGTGCAGCAAGAAGGACGTCGCGGGGGAGCCCCCCACGGCGCGGACGAGCTTGGCAACGCGGTCAAGCCACTCTTCGTAGACGTTGTCGACTGGGCAGTAGCGCAGGAGCTCGTTTGCCGTGATGAGCGCAGCTCGAGCATCCATGGCCGCGTGGTGCACACGGGACAAAGAACCAGCCCGGGCGAGCGAGGGGGTGGCAGTGCGGCCGTCTCGCCTCATGGATGGATGCTGGGATGATGCTTGCTGCTCATTCTCCGCCAGGCCGGTGGCGGTGTTGACGGCAGGCGACGGGGAACGGCGGGGGTGGCCGCCGACGGGGGGCGTCTGGGCGACGCGGGAAGCGAGAGCGGCTCGGCGCTCGGCGTGGGCCCGGCGAGCGCCTGACATGGACGCAATGGTCAGTGAAGAACAGGGCGGCGGGAGACAAATTCTGGCGCACCCCTACCTGGCGCGCCAAATGTCGGATTTCGGGTTCCAGCAGGCCCTCTAGATTCGAACACTGGGGTGCACACGGAGATTTCGCCCTCTACCTACCTGTACCTCACTGCCTCGCTATGATCTAAGCACTCAAAGGAACAACACAAGAGACACAGAGTTTATACTGGTTCAGGC
Source organism: Triticum aestivum (assembly GCF_018294505.1). Taxonomy (NCBI): domain Eukaryota; kingdom Viridiplantae; phylum Streptophyta; class Magnoliopsida; order Poales; family Poaceae; genus Triticum; species Triticum aestivum. Next base: position 398,532,988 of record NC_057807.1, read on the forward strand.
CACCATTGTGGTGTAATACCCTACTCCAGTGTGTGGTGTGGTGGATTGCCTCTTGGGCTGATGATGGATAATATAAGGAAGAACAGCCTCGCGAGGGTCTGTTCTTGGCTGGTGCGATGAACTACTAGGGGAGTTCAGTCGCTCTCTCTACTGGTTTCCTGGTGAGGATCCAATCCCTCTACCTTGCGGGTGGCTAGTCCTATTTATAGGCAAAGGCCCTGGGCCTCTTCCCAAATATTGAGCGGGAAGGGCGCCAACAATTGGCCATTTTGAAGGGGAACATCTAGTACACTTATCCTGACTAAAGTTGGTCCTCGCCTGCCAAAGGCTCTGGTGGTGACGCCGGCTTGGGCTCCATGATGACCTCCATCCTGCCGTTCTGCTGGTCTTGGTCTTGTTGCACCAAAATGGATGCCTTTGCTTGATGCTCTCGCCTGCGCTTGCTCCCTATACACCAAAGAGGAAAGAAGGACACTACGCGGGCTGGCGCCCGCCTGGCGCCCTTGGTCGTCATGGCTTGCGTCATGGGCACCTCGTGAGGTACCCCTCCTTGATCTATCCGCCTCCTCGCGAGCCAGCCTGACGAGGCCGTGCCTGAGGAGGTTCCTTGTCGTCCACCCCGCGAGGCTCGGCCCCTCGCGAGGGTCTTGAGCTCATGCTGATGAAGATGGGCCATGCCGGGCCGCCCCTTGAGCCACGCCGCAGGCTGCAAGCAGGCAAGTCTGGGGACCCCCGTTCCCAGAACACCGACAGTCAGATATGAATAGTCTTTCACTCCCGATGGCTTCCTCCCCCCGCCCTACGGATGAAGCCGAGGCGGAGTCCCGAAAGGGGCTGAGCCAGGAGGAGGTGGTCCTGGAGGCGCAGCAAGGCGAACTCCTGGACTCCAAGCCCGAAGGGGATAAAACCCTGGAGGGATCTAAGTCCGGCCCTGGGCCAGACACCGCACCGGAACCTTCAGTGGTTCCGGAGTCCTGCAGGCGGCCCCTTCGCAAGAAGGGCAATCCTACGATGCCAACGGCCTCCGTCCAATCGGAGGCGCCGGACAATTTGCTAGAGGTGCTTAACGGCGCCTCCATCGACGAGGAGCACCGCACTGTTATGAGTGCGGTGATCGAGAAGGTTCAGTCCGCCAAGAGCGGGCTGACAAAAGCCTGTGCCAGCCTTCTAATAGGCTTTGAGGTATGTATTTAAGACATGTAAAAGTGTTACCGCATAGACAGTAGCCCCTGATGCTCAGTTTGGTTTTCAAAAAGAAAAGCCGGACTGAGGATCTAAAAAGATATACGCAGGAGTCTAACAGAAATATGTCAATATGGGAATGCAGGCTGCGCTGCTGACCTCTCCCGCACTGACTGCGGAGGTCGATGCATTGAAGCAGAGCCTCGAGCGGTCCGAGAGCGAGCTCGGCCTTGCCAAGAAGCAGCTCGAGGACAAGGAAGGTAGGTAGTGCCTTATGTAAATATATATTAAATACCTGGTTGCAAATAATGACAGGACCAACGTGAATGTTACAGGGGCCACAACCGAGGTGGCGACCCTAAAGGAAGCGTTGTCCAAGGCCGAAGATAATGCGGCCATGGAGCGCACCGAGCGAGAGAAACAAGAGGCACGGGTGGCGGAGGTGCGGCAAGAGCTCGATGCTCTCGTGAATAAACACGAGAGTTTAAAGCTTGACTCAAAGATGCGAGAGTCCGAGCTTGCCTCAGCACTTGAAAGCGCCAAGTCTGCCAAGGCCGAAGCCCAAAAAGCCCTCCAGGAGATTGAGGCGATGAAAAAGATAGTGGCGGGTAAGGCATTCTTTATGCAAAGCAAGCATGTGAAAGTGAATTACGTGTTACTTACCCGCATCTGGAGCTCTCCAGGAGCATTCGCAGATCTGCCCCGCAGTGTGTCCGACGCCGCCGCATTCTACCGAGCCGAAGAAGGGAGCTCGACGGAGAAGGTGTTCTGGTCCCAGTATGCTGAGGCCGGACACCCGGTGCCCTTGAGCGACCAGCTGAAGCAGCTGGTTGAGCTCCATAAGTTGGCCGAATAGGCCATGAAGGGCCTTATAGGCCAGCTGTGGCGTGGGGAGGTCCTGCCTGAGAGCTACTTCGGGCTGGTGAGGCGGCTAGTGGATGCCTGTCCGCGGCTTGAAATCATCACGCGCTCCGTATGCATCGAAGGCGCCCGTAGGGCTTTTGCCCATGCTAAAGTGCACTGGGGCAAGCTGGATGCTGAGAAGCTGGTGACAGAAGGGCCACCGAAAGGGAAGGAGCATCGCAGGCCCGAGATGTATTATGAGGGCGTCCTGAAGGGTGCCCACCTTGTGGCGAATGAATGTACCAGGGATGTATTTTTTTAGTAAACTTGCTCGTGTTTATCCTGTGCGCTGAAAACTTGTTCATATGCGCTAAGCAATGCTTTTTGAATTTAAAATATTACCTTCTGTGCGGCCGTTTATTAAACCTGAGAGATGCAAGTCGTCGGCTTCTACCCCCATGCCACGAGTGCTGGGGTGTTCGGCATAAACCTGAGCGCTCTTGTTCCCGTTCTTGGGTCCGTCGAGGGAGGCGCTCAGCACAACGAATAAGGCAATCGGACTTATAATGCTTTATCACTCTCACTTAGCCATAGAATCTTATAATTTTAAATTTCGGCGAAGCCCCTAGTATTCGGAAGACCAAGTTCGGAGCGCTATCCACGCCTGGGCCGGACAAAGCCAGCTCCTCACTCTAAGCGGCATAAGTCTTTAAGGACTCGAAAAACCTCGCGAACAGCGACCAGCTCTCGCCCTATCATGATGGTCAGTTTTAGCTTTCTCTACTGAGGTGTTAACCCAGCTCAACTGGGGCACAATCGCAGTAGTTCTCCCAGCGCTACCTTAGCCGATATAGCAGAACGTAAGGTACCAAAACATGGGAGCCGGGCAAACCCAACTATTGACCCAAGACATGATTCGGAGCAGATGCATATAATGCTATAAGTTCGGGGTGCCGCACTCATGAGAGTGTTCGGTCTTCTCGCACCGTATTTTGGGGAACTTAAGCCACTGGTGTATTGGTCGTACCAAAGTGTACGGTTGCATAATGTCATAGCTGAACATATGTACATAAAAAAATGAATGCAACAATAGACAAGAGCTATGTATTGTTTATTAGAGGGCTGCTATGAAAGCAGAACGATACAAATAGTGCGATAGGCATGAGATGGGATTATTTGACATGTCCCTCTCCAGGGGCAAGCTACGAGACTTTAAGTAAGACAGGTATTTAGCTCGTTATAGAGACCACCTGGACGTTCGATGTGGCTTGCTGTCTCCCTGGCTGTTGCATCGTGTGTTCGGCGATTGTATTGCCGGATCGTCCGAATAGTGGAGTCCTAAAAGTAAAAATAAAAAATAAAAAAATCAAAAAAATCGGTAGCCCCTAGTGCGGTTGAGCCGCATTCTGGGCATGCCGTGGTTGTTCCCCTCCCCTTTGTGCCCACGGTATTTCCAAAGCGTAATTATGTACGCGTGGTACTGGTTTCGCATTCTCGCGAGGGCTGGGGTTGGGGCCGCACTGCTATGCTAGCTCGGAACATGCCAGACAGTCTTGTTGTAGGTTACTCCGGGCGCGCTTAACGGTGTCCGGACGCTTAACAGCCGTAATGGAGAATTGCCTTGAGAGGCTACTTTGTACTTCCGCCACAAGGGCCGCCATGTGCTCCTCTGTTCGGAGAGAGGGCTCAGTGTTTCCATTGACCGTAATGACTCCGCGAGGGCCTGGCATCTTGAGCTTGAGATATGCGTAGTGTGGCACCACATTGAACTTTGCAAATGTGGTTCGTCCGAGCAGGGCGTGGTAGCCACTGCGGAACGGGACTATGTCGAAGATTAACTCCTTGCTTCGGAAATTATCCGGGGATCTGAAGACCACTTCGAGTGTAACTCAGCCTGTACAGCTGGCCTCTACACCTGGTATGACGCCTTTAAAGGTCGTCTTTGTGGGTTTAATCCTCGAGGGATCTATGCCCATTTTCCGCATTGTATCCTGATAAAGCAGGTTTAGGCTGCTGCCGCCGTCCATGAGGACTCTACTGAGGTGAAATCCGTCAATGATTGGGTCTAGGACCAATGCGGCGAATCCGCCATGACGAATGCTAGTGGGGTGGGTTGAACTTTGGGGTGACTGGCTCCAACGCATATACGTCCCTGAGCGCACGCTTCCGTTCCCTTTTGGGGATGTGGGTTGCGTATATCATGTTCACCGACCGCACTTGTGGGGGAAAGCCCTTCTGTCCTTTGTTGTTCGGTGGCCGGGGCTCCTCCTCGTCATTGCTATGCAGCCCCTTGTCACTATTTTTGGCACTTAACTTGCCTGCCTGCTTGAACACCCAACAATCTCTGTTGGTGTGATTGGCTGGTTGTTCGGGGGTGTCGTGTATCTGGCACGGGCGATTGAGTATCTGGTCTAAACTGGACGGGCCCGGAGTATTTCTTTTGAATGGCTTTTTCCGCTGACTGGGTTTAGAGCCTCTGAATCTGGCATTAACCGCCGTATCCTCAGTGTTGTCGCCGTTAATGTGGCGTTTGTGCTTGTTGGGTCGCGACCTGCCATTGTTTTCCTTGGTATCCGAATTACCAGGGCTCTTGGTCATGTTATTGCTACGAGCTAGCCAGCTGTCTTCTCCCGCGCAAAAGCGGGTCATGAGTGTCGTGAGGGCTGCCATGGATTTCGGCTTTTCCTATCCTAGGTGTCGGGCAAGCCATTCGTCTCGGATGTTATGCTTGAAGGCTGCGAGGGCCTCTGCGTCCGGACAGTCGACTATTTGATTTTTCTTGGTTAGGAACCGTGTCCAGAATTGTCTGGCCGATTCCTCTGGCTGCTGAATTATGTGGCTTAAGTCATCGGCGTCTGGTGGTCGCACATAGGTGCCCTGGAAATTGTCAAGGAATGCGGATTCCAGGTCCTCCCAGCAACCAATTGACTATGCTGGCAAGCTATTAAGCCAGTGTCGAGCCGGTCCTTTAAGCTTGAGTGGGAGGTATTTGATAGCGTGTAGATCATCACCACGGGCCATGTGGATATGAAGGAGATAATCCTCGATCCATACCGCAGGATCTGTTGTGCCATCGTATGATTTGATGTTTACGGGTTTAAAATCCTTGGGGATTTGATGATCCATTACTTCATCTGTGAAGCATAGTGGGTGTGTGGTGCCTCTGTACTGGGCTATATCACGACGTACCTCGGATGAGCTTTGTCTGTTGTGTTCGGCCTGGCCGTATTTGCCATATCCGGCGTGATAGTTATCATCACGTGTCGTGGGGCGCACACGTGATCCGTAGATTGATCTTGTTTGCCTTGCCTTCTCCTCCAATATGTTGCGCAGGTCTGGAGCGTTTCCCTGTGCCTTGGCACTTTTTGAGCGGCGCCGGGGTGCGGCTTGAGTTGAGGGCCGAAAGGCCTCTCTGTCGCGGCCACGTGGTGGCCGATCGGCCGCATCATACGCTGGTTATCTAGGTTTAGTTGCTTCCTCCTCTAGTTGGGGTAGCAGCCTGCGCTTTGGGTAGCTCTTGGAGGGGTGTTCGAGTTTGTACTCTTCGCCAGCGAGGACTTCCGTCCATTTGTCGGCTAGCAAGTCTTGGTCAGCTCTAAGCTGCTGCTGTTTTGTCTTGAGGCTGCTTGCCATGGCCATGTGCCTGCGTTTGAAACGCTCTTGTTCGACGGGGTCCTCAGGCACGACAAATTCGTCATTGTCGAGGCTTGCTTCGTCTTTTGAGGGAGGCATGTAATTATCGTCCTCGACCTCTCTGTCTACCGCTCTCTCATGAGGGCTGGCTTGTCCATCCTCCTGCGCCGAATCCTGCTGGAGGGGGTTGTCTTCGGCACTGTCCGGGGTGTTATTGTGTCCGGTGCCGGACTCGCCGTTTTTGCTTTGGGGGGATTTAGAGCGGTGCCGCTGACGCTGGCGCTTAGGCTATTTCTTGGAGGGGTCATCCTCCGTTGTTCCGTCGCCATCCCCTTCTTTTGGGGTGTCCACCATGTATATGTCATATGACGAGGTGGCTTTCCAGTGCCCTATAGGTGCTGGTTCTTGGTCGTCTCCTTCATCGGCGTCCATACCGTCGATGTCTTCGAAGTCGAAGTCAAGCATGTCGGTTAAATCATCGACACTGGCTACGAAGTGGGTGGTGGGTGGGCTTCGAATTTCTTCGTCATCCGCATCCCAACCCTGCTGACCATAGTCCGGCCAGGGCTCTCCTGATAAAGAGAGAGACTTTAGTGAATTCAGGATGTCGCCCAAGGGCGAGTGTTGAAAGATGTCCGCGGCGGTGAACTCCATGATCGGAGCCCAATTGGGTTCGATCGGGAGGGGTGCGGAAGATTCGGAGTCCGGAACGGAGTCCGGCACCTTGGAGTCACGAGCTCTGCAAAGGTCAAGATTGGTGTTTGGCTCGATCGCCGTAGAGATTGCAGCCCCCGAGGCGGCGTCCAGCCACCCATCCTCGACCGGCGCAGTCGGCTCCGAGCTAAGGGTCGGAGCGGACACCTGAGCGGCGTTATGGGCACTGTCCGGCGGCAGAGCTAGATCATGCACATCGTGACAGTGCAGCACGCTCGGCTGTGGCTCGAATCCGTCGAAGATCAAGTCTCCGCGGATGTCAGCCGTGTAGTTTAAACTTCCAAATCTGACCTGATGGCTAGGGGCGTAGCTTTCGATCTGCTCCAGATGGCCAAGTGAATTGGCCCGCAATGCAAAGCCGCCGAATACGAAGATCTATCCGAGGAGAAAAGTCTCACCCTGGACCGCGTCGTGGTTGATGATCGAAGAAGCCATCGGGCCTAAAGGTGACGACACATAGGAACTCTCAATGAAAGCACCAATGTCGGTGTCAAAACCGGTGGATCTCGGGTAGGGGGTCCCGAACTGTGCGTCTAGGCGGATGGTAATAAGAGACAAGGGACACGATGTTTTTACCCAGGTTCGGGCCCTCTCGATGGAGGTAAATCCCTACTCCTGCTTGATTAATATTGATGATATGGGTAGTACAAGAGTTGATCTACCACGAGATCAGAGAGGCTAAACCCTAGAAGCTAGCCTATAGTATGATTGTTGTTCGTCCTACGGACTAAAACTCTCCGGTTTATATAGACACCAGAGAGGGCTAGGGTTACACAGAGTCGGTTACAATGGGAGAAGATCTACATATCGTATCGCCAAGCTTGCCTTCCACGCCAAGGAAAGTCCCATCCGGACACGGGACGAAGTCTTCAATCTTGTATCTTCATAGTCCAGGAGTCCGGCCAAAGGTCATAGTCCGTCCATCTGGACACCCCCTAATCCAGGACTCCCTCACATATCCCCGACAGTTTCTGGGTCGTGTGGGAAGGACCCCCCTATCGCCCACACTCACTTGGTGACTGTTCCAAATGCCATCTCAAAAGGGGGTTAAAAACCATTTGTATAGCACCTCGTTGTACCAGTGATCGTGCAAATTAGCTAGGCGCCAAAGTTAGATTTGTCAAAATGGCAAAGGGATTCAAGCCAATTGTTGCAGGTACATCACAACAAGAAATTCCTCAGGCGGAAGCATCTTCTCAGCCTACTGAAGATAATGCTAACACAGCTGATGAAAATCAGACTATTGAAGAAACTGAAAGTACCAGGGCTGCTGAAGAAATTCCAGCTCCTGAAGAAACTGTCAGGGAAACCTCCAATGTTGCGCCTATAGAACAGACCAGGCCATATGAAGCATTTGGTGTGCCTGAAGAATCTGAGCATGCCAGGGCAACTGCATCAATTGTGCCTGAAGAAACTAGAGCAATTTCATCTGATCCTCCTGCAAAGTCATCACAGATGAAAAATATCAATCTTCCTTCTGCATCAGAAGTAAAGAAGACCAAAGTTGCGGAGAGGGCAGCAGTGAAGAAAAGGAAAGCATCAGCGACTTCAGAGTCTTCTTCTCCTAACAAGGTGAAGACTTTGATGAATTCATACACCAACCCCATTGATGATGTTCCTATCTCAAGCATGCCACCAAAGGAGATTGTTCCCTTTGGTGAGGAATATGGCATTCCAGATGATAGCAATGAAGAAAATCCTTCTGCTACTTCTTCAGAGCAATTGGATGAAGATATTGAAGTGGATGAAATCCCTTCAACTCCACTGGTATCATCGCCCATGCCTTAATTCACAGCTGAAGAGGCAGGCTCTGAAGAAATTGATGAAGAAGATGAGGATGTGGACATTGGGTCTACAACTCCTATTTTGAATGATGACTATTGGGAAAGTCATCATCCTAATTCACCATTCGCCACTCCTCTGCATCAACTTCCTCAGTCCCCTGTACAAACTGAAGAAATTCATACGGGCTCTGAAGGACATCAAGCTTCAATTCATTCTATTCCAGAAGAAGTTCCAGCTACTAATGCTGAAGAAATGGAGACCAAGACTGCTGCTGATGAAACTACTGCTAAAATTCCTCAGTCTGTGGCTCTAGAGGTTGTACGCTAGGAGGCTGTGAAGAATTGAACTGTTAATCTTCAGCCCAAGCCACAAAATCCTCATACCAAGAAGCAGAAATTCAATGCTGATGATTTCTTTGCTGAGCATGATTTCTTCACGGATTACAATCCCTATGACTCTGCTAGACTTCGACGCAAGCGCTTTTGGCCAACCAGCCAGATGAATTTTTATTCCTCACTGATATTTGATAAGGACAAGGTATTTGATCACGAACAAACTCCTCATGTGGATATGGATTCTCTTTCATGCTTCACCCCTGTCCTAAGTGTTCTTCATCACGTTGGGCTACTAAACTTTTGCACTGACATTTGCGACTGGAATGAATAACTCATTCTTCAATTCTACGCCACACTGCACATCACTGGAAATGTTGAAGATGTGAATTCATGGTGATCGTCAGGATGTCTAAAAATACTCATTATAAAGCACCGGCCTTTGAATTGCTTCATGCCGTCCCAGTCAGTCCTCCCACAGAAGGTGCCCGGCTCATCTATGCAGAACCTAAACTTTCAAATCATTTGATGCAAGTACTGATGAAGCCTTTGAAGGTTGGCCAAGATCCAAGGACCACATTCCTCATGAAGGAATTGCTCTATGTGCCAAGGCCAGTTTATCACATCTTGACCAAAAACCCCAGTCCAATTAAGGGACACAACTCTGATGAAGAAGAGGTTGTTGGCATCATGAAGAATCTGTTGTTCAATATCATACATGGTATCCAATCAACTACCATGATTTCTTCATGAGGACTTTGGACAATGCTGTTGTGCACCTTTTGAGTTGAAGCCTTATCCTCCCTAGATCATGAAATTCATCAGGTCAAGGTCTTCAATTCATTATAAGGCTGACTTGCAAAATCATCTTAGCTATTTGCCCCCTATTGAAGCCCTCAAAAGGACTATTTCCTCGGCTGATGAGAAGGGGAAGGCTGATGTTATTGATGAAGGCACTCGTCCATCAGATGGATAGTTTCGCAAAGCTACATCCTATTACACGAATGATGATTCTGTAACACAAGATTCTGCCGCAAAAGCTTCAAAGCAAAATTCTCAAGCCACTGCTGCGTGTGTGATGACTGATCGTGAACTTCTCCTCAGTCTTCATCAGAAAGTTGATAGAAATCACAAGTGGGTCAAGCGTCAGTTTGGTGCAATTTATCAGAACATGACTGTCACACAAAACTCAGTGAAGAAGAACCACTACTACTTGCATCAAGTCTTCGACCGCACTTGGGCCATTCTTTCACATCACTACATAGTTGAAGATCTCAAGGAGATGCACTTTCTGAAGGAAATATGGCCTAGAGGCAATAATAAAGTTATTATTTATTTCATTATTTCATGATAAATGTTTATTATTCATGCTAGAATTTTATTAACCAGAAACTTAGTACATGTGTGAATACATAGACAAAACATAGTGTCCCTAGTATGCCTCTACTTGACTAGCTCATTAATCAAAGATGGTTATGTTTCCTAACCATAGACATGTGTTGTCATTTGATGAATGGGATCACATCATTAGGAGAATGATATGACGGACATGACCCATTCGTTAGCTTAGCATTATGATCGTTACAATTTCATTGCTACTGCTTTCTTCATGACTTATACATGTTCCTTAGACTATGAGATTATGCAACTCCTGAATACCGTAGGAACACTTTGTGTGCTATCAAACATCACAACATAAATGGGTGATTATAAAGATGCTCTATAGGTGTCTCCGAAGGTGTTTGTTGGGTTGGCATAGATCGAGATTAGGATTTGTCACTTCGTGTTACAGAAAGGTATCTCTGGGCCCTCTCGGTAATGCTCATCACTATAAGCCTTGCAAGCAATGTGACTGATGAGTTAGTTGCAGGATGAAGTATATGACGGAACGAGTAAAGTGACTTGCCGGTAATGAGATTGAACTAGGTATGATGATACGGACGATCGAATCTCGGGCAAGTAACATACCGTTGACAAAAGGAACAACGTATGTTGTCATGCGGTCTGACCGATAAAGATCTTCGTAGAATATGTAGGAGCCAACATGAGCATCTAGGTTCCGCTATTGATTATTGATTGGAGATGTGTCTCGGCCATGTCTACATAGTTCTCGAACCCGTAGGGTCCGCACGCTTAACATTGATGGTGATATGTATTATGAGTTATGTGTTTTTGATGACCGAAGTTTGTTTGGAGTCCCGGGTGAGATCACGGACATGACAAGGAGTCTCTAAATGGTCGAGACATAAAGGATGATATATTTGACCATGTTATTTGGACACCGGAAGAGTTCTGGGAAGTTTCGGGTAAAACCAGAGTGCCGGAGGGGTTACCGGATCCCCCCGGGGAACTAATGGGCCACCATGGGCCTTAGTGGAGAGAGAGGAGGGCAGCCAGGGCAGGCCGCATGCCCCCTTGGATTCCTTATAGGACAAGGGAAGGGAGGGCGACGCCCCCCTTTCCTACTCCCTCTCCCTCTCCTTCCTTCCCCCTCTCTCCCTTGAAGTGGAATCCTAGTAGGACTCCTCTTGGGGCGCGCCCTAGGGGCTAGCCGGCCTCCCCCTCCTTCCTTTATATACGGGGGCAGGGGGCACCCTAGAACACACAACATTCTCTTAACCGTGTGGCGATGTCCCCCTCCACAGTTACACACCTCGATCATACCATCACAGTGCTTAGGCGAAGCCCTGCGCTGGTAACATTATCATCCCCATCGCCACGCCGTGGTGCTTACGGAACTCACCCTCATCCTCAACTGGATCAAGAGCATGAGGCACGTCATCGAGCTGAATGTGTGTTGAACGCGGAGGTGTCGTACGTTTGCTACTTGATCGGTTGGATCGCGAAGAAGTTCGACTACATCAACCGCGTTATTGAAACGCTTCTGCTTACGGTCTACGAGGGTACGTGAACACACTCTCCCCTCTTGTTGTTATGCATCACCTAAATAGATCTTGCGTGATCGTTGGATTTTTTTGACATCACCGTGTTCCCCAACAGTGGCATCAGAGCCAAGTCTATGCGTAGATGTTGTGGGCGATAATAGTCATACTGCTTAGCACCAACTTCTTACTTTGATTCGGTGGTATTGTTTGGATGAAGCGTCCCGGATCGACATTACATGACTGCATTCATGAGACTGGTTCTATCGACGTGCTTTTGCACATAGGTGGCTGGCGGGTGTCTGTTTCTCCAACTTCAGTTGAATCGACTTTGACTACGTCCAGTCCTTGTTGAAGGTTAAAACACCATACTTGACAAAATATCATTATGGTTTTGATGCGTAGGTAAGAACGGTTCTTGCTAGAATCCCGTAGCAGCCACGTAAAACTTACAACAACAAAGTAGAGGACGTCTAACTTGTTTTTGCAGGGTTTGTTGTGATGTAATATGGTCAAGGCATGATGTGATATAAATTGTTGTATGAGATGATCATGTTTTGTAACAAAGTTATGAGAGCCATATGGTTGTCACTTTATTGTATGCAATGCAATCTCCATGTAAGTGATTTACATTATCACTAAGCGGTAGCAATAGTCGTAGTAACAATAGTTGGCGAGACGGCAACGATGCTGCGATGGAGATCAAGGTGTCGCGCCGGTGACGATGAAGATCATGATGATGCTTCGATGATGGAGATCATGAGCACAAGATGATGATGGCCATATCATGTCACATATTTTGATTGCATGTGATGTTTATCTTTTATGCATATTATTTTGCTTAGTATGGCGGTATCATTATAAGATGATCTCTTACTAAATTTAAAGGTATAAGTGTTCTCCCTAAGTATGCACCGTTACTACAGTTCGTCGTGCCGAGACACCACGTGATGATAGGGTGTGATAAGCTCTACATTCACATACGAGGGGTGCAAGCCAGTTTTGCACACGCAGACTACTCGGGTTAAACTTTACGAACCTAGCATATGCAGATATGGCCTCGGAACACTGAGACCGAAAGGTCGAATGTGAATCATATAGTACATATGATCAACATAGTGATGTTCACCATTGAAAACTACTCCATCTCACGTGATGATCGGACATGGTTTAGTTGATTTGGATCACGTGATCATTTAGATGACCAGAGGGATGTCTATCTAAGTGGGAGTTCTTAAGTAATATGATTAATTGAACTTTAATTTATCATGAACTTAGTCTTGATAGTTATTTTGCATGTCTATGTTATTGTAGATCAACGACCCGTGCTACCGTTCCTTTGAATTTTAATGCGTTCCTAGATAAAGCTAAGTTGAAAGATGATGGCAGAAACTACACAGACTGGGTCTGTAACTTGAGGATTATCCTCATTGTTGCACAGAAGAATTACGTTCTGGAAGCACCGTTGGGTGCCAGGCCTGCTGCAGATGCTACTGATGACGTTAAGAATGTATGGCAGAGCAAAGCTGATGACTACTCGATAGTTCAGTGTGCCATGCTTTACGGCATAGAATCGACACTTCAAAGATGTTTTGAACATCATGGAGCATATGAGATGTTCCAAGAGTTGAAGTTAATATTTCAAGCAAATGCCCGAGTTAAGAGATATGAAGTCTCCAACAACTTCTACAGCTGCAAAATGGAGGAGAATAGTTCTGTCAGTGAACACATACTCAGAATGTCTGGGTACCATAACCACTTGACTCGGCTGGGAGTTAATCTTCCTAATGATAGTGTCATTGACAGAGTTCTTCAATCACTGCCACCAAGCTATAAAGGCTTCATGATGAACTATAATATGCAACGGATGAACAAGACTATTCCCGAGCTCTTCGCGATCTAAAAGCTACGGAGGTAAGAATCAAGAAGGAGCATCAAGTGTTGATGGTCAACAAGACCACTAGTTTCAAGAAAAAGGGCAAAGGGAAGAAGGAGAACTTCAAGAAGAACGGCAAGAAAGTTGCTGCTGAAGGAAATATGCCCTAGAGGCAATGATAAAGTTATTATTTATTTCCTTATTTCATGATAAATATTTATTATTCATGCTAGAATTGTATTAACCGGAAACTAAGTCCATGTGTAAATACATAGACAAACATAATGTCACTAGTATGCCTCTACTTGACTAGCTCGTTGAATCAAAGATGGGTAAGTTTCCTAGCCATAGACATGAGTTGTCATTTGATTAACGGGATCACATCATTAGAGAATGATGTGATTGACTTGACCCATTCCGTAGCTTAGCACTTGATTGTTTAGTATGTTGCTATTGCTTTCTTCATGACTTATACATGTTCTTATGACTATGAGATTATGCAACTCCCATTTACCGGAGGAACACTTTGTGTGCTACCAAATGTCACAACGTAACTGGGTGATTATAAAGGAGCTCTACAGGTGTCGCCGAAGGTACATGTTGAGTTGGCGTATTTCGAGATTAGGATTTGTCACTCCGATTGTCGGAGAGGTATCTCTAGGCCCTCTTGGTAATGCACAACACTATAAGCCTTGCAAGCAATGTAGCTAATGAGTTAGTTGCGAGATGATGCATTACGGAACGAGTAAAGAGACTTGCCGGTAACGAGATTGAACTAGGTATTGAGATACCGATGATCGGATCTCGGGCAAGTAACATACCGATGACAAAGGGAACAACGTATGTTGTTATGCGGTTTGACTGATAAAGATCTTCGTAGAATATGTGGGAGCCAATATGGGCATCCAGGTTCCGCTATTGTTTATTGATCGAAAATGAGTCTCGGTCATGTCTACATAGTTCTCGAACCCGTAGGGTCCGCACGCTTAACGTTCCGTGATGATTTATATTATGAGTTATGTGTTTTGATGTACTGAAGGTAGTTCGGAGTCCCGGATGAGATCGGGGACATCACGAGGAGTCTCAAAATGATTGAGACGTAAAGATCGATATATTGGACGACTATATTCGAACATCGGAAAAGTTCCGAGTGATTCGGGTATTTTTCAGAGTACCGGAGAGTTACAGGAATTCGTAGTGGGCCTTAATGGGCCATACGGGAAAGGAAAGAAAGGCCGCAAAGGGTGGCCGCACCCCTCCCCATGGACTGGTCTGAATTGGACTAGGGAGGAGGGGCGCCCCCTTCCTTCCTTCTCCTTTTCCCTTCCCTTTCTCCTACTCCAACTTGGAAGGGGGGAATCCTACTCCCGGTGGGAGTAGGACTCCCTATGGCACGCCTAAGAGAGGGCCGGCCCTCCCCTCCTCTACTCCTTTATATACGGGGGAGGGGGCACCCCATGGAGATACAACAATTGATATCTTGATCTTTTAACCGTGTGCGGTGCCCCCCTCCACCATATTCCACCTTGATCATATCGTAGCAGTGCTTAGGCGAAGCCCTGCGTCGGTAGCAACATCATCACCGTCACCAGGCCATCGTACTGACAAAACTCTCCCTCAAAGCTCGGCTGGATCAGAGTTCGAGGGACGTCATCGAGCTGAACGTGTGCTGAATTCGGAGGTGTCGTACGTTCGGCACTTGGATCGGTCGGATCGTGAAGACGCACGACTACATCAACCGCGTTGTGCTAATGCTTCCGCTTTCGGCCTACGAGGGTACGCGGATGACAGTCTCCCCTCTCGTTGCTATGCATCACCTTGATCTTGCGTGTGCATAGGAAATTTTTTGAATTTACTACATTCCCCAACAGCTGCTTAGGAGAAGAAAATGCAAGTCTGGACCTAAGCCTAAAACTGAGTGCTTCTACTGCAAAGGGACTGGTCACTGGAAGCAGAACTGCCCAAGTATTTGGCAGATAAGAAGGATGGCAAAGTGAAAGGTATATTTGATATACATGTTATTGATGTGTACCTTACTAATGCTCGTAGTAGCGCCTGGGTATTTGATACTGGTTCTGATGCTCATATTTGCAACTAACAGGGACTACAGATCAAAGGAAGATTGGCTAAGGACGAGGTGACGATGCGCGTGGGAAATGGTTCCAAGGTCGATGTGATTGCCATTGGCTTGCTACCTCTACGTCTACCTTCGGGATTAGTTTTAGACCTGAATAATTGTTTTTTGGTGCTAGTGTTGAGCATGAACATTATATCTGGATCTTGTTTGATGCGAGACGGTTATTCATTTCAATCAGAGAATAATGGTTGTTCTATTTATATGAGTAATATCTTTTATGGTCATGCACGCTTGCTGAATGGTCTATTTTTGTTGAATCTCGATCAGGATGGTACACATGTTCATAATATTGAAGCCAAAAGATGCAAAGTTGATAATGATAGTGCAATTTATTTGTGGCACTGCCGTTTGGATCATATCAGTCTAAAGCGCATGAAAAAAAATCCATGCTGATGGACTTTTGGAATCACTTGATTATGAATCACTTGGTGCTTGTGAACCGTGCCTCATGGGCAAGATGACTAAAATTGCGTTCTCTGGAACAATGGAACGAGCTACTAAATTATTGGAAATAATACATACCGATGTATGCAGACCAATGAGTGTTGAGGCTCATGGCGGGTATCGTTATTTTCTTACCTTCATAGATGATTTGAGCAGATATGGTTATATCTACTTAATGAAGCATAAGTTTGAAACATTTGAAAAGTTCAAAGAATTTCAGAGTGAAGTGGAAAATCATCGTAACAAGAAAATAAAGTTTCTACGATCTGATCGTGGAGGAGAATATTTGAGTTATGATTTGGGTCTTCATTTGAAACAATGTGGAATAGTTTCACAACTTACGCCACCTAGAACACCACAGCAAAATGGTGTGTCCGAACGTCGTAACCGTACTTTATTAGATATGGTGCATTCTATGATGTCTCTTACTGATTTACCACTATCATTTTGGGGTTATGATTTAGAGATGGCTGCATTCACTTTAAATAGGGCACCATCAAAGTCCGTTGAGATGATGCCTTAGGAACTGTGTTTGGCAAGAAACCGAAGTTGTCGTTTCTTAAAGTTTGGGGCTGTGATGCTTATGTGAAAAAGCTTCAACCTGATAAGCTCGAGCCCAAATCGGAGAAGTGCGTCTTCATAGGATACCCAAAGGAGACTGTTGTGTACACCTTCCATCACAAATCCAAAGGCAAAATCTTTGTTGCTAAGAATGGATCCTTTCTAGAGAAGGCATTTCTCTCGAAAGAAGTGAGTGAGAGGAAATTAGAACTTGATGAGGTAATTGTACCTTCTCCCTTATTGGAAAGTAGTTCATCACAGTAATCAGTTCTAGTGATTCCTACACAAATTAGTGAGGAAGCTAATGATGATGATCAAGTTACTACTGAACCTCATAGGTCTTACAGAGTAAGATCCGCACCATAGTGGTACGGTAATCCTGTTGTGGAAGTCATGTTACCAGACCATGGTGAACCTATGAACTATGAGGAAGCGATGATGAGCCCATATTCCGCGAAATGGCTTGAGGCCATGAAATCCGAGATGGGATCCATGTATGAGAACAAAGTGTGGACTTTGGTGGACTTGCCCGATGATCGGCAAGCCATATAAAATAAATGGATTTTCAAGAAGAAGACTGACGCTGCAGTAATGTTACTGTCTACAAAGCTCGACTTGCTGTGAAAGGTTTTCGACAAGTTCAAGGAGTTGAATGCGATGAGACTTTCTCACCCGTAGCGATGCTTAAGTCTGTCTGAATCATGTTAGCAATTGCCGCATTTTATGATTATGAAATTTGGCAGATGGATGTCAAAACTACATTCCTGAATGGATTTCTGGAAGAAGAGTTGTATATGATGCAACCAGGAGGTTTTGTCAATCCAAAGGGTGCTAACATAGTGTGCAAGCTCCAGCAATCTGTTTATGGACTGATGCAAGCCTCTCAGAGTTGGAATAAACGCTTTGATAGTATGATCAAAGCATTTGGTTTTATATAGACTTTTCGAGAAGCCTGTATTTACAAGAAAGTGAGTGGGAGCTCTGTAGCATTTCTAATATTATATGTGGATGGCATATTGTTGATTGGAAATGATATAGAATTTCTCTATGGCATAAAAGGATACTTGAATAAAAGTTTTTCAACGAAAGACCTCGGAGAAGCTGCTTACATATTGGGCATCAAGATCTATAGAGATAGATCAAGATGATTAATTGGACTTTCACAAAGCACATACCTTGATAATGTTTTGAAGAAGTTCAAAATGGATCAGTCAAAGAAAGGGTTCTTGCCTGTGTTACAAGGTGTGAAGTTGAGTCAGACTCAAAGCCCGACCATTGCAGAAGATAGAGAGAAAATGAAAGTCATTCCCTATGCTTCAGCCATAGGTTCTATCATGTACGCAATGCTGTCTACCAGACCTAATGTGTGCCTTGCTATAAGTATAAGCAGGGAGGTACCAAAGTAATCCCGGAGTGGGGCACTGGACAGCGGTCAAGAACATCCTGAAATACCTAAAAAAGACTAAGGATATGTTTCTCGCTTATGGAGGTGACAAAGACCTCGTCGTAAACGTTTACGTCAATGCAAGCTTTGACACTGATCCGGATGACTCTAAGTCGCAATCCGGATACGTATTTTTATTGAATGGAGGAGCTGCCAGTTGGTGCAGTTCCAAGTAGAGCGTCATGGCAGGATCTACGTGTGAAGCAGAGTACATTGCTACTTCGGAAGCAGCAAATGAAGGAGTTTGGATGAAGGAGTTCATATCCGATCTAGGTGACATACCTAGTGCATCGGGTCCAACGAAAATATTTTGTGACAATACTGGTGCAATTGCCTTGGCAAAGGAATCCAGATTTCACAAGAGAACCAAGCACATCAAGAGACTCTTCAATTCCATCCGTCATCAAGTGCCGGAGGGGGACATAGAGATTTGCAAGATACATACGGGTCTGAATGTTGCAGACCCGTTGACTAAGCCTCTTCCACGAGCAAAACATGATCAGCACCAAAACTCCATGGGTGTTAGAATCATTAGCATGTAATCTAGATTATTGACTCTAGTGCAAGTGGGAGACTGAAGGAAATATGCCCTAGAAGAAATAATAAAGTTATTATTCATTTCCTTCTTTCATGATAAATGTTTATTATTCATGCTAGAATTGTATTAACCGGAAACTTAGTACATGTGTGAATACATAGACAAAACATAGTGTCCCTAGTATGCCTCTACTTGACTAGCTCGTTAATCAAAGATGTTTATGTTTCCTAACCATAGACATGTGTTGTCATTTGATGAACGGGATCACATCATTAGGATAATGATGTGATGGACATGACCCATCCGTTAGCTTAGCATTATGATCGTTACAGTTTCATTGCTACTGCTTTCTTCATGACTTATACATGTTCCTTAGACTATGAGATTATGCAACTCCCGAATACCGTAGGAACACTTTGTGTGATATCAAATGTCACAACGTAAATGGGTGATTATAAAGATGCTCTACAGGTGTCTCCGAAGGTGTTTGTTAGGTTGGCATAGGTCAAGATTAGGATTAGTCACTCTGTGTTTCAGAAAGGTATCTCTAGGCCCTCTCGGTAATGCTCATCACTATAAGCCTTGCAAGCAATGTGACTAATGAGTTAGTTGCGGGATGAAGTATTACGGAACGAGTAAAGAGACTTGCCGATAATGAGATTGAACTAGGTATGATGATACCGATGATTGAGTCTCGGGCAAGTAACATACCGATGACAAAAGGAACAACGTATATTGTTATGCGGTTTGACCGATAAAGATCTTCGTAGAATATGTAGGAGCCAATATGAGCATCCAGGTTCCGCTATTGGTTATTGATCGGAGATGTGTCTCGGTCATGTCTACATAGTTCTCGAACCCGTAGGGTCCGCACGCTTAACGTTCAATGATGATATGTATTATGAGTTATGTGTTTTTGATGATCGAAGTTTGTTCGGAGTCCTGGATGAGATCACGGACGTGACGAGGAGTCTCGAAATGGTTGAGACATAAAGATTGATATATTGGACCATGTTATTCGGACACCGGAAGAGTTCCGGGAAGTTTCGGGTAAAACCGGAGTGCCGGAGGGGTTACCGGAACCCCCCGGGGAACTAATGGGCAACCATGGGCCTTGGTGGAGAGAGAGGAGGGCAGCCAGGGCAGGCTACCCCCCCTTGGAGTCCGAATAGGACAAGGGAAGGGGGGCAGTGCCCCCCTTTCCTACTCCCTCTCCCTCTCCTTCCTTCCCCCTCTCTCCCTTGAAGTGGAATCCTACTAGGACTAGGAAGTGCTAGTAGGACTCCTCCTCTTAGGGAGCGCCCTAGGGGCCGGCCGGCCTCCCCCTCCCTCCTTTATATACCTGGGCAGGGGGCACCCTAGAACACACAAGTTTCTCTTAACCGTGTGTGGTGCCCCCCTCCACAGTTACACACCTCGATCATACCAGCGTAGTGCTTAGGCGAAGCCCTGCACCGATAACATCATCATCAGTGTCGCCACACCGTCGTGCTGAAGGAACTCACCCTCGTCCTCAATTGGATCAAGAGCACGAGGGACGTCATCGAGCTGAACGTGTGCTGAACGTGCAGGTGCCGTACGTTCGGTACTTGATCGGTTGGATCGCGAAGAAGTTCGACTACATCAACCGTGTTATTGAAACGCTTCCTCTTTCGGTCTACGAGGGTGCGTGGACACACTCTCCCCTGTCATTGCTATGCGTCACCTAGATAGATCTTGCGTGAACGTAGGAATTTTTTTGAAATTTCGGCGTTCCCCAACACTTTCAACAGGACTTTGACTGGTCTGAGCCACCTTCGAAGAAATTCAAGAAGGTCAAAGTTATTCAGCTGGTTATAAGTTCATATTCTTCATCGCATGAGACAAATGAAGCTGGAGACTTGAACGACACAGCGGCAGACCCAACTTCAACGGACGACCCCAACAATGCTGGCACTCCTCCATTGACATCATGATGATATTCTTCAGGGGCGTTAGTCCTCACTTTTCATCCCTTTTGGTCATTCGTTGACAAAGGGGGAGAAATTTGAGTTAGTCTTCAAGCAGGTCTCTTATATATGGGTGTTTTTCGGTTAAGTTAGAACTCTTGTTCTTCTGAGGTGTTTGCTCTGATGAGTTGTAAACTTAAGTCCTATGGTGGTATGACTCTTTTTGACCTGCTTTCTGCATGCTTATTTCCTCAAGTACCTTAATGCACGCATGCTGAATTTTGTTAGACACCATATTTCATCATGCATTTCAAATTCTTCATATCATATGTCAAATGCGTGTATGAATTACAAGATATAGGGGGAGATCTCCATGATATTACTCTACAGTGTGCATTTGCTATTCAAAGCAAATTCCTCAAATATGCACATCTTCAGGGGGAGTTCTTATATATCTTGCAATCAAATTCCTCAATATTAGTATTTACACTTCATATGTTTATCCCCGTTGAAAACTCAACCTATTTGTCATCAATCACCCAAAAGGGGGAGATTGTAAGTGCATCTAGTGCCCCTTAGTGATTTTGGTGTATTGAAGACTTAAAGGTCAAGGGACTAATGTGTTTGTGAGTGTACACATGTACTATAAGTCTATGAGGAGTTTTATATTTACGA
Source organism: Triticum aestivum (assembly GCF_018294505.1). Taxonomy (NCBI): domain Eukaryota; kingdom Viridiplantae; phylum Streptophyta; class Magnoliopsida; order Poales; family Poaceae; genus Triticum; species Triticum aestivum. The sequence goes on from NC_057807.1 coordinate 398,553,962, forward strand.
TGAAATTCAACCCCTAAAAATGTATGTCTTCAGTTGAAGACTTTGGTTTTCTTGAAGACTTTGAAAATGAAGAAATTGGTGTGACCTTGAAGACTTCGATATTGATGCGAGGATTATGAAGCGTCAAGACTTTTGTTTTCATAGTTTCATTTTCTCTTTCTTGAGTCATAGGAAACACCATACTATTAAAGGGGGTCAAGGTAAAACTAAGGAAAAGTTTCCAAGTGATGCTCATCTCAAAATCCTACACCTACCCAGTCCTTTCGAGTGAAGCCATCGGAAATCTCATACAGTTCAATCAATTTCTTCAGTGACAGAGACAAAGATCTTCTGTTCTGTGAGGAATTTTTTCTGACTGAGGAGTTAGGAATTCGCCAGTGCAGATTGCCTACAAGTGAGGAACATGATAGCCCTGAGGAATTTGATACTCAAATTTCCGACCGTTGCTACGCTAAGAGTCAGCTGTCCCAAAATATCTACCCACCTAACGGTCATATCATTGAAGGGCATTTATGTCTTATCATGTTGGGCTGCTCCCTAGGGTATAAATAGCCGCCCCCTACAACCACTAGTTGTTTGGCTGCTCCGAGAGAAACTGACACTTGTCATTGAGAGCATCCCATCCTTCGAGGACTTTGAGCGAAAATCATCAAGTGAGGAAAAACCTAAACCCAAACACCTACAAACCCAAAGTGATTGAGCATCACTGAAGAGATTGTTCCTGTGTGGAACCGATGCTTGTTACCTTTGAGGACTAGGCGTCATGGTATAGAGCATCCAAGAGAAATTGTGGATCGCTGAGTGACCGAGTGTGTGAAGGTTTGGAAGTCACCTGGAGACTTAGCACGAGTTACTGGGCGAGGTCTGTGTGACCTTAGCTAAAGGAGAATACGGTGAGGATTGTGTGTCCGGGACTGTGTATCCTCAGGTTTAAATACCTAGCCACTCCAACCAAATGTACAACTATGACGACAGTTGGAACTGGTCTACCAAATCATCGTCTTCACCAAGCTACTAGTTCTATTTCCTCAACCCTTTAATTTCCTCATTCTTGTGTTGATGAACTTGATCATTACTGTTTGAAGACTTTGACTGAAGACATTCTCAATTTCCTCAATCCTAATTCTTCAGTCACTTTGTCTTCAGCCTGCTTATCATGTTTTCATGCTACTTGTGATCTGTGTATGTTTCATTTCATCATGATGACTGTGCTACTGTTCTTTTATGCATGCATTTGAGTACTTATTCCATTGCTTGTAGTACGCAACTTAGGAAATTCCTCAAGTTGAATTTCCTCAGTGACGAGTTTGTAAAAGTCGCCTATTCACCCCCCCCCCCCCTCTAGTCGATATAACACACTTTCACTACTTGTCACGGACGTGATGCCTATATTCATGATCATTGCCTTAGATGTCGCCATAACTTTGCGCTTTTCTATCAATTGCTCAATAGTAATTTGTTTACCCACCGTTTGCTGATACGTCTCCAACGTATCTATAATTTATGAAGTATTCATGCCATGTATAGAACAATTTTATATGGTTTTGCTATGATTTGTTTAGAACTAACCCAAATTGATGATGTTTTCAAAAGAACTACCCTGGTGTTGTTTTTTGTGCAGAAATAAAAGTGCTCGAAATGGGCTGAAAAATTACGGTGATTTTTTATGGACCTAAAGAGACTCACGAAGCACCGGAGCTGGACCAGGAGGTGACCGAGGAAGCCACAAGCCTGGGGGCGTGCCCACACCCCTAGGGCGCGCCTCCTGAGCTTGTGGGCCCCACCACCAGATGAGAAGTTCCACCACCACAAGCCTCTATGGCCACGAAAAATCAATCGGGACCCCATTCCGGCACCCTGCCCGAGGGGGAAGTCATCACCGGAGGCCATCATCATCCCGACGGCCACCATGATGAGGAGGGAGTAGTTCACCCTATAGGGGCTGAGGGCATGTACTAGTAGCTATGTGTTCGATCTCTCTCGTGTTTTTGATTTGCACGATCTTGATGTACCGCAAGATTTGTTAATATATTTGGATCTTATGGTGTTCTTCCCTCTCTACCTTCTTGTCATGAATTGAGTCTTTCTCTCTGAGGTTTCATTATGTTGGATTGAATATTGGATTTGAGAACACTTAATGTATGTCTTGCATATGGATACCTGTGGTGAGTGGTGACAATGGGGTATTATATTGATTCACTTGATGTATGTTTTGACACTCAACTCACAGATTCCCAAGGTGACATTTGGGTAATCTATGCATAGGGGTTGATGCACATTTTTGGCCTACATTCTCCGATAGAAACTTTGGAGTGATTCTTTGTTGCACGCTAAGGGATTGTTATATGATCAAATTATGTTTTCATTGTTGAGAGATCTTGCACTAGTGAAAGTATGAACCCTATGCCTTGTTTTCAAGCATTGCAATACCACTTTTGCTCACTTTTGTTACTTGCTACCTTGCTGTTTTTATATTTTTAGATTACAAAAACCTATATCTACTATCCATATTACACTTGTATTACCATCTCTTCGTCGAACTAGTGTACCTATACAATTACCATTGTATTGGGTGTGTTGGGGACACAATAGACTCTTTGTTATTTTGTTGCAGGGTTGTTCGAGAGAGACCATCTCTCATCCTATGCCTCCCACGGATTGATAAACCTTAGGTCAACCACTTGAGGGAAATTTGCTACTGTCCTACAAAACACTTCACTTGGAGTCCCAACATGAGTCTACAAGAAGAAATGTTGCATAGTAGACATCATATGCGGTCTTTCAAGAGAGAAGCCTCTAGTGAAAACTACGGCCCCCGGGTCTATTTTTATCATATTATTTTCAGATCTACAAAACAAAAAACCCAAAATACTTTGCTGCAATTTATTTACCTTTACTTTATTTTACACTTTTATTTATCTTTTATACCTATCTCTGTGAGATCTCATCCTTGCAAGTAACCTGAAGGATTAACAACCCCTTTATCGTGTTGGGTGCAAGTATTTGTTTGTTTGTGTAGGTGCTATCATTGGTGACTTGTGTGTTCATCCTATTGGATTGATACCTTGGTTCTCAAACTGAGGGAAATACTTATCTCTACTTTGCTGCATCACCATTTCCTCTTCAAGGGAAAAAACAACGCAAGCTCAAGAAGTAGCGTCGACCAGCCGAGGTTGGGCATGACCCAGGAAAGTGTGTTTGGCCGGAGTTAATCGAGCGTGTTGGGTAAGTTTGTGCACCCCTATAGGGAAGTTAATCTATTCAAATAGTCGTGTCCACGGTAATGGACGCTCGGAGTTGTATCCCAACCTATACAACTAGAACTGGATGTGGCGATGATAAATGGATATGATTGCTTCGGGATTTCTTTCTTGCAGGGAGTCGAGAAAGGATCTTTGGGCATTACACAACAAGCAACTACTTTATGTTATGCTAATCTGCACTCTTCTAATGCTGCAAGATGTTTCAAGATGCTAGTCTTTGATAGGCTAGGCTTTCCCTTCTCTTCTGGCATTTCTGCAGTTCAGTCCAAAGATATAGCCCCATTCCTTTGATACAGATGCATAATTAGTTTAGTTCTGATGTAAGTCTTGGGAGTACTTTGGATGAGTACTCACGGTTGCTTTGCTACCTCTTTTCCCCGATACTGAATTCCTCCAATTAGATGACGGATCCCAGGAGCCAGATGCCACCACCGACGACTACTACTACTACCCGAGGGTGCCTACTACTACGTGGAGGCCGACAACGACCAGGAGTAGTTAGGAGGCTCCCAGGTAGGAGGTCTTGCCTTCTCGATCATTGTTGAAGTTTGTGCTAGCCTTCTTAAGGAAGAATTGTTTAAATTATGTGTGTACTCAGATATTGTTGTTTCTGCTGACTTGTTTGTATTCAAGCTTATCTATTCGAGCTCTCGAGGCCCCTAGCTTGTAATATGAAGCTTGTAGAACTTCAATTTGTGTTTAGAGTTGTGTTGCGATATCTTCTCGTGAGTATCTGATCTTGATCATGCATGTCTGCATGTATGATTAGTGCACGATTAAGTCGGGGCATCACACATACTCACCTATCTCACAAAGTTCCGTTAAGTTTTGTGTGATTGAAGTTTTCAAGTTTTGGGTGAGATATTGATATGAGCAGAATAAGGAGTGGCAAGACCCTAAGCTTGGGGATTCCCAATGCACCCCAAGGTACATTTCAAGGAAGACTCAAGCGTCTAAGTTTGGGGATGCCCTAGATGGCATCCCCTCTTTCGTCTTCAACATTATTGGTAACCTCACTTCGAACTATATTTTTATACGTCACATGATATGTGTTTTGCTTGAGCATCTTTTCATTTTGTTTGTTGTTTGAATAAAAATACTTCATTCTGAAATTTTGATTTGGAGAGAGTCCACATATAGCTACTTAAAAATGTATCACTACTCATTGATCTTCACTTATATCTTTTGGAGTAGTTTGTCATTGACTCTCGTTCTTCACTTATATCCTATACGTCTCCAACATATCTATAATTTTTGATTGTTCTGTGCTATTATATTATCTGTTTTGGATGTTTAATAGGCATATATATGCTATTTTATATTATTTTTGGGACTAACCTATTAACCGAGGGCCTAGTGCCAGTTTCTGTTTTTTTTGCCTATTTTAGAGCTTTGCAGAAAAGGAATACCAAACGGAGTCAAAACAGAATGAAACCTTTGCGGTGATCTTTCTTGGACCGAAAGGCAACCAGAAGACTTGGAGATGAAGTCGGAGACGCAACAAGGAAGCCATGAGGCAGGAGAGCGTGCCTGGGGGGTAGGCGAGCCCCCCACCCTCGTGGGCCCCTCGTGGCTCCCCTAAGCTAGTTCCTTCGCCTATATATACTCTTATACCTTAAAACATCAGGGGGAGCCACAAAACCACTTTTCCACCGCCGCAACCTTATGTACCTGTGAGATCCCATCTTGGGGCCTTTTCCGGCGTCCTGCCGGAGGGGGATTCGATCACGGAGGACTTCTACATCAACACCATTACATCTCCGATGAAGCGTGAGTAGTTTACCACAGACCTTCGGGTCCATGGTTATTAGCTAGTTGGATTCTTCCCTCTCTTTGATTTTTAATACCATGTTCTCCTCGATGTTCTTGGATATCTATTTGATGTAATACTCTTTTGCGATCTGTTTGCCGAGATCCGATGAATTGTGGATTTATGATCAAGATTATCTATGAATATTATTTGGTTCTTCTCCGAATTATTATATGCATGATTTGATATCTTTGCAAGTCTCTTCGAATTATCTGTTTAGTTTGGCCTACTAGATTGATCTTTCTTGCAATGGGAGAAGTGCTTAGCTTTGGGCTCAATCTTGCGGTGTTCTTTCCCAGTGACAGTAGGGGCAGCAAGGCATGTATTGTATTGTTGCCATCGAGGATAACAAGATGGGGTTTTCATCATACTGCTTGAGTTAATTACTCTACATGATGTCATCTTGCTTAATGCGTTAGTTCGTTCTTATGAACTTAATACTCTAGATGCATGCTGGATAGCGGTCGATGTGTGGAGTAACAGTAGTGGATGCAGGCAGGAGTCGGTCTACTTGACATGGACATGATGCCTATGTTCATGATCATTTCCTTAGATGTCGTCATAACTATGCGCTTTTCTATCAATTGCTCACCAGTAATTTGTTCACCCACCATTATATATGCTATCTTGAGATAAGCCACTAGTGAAACCTATGGCCCCCGGGTCTCTTTTCCATTATATTGAATCTCGTTTACTTCTTGCTAATTTCTGATCTACTATTTTGCAATCTTTACTTTCCAATCTATAAACCAAAAATACCAAAAATATTTACTTTACCGTTTATCTATCTCTACCAGATCTCTCTTTTGCGAGTGACCGTGAAGGGATTGACAACCCCTTTATTGTGTTGTTTGCAAGTTGTTGATTGTTTGTGCAGGTGCTCGGTGACTTGTGCGTTATCTCCTACTGGATTGATACATTGGTTCCCAAAACTGAGGGAAATACTTACGCTACTTTGCAACATCACCCTTTCCTCTTCAAGGGAAAACCAAGGCAAGCTAAAGAGGTAGCAGGAGATTTCTGGCGCCATTGCCGGGGAGATCTACGCCAAGTCAAGCGATACCAATTACCCATCATAAACTCTTCTCCCTTGCATTACATTATTCTCCATTCGCCTCTCATTTTTCTCTCCCCCACTTCTAAAACGATTTTCGAAAACCTTTGCCTTTTCTTCGCCCCTCTTCCCTTCGTCTCTTTTTGCTTGCTTCTTGTGTGCTTGTGTGTTGGATTGATTGCTTGTCATGATGGCTCAAGATAATACTAAATTGTGTGACTTTTCCAACACCAACAACAGTGATTTTATAGTACTCCGATTGCTCCTACTACTAATGCTGAATCTTGTGAAATTAATGCCGCTTTGTTGAATCTTGTTATGAAATATCAAGATTTTTGGCCTTCCTAGTGAAGATGGCGCATCACATCTAAACAATTTCGTTGATTTGTGCGATATGCAAAAGAAGACACATGTGGATAATGATATTGTTAAATTGAAACTATTTCCGTTTTCGCTTAGAGATCGTGCTAAAACTTGGTTCTCATCTTTGCCTAAAAACATTATTGATTCGTGGAATTAGTGTAAAGATGCTTTTATCTCTAAGTATCCTCCCGCTAAGATCATCACCCTTAGAAAAGATATTATGAATTTTAAGCAACTTGATCATGAGCATGTTGCTGTAGCGACCAGACCTCAAACAGTCTGATCTCTATGCATCAGTGTCATCCCTGGATCGGTAATGCTGACACGCATAGTATTTGAAGGATTTATAACAGAGTAGCAATCACAAACTTATTACAACGAATGTCTCATAAGAGAACTTGATACAATAAATATGGCTTAAGGCCATCTAATAACGATAACAGCGGAAGGTCCTCCCATGTTCGGGGTAAAATGAGGCTTCTGCTGAGCTCCAGAAAGGTACTTCCCTTGTCCATACTTCCTCTTGCGGTTGTCAATCTGTTGTTGTTTCCCTTCAATCACGAGAGCTCTATCTACCAGCTCCTGATAGTTGTTGAAGGTTGCCACCATCAACTGCATGCTCAGCTCATCATTCAGTCCTTCTAGAAACTTCTCATGCTTAGCTGCATCCGTAGCAATGTCATCTGGGGCATAACGTGCTACCTTACTAAAAGCATCCATATACTGGCCAACTGTACGTACTCCTTGGCGCACGGTTTTTCATTGACATAGCTCCTGCTGAAACATGGGAAGTACGGAAGGCCTGCTAAAACTGGTCCCATGTGACAGTGTCGATAGGGTAAGTGGCTGTGAAATTCTCCCACCATGATGTTGCGGGTCCATCAAGTTGATGTGCGGCAAAACGCACTCTCTCCGCATCTGTGCATCCTGCAGTGGTCAAATCCCTTCCAATCTTGCGGAGCCAATCATCTGCAACTATCGGCTCGGTGCTACTGGAGAACACCGGCGGATTAAGCCTCAAGAAACGGGCTAAGTGATCAACAGGTGGTGGTGGTGGTGGGTTGTTGTTGTTGTTGCTCCCCTGATTCTGATTCTGGACTAGTATCTGCATCAATGCATTCTGCTGCTGGATCAACTGAGTGAGCTCCGGTGGGAAAGCAAATCCATTGTCGCGTCTCGGAGGCATATGATAGGTTTAGAAAAGATGAGAGTATAGAATAGAAATAGATCTAGAGGGAAAACACTACCCATATGCACATGAGAAAAACACAATCAATATCACCTCAATAAATTCAAACAAGGGCATACAACGGTCTAAACTATCGTTACAAAAGTGTTTGGACTATGCTATATACATGGGGGAATACTACTACTGTTATGGTGGTCGTCTAGAAAAATTGATCGGTCGAAGACTCCATGATATCCGCTCCAGCTTCATCAACATAGTCATCATCACTATCGTCAGGGTCCGAATCGGTGTCGTCGATGATGATGTAGTTCTCAGGACAGGTAGAATCATCGTCTTCTCCTCCAGGCGCGGGGTCTCCCATGAATACTCTGATCTTCTTTACCAGGTCGTCATTCTTCTCCACTAATGTTATGATTTCCTCCTCATATCCATCACGTGTAGACTTGAGTTCTTCCTATAGCTCCATGATCTTGGTCATTGCCTTCTTCAGATCTAGCATGCCTGCGCACATCTGGTTCTCCTGGCGACGAATGTGCTAGTTTAACTCCTGGATGAAAGTTGCAATTGATCTATCCTTCCTGGTGCTGATCATCTCCCATTGCTCATCTCGGCACCCACAAATCTGGTAGATAGTATCCTTGAGATCCTTGTGGTAAATTTCTCCAATGTGTCCTATGGTGATGTGGGCTGCCATGCTCTTTCCTAGACTCTAGGTTGGTGCATCAAAGGAAAACTCTATGGGCTCAGTGACGGGCATGAACGTCCTTCCTGGAACTTGAACTTGGATCATCCAACGCTCCTCTTCTGGTAAAGTGGCGATGTAGGTTCCGATGAAGCTTGGTACTCCGATGTTCATGTATCTAGTAACTTCCTTCAAGTGGCGTCCAAATGGTGTGTCTTCATCCGGTTGCGTGAACTTGTTCCTTGCATCTGCCATCCCTAAAGAGTAGAAAAAGGAGAGGAGTCAGAAATGAGAAGAGAGTAGTGATCTAGGGCATTTAGCTTAGTGGCCGTGTCCTACAGTCAGCGTGTGCTCTGATACCATCTTGTAGCGACCAGACCTCAAACAGTCTGATCTCTGTGCATCAGTGTCATCCCTAGATCAGTAATGCTGACACACACAGTACTTGAAGGATTTATAACAGAGTAGCAATCACACACTTATTACAACGAATGTCTCATAAGAGAACTTAATACAATAAATATGGCTTAAGGCCATCTAATAATGATAACAGCGGAAGGCTTGGAAGATAAAGCGAGTCTATCAACTCTAACAACATCACTAAGTGAAAGATCACGACCTAAGGCACCTTACTCGTTGTCTGAAAAGTCTGCAACATGTACGTTGCAGCCCGAAACTGGTCAGCACATGGAATATGCTGGCAATGTAACACATAGAGAGTAATGAATAGAATAATGCTATCACTACAAGCATATATGGCTGGTGGAAAGCTCTATGGTTACAGTTTTGCATAAAGCCAATTTTTTCCTATAACAAAGGAATAAATTTTATTTAACTATCATGGTAGTTGTTAAACATTGAGAAGGTTCACGGAACTCAATCCCAATTAGCCATCATCATTAAACCCAAACAAAATTAAATTAAGTAACATGTTGAGATTCACATGATAATCCAAGAACTAGATACTCAAAACGTCCATAACCGGGGACATGGCTAACCATGATTAGTGTGTACACTTTGCAGAGGTTTGCGCACTTTTCCCCACAAGACTCGATCTCCTCCGTTGGATTCCTCGCACTACATGGTGTTTGAGAAACAGATGACCGAGACAAAGTCTTTCAAAAGTGTTTGCACCTTACGATGGGTAGACAGTTACACCTACTTTCCCCTACATCTGCTAGTCTACCACTATAAGAGTTCACACGACTTAATCAACAATGCTAGAGCCCATAGTAGCTTGTGGCTGCACATGGATGTTTCTAGCATGAATAATCTTATGATCCCTTTGAGCCTGGCTGGCGGTCCATAGGAGAATCACACGGTACCCCGGGATTTCCAAAAATACAGGCGACACTGGGTTCCCCAGGTGCCTCAATCCACCCAGATGTGTATTAAAGTAGCCACCTTAAGTAAACCATTAAGTAACAACACTCACATCTGTCATGGATACACTCACCCAATCCACGTCTACTAGCATAGCATAATAACATGAGCAAACGTAGAAGTGACTCCCAAGGGTTTGATAATAAACAGGACAATAGGTACTATCTCATCTACTTCCCAAAAACCCACATATTAAACAGATCCTAACCATGCAATTGTTGGAGGGTTGATCTAATGCAATAAAACTGGGTAGCAAAGAGGTATGATCAAAGTGTTACTTGTCTTGCTGATGATTCGGGAAACCTAGAGACTCATAGTAGCACACTGCGCACTCCGGGTGCACTATCGCAAACAAACAAACATACAACAAGCACTCATCTACAAGCACGGGTAAAACTCAAATAAGAGATCTAACCAGAAAGTTCAACTTAAGAACTCCGGTTTGCAAAAAGAAACAAATCGAATGAAGCAACAAAACTCAAACGGCGAATAAAACCGATCTAAAAATAATAAAACCTAGGGTTTCTAAAAAAACAAACTAAGCGTTTTGTTTTGAAAAAACCAAATCGGCGGTGGCGGCGGCTGTTGCTACCTCCGGCGAGGTGGGGCGGCTCCGGCGACGGCGGATGGTGGCGGGGTCGGGGACGGGCGACTGGGCGGCGAGTGCAGCGGCGGCGGTGAGGTGACAACGGCGGGGCTCCGGGCGGCGGCGCGGATCCGAGGCGGTGGTGGCGGCGGCGGTGGCGGCGAGGTGGTGAGAGGCGGCGGGACGGGGTATTTAAGGAGGGGCCGCGCTGGATTGGAGGAGGGGGCGTCGGGTCGGGGTCGGCCTCGGGAGGCGTGCCCCGATCGGACTCGGCGTCGGCGGTGGGGAGGACTCCCTCCCGCGGGGGAAGGCGCTAGCGGCTCGGGGTTGGCCCGGCTCGGCTGGGCCTTCGGCCTAGTCGGGCGCGTGGAGAGTTTTATTTAAAAACAAATTCGCCGAAACTTAAATAAATCCTAGAAATAAAGTAAAAATCTAAAAATTCCAAAATAAATTTTCATTGTATAAATAAAATATTTAGAATAGGATGAACATTTTCTTGGCCCTAAAATGCAATTTTGAAAAACATGCAATTTTTCTAATTCAAATAAAATTGCAAAAAGAACCAAAAAAATTAAATGAATTGATTTTAGAATTTTTCCTCTAATATTTCATTTATTTTTGGAGAATTCATTTTATCACCTCTCACATATTTTTATTTTAGAAATATTAGGAAGAAAAATAATCAAAACCAATTGATCCTCTTTTCAAAATTTTGAGAAAACTCAAATATGAAAATAACGAAATTCCCAACTCTCTCCGTGGGTCTTTGAGTTGCTTAGAATTTCTAGGATCAAGCCAATATGCAAATAAAATATGAGATGCAATGATGATCTAATATATAACATTCCAAATTGAAAATTTGGGATGTTACAAACCTACCCCCCTTAAGATGAATCTCGCCCTCGAGATTCGGGTTGGCTAGAAAATAGGTGAGGGTGGTCCTTCCGTAGGTCTTCCTCTCGCTCCCAGGTGGCTTCATCTTCGGTATGGTGGCTCCAATGAACCTTACAGAACTTGATAACTTTGTTGTGCGTCACTCGGCTAGCAAACTCGAGAATCTTGACTGGTTTCTCCTCGTAGGTCAAATCAATATCCAACTGAATCGCCTCCAGTGGCGCTGTATCTCTCAAAGGAATATCGGCCATCTCCGTGTGGCACTTCTTTAACTGGGAAACATGGAACACATCATAAACTCCTGACAATCCTTCGGGCAATTCCAATTTGTAAGCAACTTCTCCCATTCGTTCCAAAACTTTGTATGGTCCCACAAAACATGGTGCTAACTTTCCCTTAACTCCAGATCCCTTCACTCCTTGAAGTGGGGACACTTGAATATAAACTCTATCTCCGACTTCGTAAACTGTCTCCTTGCGTTTAGAATCCGCATAGCTCTTTTGCCAGGACTGGGCTACCTTGAATCTATCACGAATCAGCTTAACCTTCTCTTCAGACTTTTTAATCAAATCTAGTCCAAACAACTGACGGTCTCCAACTTCATCCCATAGCAACGGTGTCCTGCATCTCCTTCCGTACAAAGCTTCGAAAGGGGTCATCTTCAAAATGGCTTGGTAGCTGTACTTGTAAGAGAACTCTGCATATGGTAAATTGTCATCCCAACTAGATCAATAATCTAGCGCGCAAGCTCTCAACATGTCCTCTAGAATCTGATTGACTCTCTCGGTCTGTCCATCTGTGTGTGGGTGAAAGATTGTACTGAACTCTAGCCTAGTACTCAAAGTCTCGTGCAGCTGATGCCAGAACTTTGATGTAAACTGGGTTCCTCTATCTGATACAATGGTCCTCGGAACTCCATGCAGACATACGATCCTGGTCATGTATATCTTTGCCAACTTAGCACTGGTATAAGTGGCCTTCACTGGGATGAAATGAGCTACCTTCTCCAAACGATCGACTACAACCCATATCGAGTCATAGCCTGAACGAGTCCTGGGCAATCCCGTGATAAAATCCATGCCTAGCTTATCCCACTTCCATTCGGGTATCGGCAATGGTTGTAGCAATCCTGCTGGCTTCTGATGATCTGCCTTCACTCTCTGACATACATCACAAACTGCTACATACTCCACAATATCCTTCTGAATTCCGGTCCACCAGAAACTGTCCTTCAAATCCAGATACATCTTGGTATTTCCTGGGTGAATCGAATACGGCGAATCATGGGCCTCTTGTAGAATTAACTTTCTGATCTCCGGGTCATTAGGCACATATACGCGGTCCTCAAACCATAGGGTATCGTGCTCATCCTCACAAAATCCCTTAGCTTTTCCTTTGCTCATCCTTGCCCTTATCTCGGCAATCTCCTTGTCAGTTTTCTGTGCTTCTCTGATCTTATCCATCAAAGTAGACTGAACCTCCAATGCTGCTAGGTAGCCTCTCGGAACTATCTCCAAACATAGCTCATGAAGATCCTCAGCTAACTCCTTGGGTAACTCTCCGGTCATGAGTGTGTTGACATGGCTCTTGCGCCTCAACGCATCGGCTACTACATTAGCCTTTCCTGGGTGATAATGCAATCTCATATCATAATCCTTAATGAGCTCCAACCATCTCCTTTGCCTGAGATTTAACTCCTTCTTCGTGAAGATATACTTCAAACTCTTGTGATCCGTGTACACCTCACAGTGGTTTCCGATGAGAAAATGTCTCCATGTCTTTAATGCATGCACTACGGCTGCTAACTCCAAATCATGTGTAGCATAATTCAACTCATGGGGTTTAAATTATCATGAGGCATATGAAACAACTCTTCCCTCCTGCATAAGTACTGCTCCAAGTCCTCGACGAGAAGCGTCACAATATACTTCATAGTCCTTGTGCTGATCTAGTAGAATCAATACTGGTGATGTAACCAAGCATTTCTTCAACTCCTGGAAAGTGGCCTCACATTCTTCAGTCCATTTGAACTTGGTGTCCTTCTTCAACAAATCCGTCATGGGCTTTGCAATCTTCGAGAAATTCTCAATGAACCTCCGGTAGTATCCTGCGAGTCCAAGAAAACTCCAGATCTCTCCAACTGACGTGGGTGCTTCCCAGTTTGTCACAGTGACAACTTTGGTGGGGTCTACTGCTATTCCTTCTCCGGATATCACATGTCCGAGGAATCCAACTTCCTTCAACCAAAACTCACACTTGCTAAACTTGGCATACAACTGGTGTTCCCTGAGCTTCTCGAGAACCAAACGCAAATGTTCCTTATGCTCCTCTTCATTCTTTGAGTAGACCAAAATATCGTCAATGAACACCGCGACGAACTTATCCAAAAACTCCATAAACACTTTGTTCATCATGTTCATGAAATAGGCAGGTGCGTTAGTTAGACCAAATGACATAACGGTATACTCATATAGCCCGTACCTTGTGGTAAAAGCCGTCTTAGGTATATCCTGCTCTCGAATCTTCAGCTGGTGGTATCCTGATCGCAGATCGATCTTGGAAAATACTTTAGCTCCTTGCAACTAGTCAAACAAATCATTGATCATCGGCAGTGGGTACTTGTTCTTGATTGTCACTTTATTCAATCCTCGATAATCAACAACCATCCTGAACGATCCATCCTTCTTCTCCACTAGAAGCACTAGTGACCCCCAAGGTGACGAACTTGGGCGAATATAGCCTTTATCTAGTAACTCCTTAATTTCCTCCAAATCCTGTGCGGGCATCCTGTACGGTCTCTTAGATATTGGCCCGGTGCCTGGCAAAAGCTCAATCAAAAACTCAATGTCTCTATCCGGTGGCATGCCTGGCAACTCTTCTCGAAATACATCGGGGAAATCTTTCACCACTGGTACTTCCTCCTGTACAATTCCTGATAAGGAATTCACTTGGGTCCTCTTCGACTCATGCCAGGATACATACTTGATCCTCCTTCCTTCTGGGGTGGTAAGAAAAATTGACTTACTGGCGCAATCGATGTTTCCTCCATACATCGATAGCCAATCCATACCCAGAATCACATCCAAACCTTGCGACTCCAAAATTATCAGGTCTGAGGGGAATTCATGCCTCCCTATAGTTAATGGCATCTGAAAACATCCTTGACTTGCCATATACTCCGCTCCTGGCGAGCTTACTAACATAGGTGTTCTAAGAACCTTGGTGGGCAGTTTATACTTATCCACAAATCCCCTTGATATGTATTAATGTGATGCACCAGTATCAAAAGAACGATTGCAGTAAATGACTTAACCAAAAACTTACCTATTACTGCATCTGGCTGGGCTTCAACCTCCTCCACGTTAACGTGGTTCACCTATCCCTTGTTGAAAGGGTTCGGCTTCTTCCCAGAGCTTCCATTGCCATTTCCATTCTTTGCTTCAGGACATTCATTGGCATAATGTCCAGTCTTCTGGCATTTGTAACAAGTGACATGGCTCAGATCCTTCTTGGCTGGGGTTGCTGGGTTGGAATGGTTCTGGCCGTTGCTTCCTCCATTACCATTTCCATTCCTGGGGCCACTATGGTTGTGCGAACTTCCTCCATTATGGTTGTGGCCTCCATGGTTATGCTGAAAAGGTCCTCCCATGTTCGGGGTAAAATGAGGCTTCTTCTGAGCTCTAGAATTGTACTTCCCTTGTCCATACTTCCTCTTGTGGTTGTCAATCTGTTGTTGTTTCCCATCAATCATGAGAGCTCTATCTACCAGCTCCTGATAGTTGTTGAAGGTTGCCACAATCAACTGCATGCTCAGCTCATCATTCAGTCCTTCTAGAAACTTCTCCTACTTAGTTGCATCCGTAGCAACATCATCTGGGGCATAATGTGCTAACTTACTAAAATCATCCACATACTGGCCAACTGTACGTCCTCCTTGGCGCCAGTTGCAAAACTCACACTTTTCATGGCCATAGCTCCTGCTGAAACATGGGCAGTATGGAAGGCCTGCTGAAACTGGTCCCATGTGATAGTGTCGACGGGGTAAGTGGATGTGAAATTCTCCCACCATGATGTTGCGGGTCCATCAAGCTGATGTGCGGCAAAACACACTCTCTCTGCATCTGTGCATCCTGAAGTGGTCAACTCCCTTCCAATCTCGTGGAGCCAATCATCTGCAACTATCGGCTCGATGCTACTGGAGAACACCAGCGGATTAAGCCTCAGGAAACGGGCTAAGTGATCAACAGGTGGTGGTGGTGGTGGGTTGTTGCTGTTGTTGTTCCCCTGATTCTTATTCTGGACTAGTATCTACATCAATGCATTCTGGT
Organism: Triticum aestivum; assembly: GCF_018294505.1. Classification (NCBI taxonomy): domain Eukaryota; kingdom Viridiplantae; phylum Streptophyta; class Magnoliopsida; order Poales; family Poaceae; genus Triticum; species Triticum aestivum. Next base: position 398,569,514 of record NC_057807.1, read on the forward strand.
GCTGGATCAACTGAGTGAGCTCCAGTGGGGAAGCAAATCCTTTGTCGTGTCTCAGAGGCATCTGATAGGTTTAGAAAAGATGAGAGTATAGAATAGAAATAGATCTAGAGGGAAAACACTACCCATATGCACATGAGACAAACACAATCAATATCACTTCAATCAATTCAAACAAGGGCATACAACGGTCTAAACTATCGTTACAAAAGTGTTCAGACTATGCTATATACATGGGGGAATACTACTACTGTTATGGTGGTCGTCTAGAAAAATTGATCGATCGAAGACTCCATGATGTTTGCTCCAGTTTCATCAACATAGTCATCATCACTATCGTCAGGGTCTAAATCGGTGTTGTCGATGATGATGTAGTTCTCTGGACAGGTAGAATCGTCGTCTTCTCCTCCAGGCGCGGGGTCTCCCATGAATACTCCGATCTTCTTTACCAGGTCGTCATTCTTTGCCAATAATGTTACGATTTCCTCCTCATATCCATCGCGTGTAGACTTGAGTTCTTCCTCCAGCTCCGTGATCTTGGTCATTGCCTTCTTCAGATCTATCATGCCTGCGCACATCTGGTTCTCCTGGCGACGAATGTGCTGGTTTAACTCCTGGATGAAAGTTGCAATTGATCGATCCTTCCTGGTGCTGATCATCTCCCATTACTCATCTCGGCGCCCACAAATCTAGTAGATAGTATCCTTGAGATCCTTGTGGTAAATTTTTCCAATGCGTCCTATGGTGATGTGGGCTGTCATGCTCTTTCCTAGACTCCAGGTTTGTGCATTAAAGGAAAACTCTATGGGCTCAGTGACGGGCATGAACGTCCTTCCTAGAACTTGAACTCGAATCATCCAACGCTCCTCTTCTGGTAAAGTGGCGATGTAGGTTCCGGTGAAGCTTGGTACTCCGATGTTCAGGTATCTATTAACTTCCTTCAAGTGGCGTCCGAAAGGTGTGCCTTCATCCGGTCGCGTGAACTTGTTCCTTGCATCCGCCATCCCTAAAGAGTAAAAAAAGGACAGGAGTCAGAAATGAGAAGAGAGTAGTGATCTAGGGCTTTTAGCTTAGTGGTCGTGTCCTATAATCAGCATGTGCTCTGATACCATCTTGTAGCGACCAGACCTCAAACAGTCTGATCTCTTTGCATCAGTGTCATCCCTGGATCGGTAATGCTGACACGTAGAGTATTTGAAGGATTTATAACAGAGTAGCAATCACACACTTATTACAACGAATGTCTCATAGGAGAACTTAATACAATAAATATGGCTTAAGGCCATCTAATAAAGATAACAGCGGAAGGCTTGGAAGATAAAGCGAGTCCATCAACTCCAACGACATCACTGAGTGAAAGATCACAACCTAAGGCACCTTAATCGTTGTCTGAAAAGTCTACAACATGTACGTTGCAGCCCGAAACGGGTCAGCACATGGAATATGCTGGCAATGTAACACATAGAGAGTAATGAACAAAATAATGCTATCACTACATGCATATATGGCTGGTGGAAATCTCTATGGTTACAGTTTTGCATAAAGCCAATTTTTCCCTACAACAAAGTAATAAATTTTATTTAATGACATGGTAGTTGTTAAACATTGAGAAGGTTCACCCAACTCAATCCCAATTAGGCATCATCATTAAAACCAAACAAAATTAAATTATGTAACATGTTGAGATTCACATGATAATCCAAGAACTAGATACTCAAAATGTCCATAACCGGGAACACGGCTAACCATGATTAGTTTGTACACTCTACACAGGTTTGAGCACTTTTCGCCACAAGACTCGATCTCCTCTGTTGGATTTCTTGCACTACATGGCGTTTGAGAAACGGATGACCGAGACACAGTCTTTCAGAAGCGTTTGCACCTTACGATGGGTAGACAGTTACACCTACTTTCCCCTACATCTGCTAGTTTACCACTGTAAGAGTTCACACGACTTAATCAACTATGCTAGAGCCCATAGTAGCTTGTGGCTGCACACAGAAGTTTCTAGCATGAATAATCTTATGATCCCTTTGAGCATGGGTGGAGGTCCATAGGAGAATCACATGGTACCCTAGGATTTCCAAAAATACAGGCGAGACTGGGTTCCCCAGGTGCCTCAATCCACCCTGATGTGTATTAAAGTAGCCACCTTAAGTAAACCATTAAGTAACAACACTCACATCTGTCATGGATACACTCACCCAATCCACGTCTACTAGCATAGCATAATAACATGAGCAAACGTACAAGTGACTCCCAAGGGTTTGATAATAAACAGGACAATAGGTACTATCTCATCTACTTCCCAAAAACCCACATATTAAACAGATCCTAACCATGCAATTGTTTGAGGGTTGATCTAATGCAATAAAACTAGGTAGTAAAGAGGTATGATCAAAGTGTTACTTGCCTTGCTGATGATCCGGGAAACCTAGAGACTCATAGTAGCACGCTGCGCACTCCGGGTGCTCTATCGCAAACAAACAAGCATACAATAAGCACTCATCTACAAGCACGGGTAAAACTCAAATAAGAAATCTAACCAGAAAGTTCAACTTAAGAACTCCGATTTGCTAAAAGAAACAAATCGAACGAAGCAATGAAACTCAAACGGCGAATAAAACCGATCTAAAAAATAAATAAAACATTGGGTTTCTAAAAAAATAAACCAAGCATTTTTTTGAAAAAACCAAATCGGCGGCGGCGGCGGCGATTGCTACCTCCGGCGAGGCGGGGTGGCTACGGCGATGGCGGATGGTGGCGGGGTCGGGGACGGGCAATGGGGCGGCGAGGGCGGCGGTGGCGCTGAGGCGACGGCAGGGGGGCTCCGGGCGGCGGCAGCTTGTGGGCGATGGCGCGGATCCGAGGCGGCGGCGGCAGCAGCGGTAGCAGCGATGTAGTGAGAGGCGGCGCGGCGCGGTATTTAAGGAGGGGGGCGGCACTGGCTTGGAGGAGGGGGCACCGGGTCGGGGTCGGCCTCGAAAGGCGTGCCCCGGTCGAACTCGACGTCGGCGGTGGGGAGGACTCCCTCCCGCGGGGGGGGGGGGGGGGGATCGGGCTTGGCCCGGCTCGGCTGGGCCTTCGGTCCAATCGGGCGCGCGGAGACTTTTTTTAAAACGATTCCGCCGAAACTTAAGTACATCCTAGAAAATAAAATAAAAATCTAAAAATGCCAAAATAAATTTTCATCGTCTAAATAAAATAATTAGAACAGGATGAACATTTTCTTGTCCCGAAAATGCAATTTTGAAAAACATGCAGTTTTTCTAATTCAAATAAAATTGCAAAAAGAACAAAAAAATAAATGAATTGATTTTAACATTTTTCCTCTAATATTTCATTTATTTTTGGAGAAGTCATTTTATCCCCTCTCACATATTTTTATTTTAGAAATATTAGGAAGAAAAATAATCAAAACCAATTGATCCTCTTTTCAAAATTTTGAGAAAACTCAAATATGAAAATAACGAAATTCCCAACTCTCTCTGTGGGTCCTTGAGTTGCTTAGAATTTCTAGGATCAAGCCAAGATGCAAAAAAAATATGAGATGCAATGATTATAAAATATATATCATTCCAAATTGAAAATTTGGAATGTTACAGCTGCACAATCTTGGGAGAGGATGAAACTAATGATACGTAATTGCCCTACACATGGTTTGAATTTGTGGATGATTATACAAAAAAATTATGCTGGATTGAATTTTGCTTCTAGAAATCTTTTAGATTCGGCCGCGGGAGGCACTTTTATGGAAACCTCTTTAGGAGGGGCTACTAAGCTCCTAGATAATATTATGGTTAATTATTCTCAATGGCACACTGAAAGATCCACTAGTAAAAAAGTTCATGTGATTGAAGAGATTAATGTTTTGAGCGGAAAGATGGATGAACTTATGAAATTATTTGCTAATAAAAGTGTTTCTTCTAATCCTAATGATATGCCTTTGTCCACTTTGATTGAGAATAATAATGAATCTATGGATGTGAATTTTGTTGGTAGGAAATTTTTTGGTAACAAGCGTATAGAGGCAATTTTAATCCTAGGCTGTTTCCTAGTAATTCCTGTAATAATTATGCTAATTCCTACAACAACTCTTATGGAAATTTTAACAAGATGCCCTTTGATTTTTATAATAGTGTTAAAGAATTTATGAGTTCGCAAAAGAATTTCAATGCTTTGATTGAAGAAAAATTGCTTAAGATTGATGAGTTGGCTAGGAACGTGGATAGAATTTCTCTTGATGTTGATTCTTTGAAACTTAGATCTATACCATCTAATCATGATATCAATGAGTCTCTCAAAGCCATGAGAATTTCCATTGTTGAGTGCAAAGAAAGAACCGCTAAGATGTGTGCTAAAAAAGATTGATTTGTAAAAGCGTGTTCTTCTAGTTTTCATGATAATAATGATGAAGATCTAAAAGTGATTGATGTGACTCCTATTAAATCTTTGTTTTCCAATTTGAATCTTGATAAATATTGTACTGGAGATGAGTCAACTTTAGTTAAAAGGCGTCCCAATGATTCGGAGTTTTTAGTTCTAGATGCAAAAATTGATAAAAGTGGGATCGAAGATGTCAGAACTTTAAGTAGCAATGAACCCACTATTTTGGATTTCAAGGAATTTAATTATTATAATTGTTCTTTAATAGATTGTATTTCCTTGTTGCAATCCGTGTTAAATTCTCCTCATGCTTACTATCAAAACAAAGCTTTTACTAAACATATCGGTGATGCTATGATGCAATCTTTTGAAGAAAAGCTTGAACTAGAAGTTTCTATCCCTAGAAAACTTTATGATGAGTGGGAACCTACTATTAATATTAAGATTAAAGATTGTGAATGCTATGCTTTGTGTTATTTGGGTGCTAGTTTTTCCACGATTCCAAAAACTTTGTGTGATGTGCTAGGTTTCCGTGAATTTGATGATTATTCTTTAAATTTGCATCTTGTGGATTCCACCATTAATAAACCTATGGGAAGGATTAATGATGTTATTATTGTTGAAAATAGGAACTATGTGCCCGTAGATTTCATTGTTCTTGATATAGATTGCAATCCTACATGTCCTATTATTCTTGGTAGACCTTTCCTTAGAACGACTGGTCCAATTATTGATATGAAAGAAGGAAACATTAGATTCCAATTTCCATTAAGGAAAGGCATGGAACACTTTCCTAGGGAGAAAATTAAATAGCCTTATGAATCTATTATGAGAGCCACTTATGGATTTCATACCAAAGATGGCAATACCTAGATCTATTCGTGTTTTTACTAGCATCTAGATCGGTAATACCTAGATCTATTCGTGTTGGGAGGCAACCCAATTTTATTTTTGTCCTTTACGTTTTGCTCATGTTTAGTAATAAATAACCTATTTAGCCTCTGGTTATATGTGGTTTTAAGTTTTAATAGTGTTTGTGCCAAGTAAAACCTTTGGGAAGACTTGGGTGAAAGTTAATCTGATCTTGCTGAAAAACAGAAACTTTTGCACTCACGAGATTAGCTGTCATTTTTTACAAGAGAGTTATTTTAGGTTGATTCTTTTTGAAGAAGATTAATAGACAAATTCCTCACGTCCACCAATTTATTTCAGAATTTTTGGAGTTACATAAGTATTTGGGAGTTACAGATTACTACAGACTGTTCTGTTTTTGATAGATTCTGTTTTTCGCGTGTTGCTTGCTTATTTTGATGAATCTATGAGTAGTATCGGGGGGTATGAACCATATAGAAGTTGTAATACTGTATATTATACACCTATATAAATAAATAATGAGTTCACAACAGTACCTTAAAGTGGTGATTTATTTTCTTATACTAACGGAGCTCATGAGATTTTCTATTGAGTTTTGTGTTGTGAAGTTTTCAAGTTTTGGGTAAGGATTTGATGGACTTTGGAATAAGGAGTGTCAAGAGCCTAAGATTGGGGATTCCCAAATCACCCCAAGGTAAAATTCAAGGACAACCAAAAGCCTAAGCTTGGGGATGCCCCGGAAGGCATCCCCTCTTTCGTCTTCGTCTATCGGTAAATTTACTTGAGGCTATATTTTTATTCACCACATGATATGTGTTTTGCATGGAGCGTCTTGTATGATTTGAGTCCTTGCTTTTTAGTTTACCACAATCATCCTTTCTGTACACACCTTTTGGGAGAGACACGCGTGAATCATGATTTATTAGAATACTCTATGTGCTTCACTTATATCTTTTGAGCTAGGCAATATTGCTCTCTTCACTTATATCTTTTTAGAGCACGGCGGTGGTTTTATTTTATAGAAATTGTTGAACTCTCATGCTTCGGATATATTATTTTGAGAGTCTATTAGAACAGCATGGTAATTTGCTTTGGTTATAAAATTAGTCCTAATATGATGGGCATCCAGGACAGATATAATAAAAACTTTCATATGAAGTGCATTGAATACTATGAGAAGTTTGATTCTTTATGATTGTTTTGAGATATGAAGATGGTGATATTTGAGTCATGCTAGTAGAGTAATTGTGAATTTGAGAGATACTCGTGTTAAAGTTTGTGATTCCCGTAGCATGCACGTATGGTGAACCGTTATGTGATGAAGTTGGAGCATGAGTTATTTATTGATTGTCTTCCTTATGAGTGGCGGTCGGGGATGAGCGATGGTCTTTTCCTACCAATATATCCCCCTAGGATCATGCGTGTAGTACTTCATTTCGATAACTAATAGATTTTTGCAATAAGTATGTGAGTTCTTTATGACTAATGTTGAGTCCATGGATTATACGCACTCTCACGCTTCCACCATTGGTAGCCTCTCTTGTGTCGCACAATTTTCGCAGATACCATACACCCACCATATACCTTCCTCAAAACAGCCACCATACCTACCTATTATGGCATTTCCATAGCCATTCCGAGATATATTGCCATGCAACTTTCCACCGTCCGTTTATTATGACACGCTCCATCATTGTCATATTGCTTTGCATGACCATGTAGTTGACATCGTATTTGTGGCAAAGCCACTGTTCATAATTCTTTCATACATGTCACTCTTGAATCATTGCACATCCAGGTACTCCGCCGGAGGCATTCACATAGAGTCATATTTTGTTCTAAGTATTGAGTTGTAATTCTTGAGTTGTAAGTAAATAAAAGTGTGATGATCTTCATTATTAGAGCATTTTCCCATGTGAAGAAAGGATGATGGAGACTATGACCCCACAGGTCGGGATGAGACTCCGAACAAAAAAAGAGGCCATAAAAAGCCCCAAATAAAAAATGAGAGAAAAAAAGAGAAGGGGCAATGATACTATCCTTTTACCACACTTGTGCTTCAAAGTAGCACCATGATCTTCATGATAGAGAGTCTCCTATGTTGTCACTTCCATATACTAGTGGGAATTTTCATTATAGAACTTGGCTTGTATATTCCAATGATGGGCTTCCTCAAAATGCCCTAGGTCTTCGTGAGCAAGCAAGTTGGATGCACACCCACTTTGTTTATTTTTGAGCTTTCATACACTTATAGCTCTAGTGCATCCGTTGCATGGCAATCCCTACTCACTCACATTGATATCTATTGATGGGCATCTCCATAGCCCATTGATATGCCTAGTTGATGTGAGACTATATTCTCCTTTTTGTCTTCTCCACAACCACCATTCTATTCCACCTATAGTGCTATATCCATGGCTCACGCTCATGTATTGCGTGAAGATTGAAAAAGTTTGAGAACATCAAAAGTATGAAACAATTTCTTGGCTTGTCATCGGGGTTGTGCATGACTTAAATATTCTGTGTGATGAAGATAGGGCATAGCCAGACTATATGATTTTGTAGGGATAGCTTTCTTTGTCCATGTTATTTTAAGAAGACATGATTGCTTTGTTAGTATGCTAGAAGTATTATTATTTTTATGTCAATATTAAACTTTTGTTTTGAATCTTGCAGATCTGAACATTCATGCCACAATAAAGAAAATTACATAGATACATATGTTAGGTAGCATTCCACATCAAAAACTCTGTTTTTATCATTTACCTACTCAAGGACGAGTAGGAATTAATCTTGGGGATGCTTGATACGTATCCAACGTATCTATAATTTTTTATTGTTCCATGCTATTATATTATCTGTTTTGGATGTTTAGTAGGCATTTATATGCTATTTTATATTATTTTTGGGACTAACCTATTAACCGAGGGGTCAGTGTCAGTTTCTGTTTTTCTTGCCTATTTTAGAGTTTCGCAGAAAAGGAATACCAAATGGAGTCCAAACGGAATGAAACCTTCGCGATGATCTTTCTTGGACCAAAAGCAAACCAAAAGACTTGAAGATGAAGTCAGAGACGCAACGAGGAAGCCACGAGGCAAGAGGGCACGCCCAGGGGGGTAGGCGCGCCCCCCACCCTTGTGGGCCCCTCGTGGCTCTCCTAACCTAGTTCCTTCGCCTATATATACTCTTATACCCTAAAAACATCAGGGGGAGCCACGAACCCACTTTTCCACCACCGCAACCTTCTGTACCCGTGTGATCCCATCTTGGGGCCTTTTTCGGCGTCCTGCCGGAGGGGGATTCGATCATGGAGGGCTTCTACATCAACACAATTACCTCTCCGAGGAAGCGTGAGTAGTTTACCACAGACCTTCGGGTCCATAGTTATTAGCTAGTTTGCTTCTTCTCTCGCTTTGATTCTCAATACCATGTTCTCCTTGATGTTATTGGAGATCTATTCGATGTAATACTCTTTTGCGGTCTACTTGCCGAGATCCAATGAATTGTGGATTTATGATCAAGATTATCTATGAATATTATTTTGTTCTTCTCTGGATTCTTTTATGCATGATTTGATATCTTTGCAAGTCTCTTTGAATTATCTGTTTAGTTTCGCCTACTAGGTTGATCTTTCTTGTAACGGGAGAAGTGCATAGCTTTGGGCTCAATCGTGCGGTGTCCTTTCCCAGTGACAGTAGGGGCAGCAAGGCACGTATTGTATTGTTTCCATCGCGAATAACAAGATGGGGTTTTCATCATATTGCTTGAGTTAATTACTCTACATCATGTCATCTTGCTTAATGCATTAGTCCATTCTTATGAACTTAATACTCTAGATGCATGCTGGATAGCAGTTGATGTGTGGACTAATAGTAGTAGATGCAGGCAGGAGTCGGTCTACTTGACATGGACGTGATGCCTATGTTCATGATCATTGCCTTAGATTTCGTCATAACTATGCGCTTTTCTATCAATTGCTCAGCAGTAATTTGTTCACCCACCGTAATATATGCTATATTGAGAGAAACCACTAGTGAAACCTATGGCCCCTGGGTCTCTTTTCCATTATATTGAATCTCGTTTACATCTTGCTAATTTCCAATCTACTACTTTGCAATCTTTACTTTCCAATCTATAAACCAAAAATATTTACTTTACCATTTATCTATCTCTATCAGATCTCACTTTTGCGAGTGACCGTGAAGGGATTGACAACCCCTTTATCGCGTTGGTTGCAAGTTGTTGATTGTTTGTGCAGGTATTTGGTGACTTGTGCGTTGTCTCCTACTGGATTGATACCTTGGTTCTCAAAACTTAGGGAAATATTTTCGCTACTTTGTTGCATCACCCTTTCCTCTTCAAGGAAAAACCAACGCAAGCTCAAGAGATAGCAATATCTTAAGTGTAAATTGTTGAATGAATTGAATATCATAACTCTGAAATTATATATGCGTCGTATGCTTGTCCATGGGGAGTAATGACTTCACATATAAGAAGTATGTTAAGTTTTAAGAGAATGCATTGTTTGAAACAGAACATGTGAATTGATTGCTAATTTATCACGATGAAGTTTATGAGAAAGAGTTGTTGTTTGTGATGCTAGGAAAAGTATTAAAATTCTCATTGATCAAACTTATGCACTATGCTAGCATTCACACTTCATAAATTATTTGTTTTATGTAACATCCCAAATTTTCAATTTCGAATGTTATATATTAGATCATCATTGTATATCATATTTTCATGCATTTTTGGTTGATCCTAGAAATTATAAGCAACTCAAGGACCCGCGGAGAGAGTTGGGGATTTCGTTATTTTCATTTTTGAGTTTTCTCAATTTTTGAAAAGTTGATCATTTGGTTTTAATTATTTTTCTCTCCGTTTATTTCAAATATAAAAATAAAAGAGAGGAGATAAAATGATTCTCCAAAATAAAGAAATATTGGAGGAAAAATATTAAAATCAAATAAGAATTTTAGTTGGAGTTTTATTACTATTTTATTTGAATTAGGAAAAAAATGCATTTTCCAAAATTGCATTAGAGTCCCAAATAAAAGTTCACCTCGTCCGCCTTATTTTTAGAGGACGGTGAATATTTATTTCAGGATTTTTGGAGTCCGTTTATTATTTCTTTTATTTGTTTTTCTGTGTAGAATTATTTAAAAAAACGAACCGACCTACCGGGCCGTGTCCGCCCTAGACTCCTGGCCCGGCCGGCCTTTAAAGCCGGGAGGCCCGACCTCCCCCCACCAAACCATAGCGCCTCGCCCTAGCCCCGCTAGCCACAGCCGTCGCCGCAGCCGCTCGCCGCTGTCGCTCCCCGCCACCGCGTGCAGCCGCGCCGCCACCACCCGCCACCGCTGCCGCTCGCCATCGCCGACCCCGCCGCCGCTGCCACCGCCAGTTTTCACGAGAAAACCGATCGGGTTTTTTCGTAGACCGTAGATCCGGTTTTCTGTTAGATCGGTTTTATTTTTTTTGGTTCAGTTAAATAGCGGACGTTCATCCGTACGTTCGTTTTACCGTTAGCCGCACACAGCGAACGTTCATTCGTTAGCCTGTTCGTCAGTTTTTCTTTTTCCAGGGTTTTTTCGCAATTATTTTCTGATCGCGATTTCAGCCTGGATCTTCGTTTTAGTTTATCTTTTCGCTTGTTTGTCGAAATCAAGCGATTCAAGTGCCTAGATCTTCGTTTTGAAGCCCTCTTTCTGTTTGACCAACTTGAACAAGATTTTGGTGCTGTAAAATTTGAATTTAGTCCAGATTAGTAAGCGGATCTTGTTTCTTTTGTAGTTTGAGCTTCGTTTCTCCATTTGTTTTGATTCTTTTTGCAAACCGGCGTTCTTAAGTTGAACTTTCTGGTTAGATCTTTATATTTGAGTTGTATCCGTGCATTTAGTTAAGTACTTATGTATGATGTTGTTTGATTGCGATAGAATTCCTGGAGTGCGAAGCGTGCTACTACGAGTCTCTAGGTTTTGCGGATCATCAGCAAGGCAAGTAACACTTTGATCATATCCCTTTATTACCCATGTTTTTATGCATTAGTTTCAATCCTCAAACATTGCATGGTTAGGATCTGAATAACATGTGGGTTTGGGAAGTAGATGATGAGGTAGAACCTATTACCTGTTTATTATCAAACCTTTGGGAGTTACTTCTTTGTTATGCTCAGGATTGCTATGCTATGCTCGTAGATGTGGATTGGGTGAGTGTATCCATGACAGATGTGAGTATTGTTAATTAATGGTTAACTTAAGGTGGCTACTTAAAATCACATCTGGGTGGATTGCTTGTGGGCACCTGGAGAATCCAGTGTTGTCCTAGGATATATCGGCATTCCGTGTGATTATCCTACGGTCCGCCACCCAAGCTCAAACGGATCATAAGATTATTCATGCTAGAAACTTCCTTGTGCAGCCACAAGCTATTATGGGCTCTAGCATAGTTGAGTATGTTGCATGACCTCTTTCAGTGGTGGGCTAGCAGATGTAGGGGAAAGTAGGTGTAACTATCCATCCGGAGTAAAGAGTTAATGTTTCTGAAAGACTGTGTCTCGGTCATCCGTTTCTCAAACACCATGTAGTGCGAGAAATCCAACGGAGGAGATCCAGTCTTGTGGGGAAAAGTGCGCAAACCTCTGCAGAGTGTACAAACTAATCATGGTTAGCCGTGTCCTCGGTTATGGACATCTTGAGTATCTAGATCTTGGATTATCATGTTGATCTCATCACTCTAAAGTAAATTAATTTTGTTAGGTAATTGATGATGCTTAATTGGGATTGAGTTGGAGGAACCTTCTCAATGTTTAACAACCACCATGATAGTTAAATAAATTTATTCCTATGTTGTAGGGAAAAATTTGCTTTATGCAAAAACTGTAACCATAGAGCTTTCCACCAGCCATATATTACATGTAGTGATAGTCATTATTATGTTCATTACTCTATGTGTTACTTTGCCAGCATATTCCATGTGTTGGCCCATTCCGGGCTGCAACATATCATGTTGCAGACTTTTCAGACAACGAGTAAGGTGCCATACGTTGTTGTCGTTCACTCAGCTATGCCGTTGGAGTTGATGGACTCATTTTATCTTCCAAGCCTTTCGTTGTTATCGTATTTAGATGGCCTTAAGCCATATTATTGTAATAAGTTCTCTTTTTGAGACATTCGATGTAATAAGTGTGTGATTGCAACTCTGTTATAAATCCTCGAGTACTATGTGTGTCAGCATTACCGATCCAGGGATGACACTGATGCACAGAGACTTGATCCATTTGGGTCGGGTCACTACAAGATGGTATCAAAGCACATGTTGACTGTAGGACACGACTACTAAGCTAAGACCATAGTACACTCTTCTCTACCCATTTCTGACTTCTCTCCCTTTTCTACTCTATAGGATGCCGGATGTACGCAACAAGTTTACACAACCGAATGAAGATACACCTTTTGGACGACACTTGAAGGAAGTTACTAGGTACCTGAACATAGGAACAACAAGCTTCACCGGGACCTATATCGCCACCTTACCAGAAGAGGAGCGTTGGATGATTCAAGTTCAAGTTCCGGGAAGGAAGTTCATGCCAGTCACTGAGCCCATAGAGTTTTCCTTTGATGCACCAACCTGGAGTCTAGGAAAGAGCATGGCAGCCCACATCGCCATCGGACGCATTGGAGATGTTTACCACAAGGTTCTCAAGGATACTATCTACCAGATTTGTGGGCGCCGAGATGAGCAATGGGAGATGATCAGCACCAGGAGGGATAGATCCATTGCAGCTTTCGTCCAGGAGTTAAACCAGCATATTCGCCGCCAGGAGAACCAGATGTGCGCAGGCATGATAGATCTGAAGAAGGCAATGATCAAGATCACGGAGCTATAAGAGGAACTCAAGTCTACACGTGATGGATATGAGGAGGAAATGACACTACTAGTGGAGAAGAATGACGATCTGACAAGGAAACTAGGAGTTTTCATGGGAGACCCCGCGCCAGGAGGAGATGATGACGAATCCAAGGACTACATCATAATCGATGACACCGACTCAGACCCTGACGATAGCGATGATGACTATGTTGATGAAGCTGGAGCAGATATCATGGAGTCTTCCACCGATCAAACCTTCTAGTCGACCACCATATCAGTAGTAGTATTCCCCCATGTATATAGTATAGTCCGAGCACTTTTGTAACGATAGATAGACCGATTGTATGCCCTTGTTTGAATTGATTGAAGTGATATTGATTGTGTTTGTCTCATGCACATATCGGTAGTGTTTTCCCTCTAGACCTCATTCTATTCTGTTTTCTCGTCTTTTCTAAACCCATCAGATGCCTCCGGGATGTGACAATGGATTTGCTTTCCCACCGGAGCTCACCTAGTTGATCCAGAAGTAGAATACCCTGATGCAGCTACTAGTTCAGAACCAGAACCAAGGAAACAACAACAACAACCCACCACCACCACCTGTTGATCACTTAGCCCGTTTCCTAAGGCTGAATCTGCCGGTGTTTTCCAATAGCACCGAGCCGATTGTTGCAGATGATTGGCTCTGCAAGATAGGAAGGGAGATGAACACTGCAGGATGCACTGATGCGGAGAGAGTGCATTTTTCTGCACACCAGCTTGATGGACCCGCAGCATCATGGTGGGAGAATTTCACAGCCACTTACCCCATTAACATTGTTACATGGGATCAGTTTCAGCAGGCTTTCCGCACTGCCCATGTTTCAGTAGGAGCTATGGCCATGAAGAAGCGTGAGTTTTGCAACTTGCGCCAAGGAGGACGCACAGTGGGCTAGTATGTGGATGATTTTAGTAAGTTAGCACATTATGCCCCTGACGACGTTGCTACAGATGCTGCTAAGCAGGAGAAGTTTTTGGAAGGACTGAATGATGAGCTGAGCATGCAGTTGATGGTGGAAAACTTCAACAACTACCAGGAGTTGGTAGATAGAGCTCTCATGATTGAAGGGAAGCAGTAGCAGATAGACAGCCGCAAGAGGAAGTATGGACAAGGGAAGTACAATTCTGGAGCTCAGCAGAGATACCATTTTACACCAAACTCGGGAGGACACATTCACCATAACCATGGAGGCCATAATTCTAATGGAGGGATTTCGCATAACCATAGTGGCCCCAAGAATGGGAATGGGAATGGAGGAAGAAACGCCCAGAACCGTTCCAACCTAGCAACGCCCGCCAAGAAGGATCTAAGTCACATTACTTGTTTCAAGTGCGGGAAGAATGGACATTACGCCACGGAGTGTTCTGAAGCAAAGAATGGAAATGGCAATGGAAGCACTGGGAAGAAGCCCAACCCTTTCAACAGGGGACAGGTGAACCACGTTAGCATGGAGGATATTGAAGCACAGCCGGATGCAGTAATAGGTAAGTTTTTGGTTAAGTCATTTACTACAATCGTTCTTTTTGATACTGGTGCATCGCATTCATACATATCAAGGGGATTCGTGGATAAGTATAAGTTGCCGACCAAAGTTCTTAGAACACCTATGTTAGTAAGTTTGCCAAGAGCAGAGCATATGGCAAGCCAAGGATGTTTTCAGATGCCATTAACCATAGGTAGGCATGTTTTCCCCTCCGATCTGATAATTCTGGAGTCGCAAGGATTGTATGTGATTCTGGGTATGGATTGGCTATCGATGTATGGAGGAAACATTGATTGCGCCAGTAAGTCGATTATGCTCACCACCCCAGAAGGCAGAAGGATTAAGTATGTGTCCCGGCATATGCCGAAGAGGACTCAAGTAAATTCCTTATTAGGAGTTCTACAGGAGGAAGTTCCAGTGGTGAAGGATTACCCCGACGTATTTCTGGAGGAGTTGCCAGGCATGCCACCTGATAGAGACATTGAGTTTTTGATTGAACTTTTGCCAGGCGCCGGGCCAATATCTAAGAGACCGTATCGGATGCCCGCACAGGATTTGGAGGAGATTAAGAAGCAGATTAAGGAGTTATTGGATAAAGGTTTTATTCGACCAAGTTCGTCACCTTGGGGATGTCCAGTACTTCTAGTGGAGAAGAAGGATGGATCGTTAAGGATGGTTGTTGATTATCGTGCGTTGAATGAAGTAACGATCAAGAACAAGTACCCACTACCGATGATCAATGATTTGTTTGACTAGTTGCAAGGAGCTAAAGTATTTTCCAAGATCGATCTGTGATCAGGATATCACCAGCTGAAGATTCGAGAGCAGGATATACCTAAGACAGTTTTTACCACAAGGTACGGACTATATGAGTATACCGTTATGTCATTTGGTCTGACTAACGTGCCTGCCTATTTCATGAACATGATGAACAAAGTGTTTATGGAGTTTTTGGATAAGTTCGTCGCGGTGTTCATTGACGATATTTTGGTCTACTCAAAGAATGAAGAGGAGCATAAGGAACATTTGCATTTGGTTCTCGAGAAGCTCAGGGAACACCAGTTGTATGCCAAGTTTAGCAAGTGTGAGTTTCTGTTGAAGGAAGTTGGATTCCTCATACATGTTATATCCGGGGAAGGAATAGCAGTAAACCCCACCAAGGTTGTCACTGTAACTAAATGGGAAGCACCCAGGACAATTGGAGAGATCTGGAGTTTTCTTAGAGTAGCAGGATACTACAGGAGGTTCATTGAGAATTTTCTTGAAGATTGCAAAACCCATGACGGAGCTGTTAATGAAGGACACTAAGTTTAAATGGACTGAGGAATGTGAAGCCAGTTTTCAGGAGTTGAAGAAACGTTTGGTTACAGCCCCAGTGCTGATTCTTCCAGACCAACGTAAGGATTATCAAGTGTATTGTGACGCTTCACGTCGAGGACTTGGAGCAGTGCTGATGCAGGAGGGAATAGTTGTTTCATATACCTCACGACAGCTTAAACCTCATGAACTAAAGTATGCCACACATGATCTGGAGTTAGCAGCCGTAGTGCATGCATTGAAGACATGGAGACATTTTCTCATCGGAAACCACTGTGAGGTGTACACGGATCACAAGAGTTTGAAATATATCTTCACGCAGAAGGAGTTGAATCTCAAGCAGAGGAGATGGCTGGAGCTCATCAAGGATTATGATATGAAGTTACACTATCATCCCAGAAAGGCTAACGTAGTAGCAGATGCGTTGAGTCGCAAGAGTCATGTCAATACGCTCATAACAAGAGAATTACCCAAGGAGTTAGCAGAGGATCTTCGTGAGCTATGTTTGGAAATAGTTCCGAGAGGTTATGTAGTAGCATTGGAAATTCATTCCACTTTGATGGATAAGATCAGGGAAGCTCAGAAGATAGACCAGGAGATTGTCGACATAAAGGAAAGGATGAGTAAAGGAAAGGCCAAGGGATTTCGTGAGGATGAGCATGATACTTTATGGTTTTATGACCGCATATACGTGCCTAATGACCCCGAGATTAGGAAGTTGATTCTACAGGAGGCCCATGATTCAGTGTATTTGATTCACCCAGGAAACACCAAGATGTATTTGGATTTGAAGGAAAGTTTCTGGTGGACCAGAATGAAGAAGGATATTGTGGAGTATGTAGCAGTTTGTGATGTATGTTAGAGAGTGAAGGCAGAGCATCAAAAGCCAGCGGGTTTGCTACAGCCATTGCCGATACCCTAATGGAAGTGGGATAAGCTAGGCATGGACTTTATCACTGGATTGCCCAGGACTCGTTCAGGCTATGACTCGATATGGGTTGTAGTCGATCGCTTGACGAAGGTAGCTCATTTCATCCCAGGGAAGACCACCTATACAAGTGTGAAGTTGGCGAAAATATATATGACCAGGATCGTATGTCTGCATGGAGTTCCGAGGACCATTGTATCAGACGGAGGAACCCTGTTTACCTCAAAGTTCTAGAATCAGTTGCATGAAACTTTGGGTACTAGGCTAGAGTTCAGTACAACCTTTCATCCACAGATGGATGGACAGACCAGGAGAGTCAATCAGGTTCTGGATGACATGTTGAGAGCTTGTGCGCTAGACTATGGATCTAGTTGGGACGAAAATTTGCCGTATGCAGAGTTCTCTTACAACAATAGTTATCAAGCCAGTTTGAAGATGGCGCCTTTCGAAGCCTTGTACGGAAGGAGGTGTAGTGTGGGATGAAGTCGGAGACCGTCAGTTGTTTGGACCAGATTTGATTAAGGAATCGAAAGAGAAGGTTAAATTGATTCGCGATAGACTCAAGGTAGCCCAGTCCAGGCAGAAGAGCTATGCGGATTCTAAACGCAAGGAGACAGTTTACGAAGTCGGAGACAGAGTCTATCTTTGTGTGTCCCCACTTCGAGGAGTTAAGCATTTTGGAGTTAAGGAAAAGTTAGCACCATGTTCTGTGGGATGATACAAAATTTTGGAGCGTATGGGAGAAGTTGCTTACTAGATGGAATTGCCTGAAGGATTGTCAGGAGTTCATGATGTGTTTCATGTTTCCCAGTTGAAGAAGTGCCACGCAGAGATGGCTGATATTCCTCTGAGAGACACTGTGCCACTAGAAGCGATTCAGCAGGAAAGTGATTTGACTTATGAGGAGAAACTAGTGAAGATTCTCGAGTTTGCCAGCCGAGTCACACACAGCAAGGTTATCAAGTTTTGCAAAGTTCAGCGGAGCCACCATACCGAGGAGGAAGCAACCAGGGAACGAAAGGAATACCTACAGAAGGACCACCCACACCTATTTTCTAGCCAACCCAAATCTCGAGGGCGAGATTCATCTTAAGGGGGGTAGGTTTCTAACATCCCAAATTTTCAATTTGGAATGTTATATATTAGATCATCATTGCATATCGTATTTTCATGCATTTTTGGTTGATCCTAGAAATTCTAAGCAACTCAAGGACCCGCGAAGAGAGTTGGGGATTTCGTTATTTTCATTTTTGAGTTTTCTCAATTTTCGAAAAGAGGATCATTTGGTTTTAATTTTTTTTCTCTCCGTTTATTTCAAATATAAAAATAAAAGAGAGGAGATAAAATGACTTCTCAGAAATAAAGAAATATTGGAGGAAAAATATTAAAATCAAATAAGAATTTTATTTGGAGTTTTATTGCTATTTCATTTGAATTAGGAAAAATGCATTTTTCAAAATTGCATTAGAGTCCCAAATAAAAGTTCACCTTGTCCGTCTTATTTTTAGAGGACGGTGAAAAATCATTTCAGGATTTTTGGAGTCTGTTTAGTATGTCTTTTATTTGTTTCTCTGTGCGGAATTATTTAAAAAAATGAACCGACCTACTGGGTCGTGTCCTCCCCAGACTCCTAGCCCGGCCGGCCTTTAAGGCCGGGAGGCCCGACCCCTCCCCACCAAACCCTAGCGCCCTGCCCCAGCCCCGCTAGCCGCCGCCGCCACGCGTCGCCGCCGCAGCCGCTCGTCGCCGCCGCCGCGCGCAGCCACCACCCGTCGGAGCCACCGCCGCCGCCGACCCCGCCGCCGACGAGGTTGCGGCCGCCGCTACCACCACCGATTTTCGCGAGAAAACTGATCGTTTTTTTTATAAACCCTAAATCCGGTTTTCTCCTAGATCGGTTTTATTTTTCGGTTTAATTAAATAGCGGAAGTTCGTCCGTCCGTTTGTTTTAACGAACGATGTTCACCCATTAGCCGCAGACAGCGAACGTTTGTTCGTTAGCCTGTTCGTCAGTTTTTCTTTTCGAGGGTTTTTCCGCGATTATTTTTCGATTGTGATTTCAGCCCGGATCTTCGTTTTAGTTTATCTTTTCGGTTGTTTGTCGAAATCAGGCGATTCAAGTGCCTAGATCTTCGTTTCAAAGCCCTCTTTTTGTTTAACCAACTTGAACAAGATTTTGGTACTGTAAAATTTGAATTTAGTCCAGATTAGTAATTGAATCTTGTTTCTTTTGTAGTTTGAGCTTCGTTTCTCCATTTGTTTTGATTCTTTTTGCAAACCGGAGTTCTTAAGTTGAACTTTCTGGTTAGATCTTCATATTTGAGTTTTACCCGTGCATTTAGTTGAGTACTTATGTAGTCTATTGTTTGATTGCGATAGAATTCCCGGAGTGCGAAGCGTGCTACTACGGGTCTCTAGGTTTTGAGGATCATCGGCAAGGCAAGTAACACTTTGATCATATCCCTTTATTACCCATGTTTTTATGCATTAGTTTCAATCCTCAAACATTGCATGGTTAGGATCTGAATAACTTGTGGGTTTGGGAAGTAGATGATGAGGTAGAACCTATTACCTGTTTATTATCAAACCTTTGGGAGTTACTTCTACGTTATGCTCAGGATTGCTATGCTATGCTCGTAGATGTGGATTGGGTGAGTGTATCCATGACAGATGTGAGTATTGTTAATTAATGGTTAACTTAAGGTGGCTACTTAAAATCACATCTGGGTGGATTGCTTGTGGGCACCTGGAGAATCCAGTGTTGTCCTAGGATATCCGAGGGTTCCGTGTGATTCTCCTTAGGTCCGCCACCCAGGATCAAAGGGATCATAAGATTATTCATGCTAGAAACTTTCGTGTGCAGCCACAAGCTATTATGGGCTCTAGGTTGAGTATGTTGCATGACCTCTTTTAGTGGTGGGCTAGCAGATGTAGGGGAAAGTAGGTGTAACTATCCATCCAGAGTAAAGAGTTAATGTTTCTGAAAGACTATGTCTCGGTCATCCGTTTCTCAAACACCATGTAGTGCGAGAAATCCAATGGAGGAGATCGAGTCTTGTGGGGAAAAGTGCGCAAACCTCTGCAGAGTGTACAAACTAATCATGGTTAGCCGTGTCCCGAGTTATGGACATCTTGAGTATCTGGATCTTGGATTATCATGTTGATCTCATCACTCTAAAGTAAATTAATTTTGTTGGGTAACTGATGATGCTTAATTGGGATTGAGTTGGAGGAACCTTCTCAATGTTTAACAACCATCATGATAGTTAAATAAATTTATTCCTTTGTTGTAGGGAAAAATTGGCTTTATGCAAAAACTATAACCATAGAGCTTTCCACCCGCCATATATTGCATGTAGTGATAGCCATTATTATGCTCATTACTCTATGTGTTACTTTGCCAGCATATTCCATGTGCTGACCCGTTTCGGGCTGCAAGATATCATGTTGCAAACTTTTCAGACAACGAGTAAGGTGACATAGGTCATTGTCGTTCACTCAGTTATGCCATTGGAGTTGATGGAATCACTTTATCTTCCAAGCCTTCAGCTGTTATCGTATTTAGATGGCCTTAAGCCATATTATTGTAATAAGTTCTCTTTTGATACGCTCGATGTAATAAGTGTGTGATTGCAACTCTGTTATAAATCCTCGAGTACTGTGTGTGTCAGCATTACCGATCCAGGGATGACACTGATGCACAGAGACTTGATCCATTCGGGTCGGGTCGCTATATTTTATCATTTCCCTACTCGAGGATGAGCAATAATTAAGCTTGGGGCTGCTGATATGTCTCCAACGTATCCATAATTTATGAAGTATTCATACCATGTTTACAACAATTTTGTATGGTTTTGGTGCACTTTTATATGATTTTTATGGACTAACTTATTGATCAAGTGCCTAGTGCGAGTTCCTGTTTCTTGGATGTTTTTGTTTCGTAGAAAATCCATATCAAACGAAATCCGAACGCGATAAATTTTTTACAGAGATTTTTTTGGAATATATGTGATTTTTGGGAAAAAGAATCAACACAAGACGGTGCGCGAGGGCTCCAAGGCAACATGGCACGACCTACCCCCCTGGCCACGCTCCCTTGCCTTGTGGGCACCTCGCAGGTCGGTTGGAGCCCTTCTTTCGCTGCAAGAAAGATAATTTCCGGATAAATCCCCTCAAAATTTCAGCCCAATCAGAGTTACAAATCTCAGGGAATATAAGAAATGGTGAAGGGATCCGAAAACAGTCGCGAGAAACAGAAGATAATAGAGAGATCCGATCTAGGGGAGAGCTCCCTCTCTTCCCGGAGGGCCAAGCAAGAAGAAGGACTAAAGGGCCCCTGCCCCTCTCCTCCAGTGGTGCCGGAATGCTGCCGTGGACATCTCCTCCATCTCCATCACCACCAACTTCTCCTCCGTTCTCATGGTGATGTGTGAGTATTTCATCCCTGAGGCTGAGGATATCTACTAGTGGCTATACTCTCTATCTTTATGTGATGAATTGAGTCTTTCCCTTTGAGGTTTCTCATGTTCTTGATTTGGTACGCTCTTGATTTGGCATGCTCTTGATGTACCATGAGATTTGTTAATATAGTTGGATCGTATGGTGTTCTATACTCTCTATCTTTATGTGATGAATTGAGTCTTTCCCTTTGAGGTTTCATTTTTATCGGATTGAATATTTTCGATTTGAGAACACATGATGTATGTCTTGTATGTGGATACCCGTGGACCGTGGTGACAATGGGGTATTCTATTGAGTCACTTGATGCATGTTTTGGTAATCAACTTGCAGATTCCCAAGGTGGCAATGGGTAATCTAGGCACATAGGTTGGTACACGTTTTCATCCTACTTTCTTCGATAGAAACTTTGGGGTAATCTTTGAAGTTCTTTGTGTTGGATTGAATATTATGAATATGAAATTGTTTGATGCATGTCGAATAATTAACTCACGGATACTTATGGTGACATTGGAGTATCTAGGTGACATTAGAGTTGATTAATGTGTACCATATAGTTTTATTTCAGTACAAACTCTAGGTTTGTTTGTGACACTTATAGGAATGTCTCAATAGATTGATCGGCATTTTGAGGTGGTTTGCTACCTACAACAATTTCATCTTATGTTCTCCGCTATTGATAAGAACTTTGGAGTGATTCTTTGTCGCACGTTGAGGGATGGTTATATAATTCAGTTATGTTAGCATTTGAGATATTGGACTAGTGAAAGTATGAACCCTAGGCCCTATTTCCAAGCATTGCAATATCGTTTGTGCTCACTTTTGGTACTTGCTACCTTGCTGCTTTTATTATTTCAGATTATAAAAACCTATATCTACTATCCATACTACACTTGTATCACCATCTCTTCGCCGAATTAGTGCACCTGTAAAATTTACCATTGTGTTGGGTGTGTTGGGGACACAAGAGATTGATTGTACTTGATTGTTGGGTTGTTTAGAGAGACCATCTTCATCCTACACATCCCACAGATTGATAAACCATAGGTCATCCACTTGAGGGAAATTTGTTGTTGTTCTACAAAACTCTGCGCTTGGAGGCCCAACAGAGTCTACAAGAATAAAGTTGCGTAGTAGACATCACTAGGCCGCAAGGCCGAAACCATATCGGGCTTCCTGTGTTGGGGAACGTTGTTGGGGAACGTAGTAATTTCAAAAAAATTCCTACGCACACGCAAGATCATGGTGATGATATAGCAACGAGTGGAGAGTGTTGTCTACGTACCCTCATAGACCGAAGCAGAAGCGTTGACGCAACATAGAGGAAGTAGTCGTATGTCCTCCGGTTCAACCGATCCAAGTACCGTTACTCCGGCACCTCACACGGCTAAGGAACGATCAATGATCAACTTGTGTGTTGTAGGGTGCCCCCCTACCCCCGTATATAAAGGAGGGAGGGAGGAGGTGGCCGGCCCTAGGGGGGCGCGCCATGAGGAGTGGGAAACCTACTCCAAGTAGGTTTCCCTCTCTTTTCCTTATCTTATTTGGAGGGGGAAGGAAAGAGTACTAGTATTAGGAAGTAGTACTAGTAGTAGTAATAGGAAGAGGGGGAAGGAGAAAGGAAAGGGGGGGCCGGCCCCCTTCCCCAATTTGGATTGGGCTTGGGGGGGCGCGCCCCCTTCCCTTGCTCCTTCTCTCTTCCTCCTACATGGGCCCAATAAGGCCCATATACCTCCCGGGGGGTTCCGGTAACCTTCCGGGGCTCCAAACTTCTCCGGAACCTTTCCGGTGTCCAAATATATCCGTCCAATATA
The DNA here is from genome assembly GCF_018294505.1 of Triticum aestivum. Lineage (NCBI taxonomy): Eukaryota > Viridiplantae > Streptophyta > Magnoliopsida > Poales > Poaceae > Triticum > Triticum aestivum. The sequence goes on from NC_057807.1 coordinate 398,592,682, forward strand.
TCAATCTTTATGTCTCGACCATTTTGAGACTCCTCATCATGTCCGTAATCATATCCGGGACTCCGAACAACCTTCGGTACATCAAAATACATAAACTCATAATATAACTGTCATCGAAACCTTAAGCGTGCGGACCCTACGGTTCGAGAACGATGTAGACATGACTGAGACACATCTCTGGTCAATAACCAATAGCGGGACCTGGATGCCCATATTGGTTCCTACATATTCTACGAAGATCTTTATCGGTCAAACCGCATAACAACATACATTGTTCCCTTTGTCATCGGTATGTTACTTGTCCGAGATTCGATCGTCGGTATCCAATACCTAGTTCAATCTCGTTATCGACAAGTCTCTTTACTCGTTCTGTAATACTTCATCTTATAACTAACTCATTAGTTACATGCTTGCAAGGCTTAGGTGATGAGCATTGCCGAGAGGGCCCAGAGATACCTCTCCGACAATCGGAGTGACAAAACCTAATCTCGAATTATGCTAACTCAACATGTACCTTCGGAGACACCTGTAGTACTCCTTTATAATCACCCAGTTACGTTGTGACGTTTGGTAGTACCCAAAGTGTTCCTCCGGTAAACGGGAGTTACACAATTCTCATAGTTACAGGAACATGTATAAGTCATGAAGGAAGCAATAGCAGAATACTAAACGATCAAGTGCTAAGCTAACGGGATGGGTCATGTCAATCACCTCATTCTCCTAATGATGTGATCCCATTAATCAAATGACAACACATGTCAATGGTTAGGAAACATAACCATCTTTGATTAATGAGCTAGTCAAGTAGAGGCATACTAGTGACTATATGTTTGTCTATGTATTCACACATGTATCATGTTTCCGGTTAATACAATTCTAGCATGAATAATAAACATTTATCATGATATGAGGAAATAAATAATAACTTTATTATTGCCTCTAGGGCATATTTCCTTCAGTCTCCCACTTGCACTAGAGTCAATAATCTAGATTACATAGTAATGATTCTAACACCCATGGAGTCTTGGTGTTGATCATGTTTTGCTCGTGAGAGAGGCTTAGTCAACGGGTCTGCAACATTCAGATCCGTATGTATCTTGCAAATCTCTATGTCTCCCACTTGGACTTGGTCCCGAATGGAATTGAAGCGTCTCTTGATGTGCTTGGTCCTCTTGTGAAATTTGGATTCCTTTGCCAAGGCAATTGCACCAGTATTGTCACAGAAGATCTTCATTGGTTCCGATGCACTAGGTATGACACCTAGATCGGAAATGAACTCCTTCATCCAGACTCCTTCATTTGCTGCTTCAGAAGCAGCTATGTACTCCGCTTCACATGTAGATCCTGCCACGATGCTTTGTTTAGAACTGCACCAACTTACAGCTCCACCGTTTAATAAAAACACGTATCCGGTCTGCGATTTAGAATCGTCCGGATCAGTGTCAAAGCTTGCATCGACGTAACCATTTACGACTAGCTCTTTGTCACCTCCATATACGAGAAACATATCCTTAGTCCTTTTTAGGTATTTCAGGATGTTCTTGACCGCTGTCTAGTGATCCACTCCTGGATTACTTTGGTACCTACCTGCCAAGCTTATTGCTAAGCATACGTCAGGTCTGGTACACAGCATTGCATACATGATAGAGCCTATGGCTGAAGCATAGGGAACATCTTTCATTTTCTCTCTATCTTCTGCTGTGGTCGGGCATTGAGTTTGACTCAACTCCACACCTTGTAGCACAGGCAAGAATCCTTTCTTTGCCTGATCCATTTTGAACTTTTTCAAAATTTTGTCAAGGTATGTACTTTGTGAAAGTCCTATTAAGCGTCTTGATCTATCTCTATAGATCTTGATGCCCAATATGTAAGCAGCTTCACCGAGGTCTTTGATAGAAAAACTTTTATTCAAGTATCCCTTTATGCTATCCAGAAATTCTATATCATTTCCAATTAATAATATGTCATCAACATATAAAACTAGAAATGCTACAGAGCTCCCACTCACTTTCTTGTAAATACAGGCTTCTCCAAAAGTTTGTATAAAGCCATATGCTTTGATCACACTATCAAAACGTTTATTCCAACTCCGAGATGCTTGCACCAGTCCATAAATGGAACGTTGGAGCTTGCACACTTTGTCAGCACCTTTTGGGTCAACAAAACCTTCAGGTTGCATCATATACAACTCTTCTTCTAGAAATCCATTCAAGAATGCAGTCTTGACATCCATTTGCCAAATTTCATAATCATGAAATGTAGCAATAGCCAACATGATTCGGACAGACTTAAGCATCGCTACGGGTGACAAAGTCTCATCGTAGTCAACCCCTTGAACTTGTCGAAAACATTTTGCAACAAGTCGAGCTTTGTAGACAGTAACATTACCATCAGCGTCAGTCTTCTTCTTAAAGATCCATTTATTCTCAATGGCTTGCCGATCATCGGGCAAGTCAACCAAAGTCCATACTTTGTTTTCATACATGGATCCTATCTCAGATTTCATGGCCTCTAGCCATTTTGCGGAATCTAGGCTCATCATCGCTTCCTCATAGTTCGTAGGTTCATCATGGTCTAGTAACATGACTTCCAGAATAGGATTTCCGTACCACTCTGGTGCGGATCTTACTCTGGTAGACCTACGAGGTTCAGTAGAAACTTGATCTGAAGTTTCATGATCAATATCATTAGCTTCCTCACTAATTGGTGTAGTTGTCACAGGAACCGGTTCTTGTGATGAAATACTTTCCAATAAGGGAGTAGATACAGTTATCTCATCAAGTTCTACTTTCCTCCCACTCACTTCTTTCGAGAGAAACTCCTTCTCTAGAAAGGATCCGATTTTAGCAACGAAAATCTTGCCTTCAGATTTGTGATAGAAGGTGTACCCAATTGTCTCCTTTGGGTATCCTATGAAGACACATTTCTCCGATTTGGGTTCGAGCTTATCTGGTTGAAGTTTCTTCACATAAGCATCGCAGCCCCAAACTTTGAGAAACGACAACTTTGGTTTCTTGTCAAACCACAGTTCATAAGGCGTCGTCTCAACGGATTTTGATGGTGCCCTATTTAACGTGAATGCGGCCGTCTCTAAAGCATAACCCCAAAACGATAGCGGTAAATCGGTAAGAGACATCATAGATCGCACCATATCAAGTAAAGTACGATTACGACGTTCGGACACACCATTTCGCTGTGGTGTTCCAGGTGGCATGAGTTGCGAAACTATTCCACATTGTTTCAAATGTAAACCAAACTCGTAACTCAAATATTCTCCTCCACGATCAGATCGTAGAAACTTTATTTTCTTGTTACGATGATTTCCTACTTCACTCTGAAAATCTTTGAACTTTTCAAATGTTTCAGACTTGTGCTTCATCAAGTAGATATACCCATATCTGCTCAAATCATCTGTGAAGATGAGGAAATAACGATATCCGCCACGAGCCTCAACATTCATCGGACGACATACATCTGTATGTATGATTTCCAACAAATCTGTTGCTCTCTCCATAGATCCGGAGAACGGTGTTTTGGTCATCTTGCCCATGAGGCACGGTTCGCAAGTACCAAGTGATTCATAATCAAGTGATTCCAGAAGTCCATCAGTATGGAGTTTCTTCATGCGTTTTACACCAATATGACCTAAACGGCAGTGCCACAAATATGTTGCACTATCATTATCAACTCTGCATCTTTTGGCTTCAACATTATGAATATGTGTATCACTACTATCGAGATTTAATAAAAATAGACCACTCTTCAAGGGTGCATGACCATAAAAGATATTACTCATATAAATAGAACAACCATTATTCTCTGATTTAAATGAATAACCGTATCGCATTAAACAAGATCCAGATATAATGTTCATGCTCAACGCAGGCACCAAATAACAATTATTCAGGTCTAAAACTAATCCCGATGGTAGATGTAGAGGTAGCGTGCCGACCGCGATCACATCGACTTTGGAACCATTTCCCACGCGCATCGTCACCTCGTCCTTAGCTAATCTTCGCTTAATCCGTAGTCCCTGTTTCGAGTTGCAAATGTTAGCAACAGAACCAGTATCAAATACCCAGGTGCTACTGCGAGCATTAGTAAGGTACACATCAATAACATGTACATCACATATACCTTTGTTCACTTTGCCATCCTTCTTATCCGCCAAATACTTGGGGCAGTTCTGCTTCCAGTGTCCAGTCTGCTTGCAGTAGAAGCACTCAGTTTCAGGCTTAGGTCTAGACTTGGGTTTCTTCACTTGAGCAGCAACTTGTTTGCCGTTCCTTTTGAAGTTCCCCTTCTTCTTCCCTTTGCCCCTTTTCTTGAAACCAGTGGTCTTGTTGACCATCAACACTTGATGCTCCTTTTTGATTTCTACCTCCGCGGCTTTCAGCATCGCGAAGAGCTCGGGAATAGTCTTGTTCATCCCTTGCATATTATAGTTCATCACAAAGCTCTTGTAGCTTGGTGGCAGTGATTGGAGAATTCTGTCAATGACGCTATCATCCGGAAGATTAACTCCCAGTTGAATCAAGTGATTATTATACCCAGACATTTTGAGTATATGTTCACTGACAGAACTGTTCTCCTCCATCTTGCAGCTGTAGAACTTATTGGAGACTTCATATCTCTCAATCCGGGCATTTGCTTGAAATATTAACTTCAACTCCTGGAACATCTCATATGCCCCATGACGTTCAAAACGTCGTTAAAGATCCGGTTCTAAGCCGTAAAGCATGGCACACTGAACTATAGAGTAGTCATCAGCTTTGCTCTGCCAGACGTTCTTAACGTCGTCAGTTGCATCAGCAGCAGGCCTGGCACCCAGCGGTGCTTCCAGGACGTAACTCTTCTGTGCAGCAATGAGGATAATCCTCAGGTTACGGACCCAGTTCGTGTAATTGCTACCATCATCTTTCAACTTTGCTTTCTCAAGGAACGCATTAAAATTCAACGGAACAATAGCACGAGCCATCTATCTACAAACAAACATAGACAAGAAAAATACTATCAGGTACTAAGTTCATGATAAATTTAAGTTCAATTAATCATATTACTAAAGAACTCCCACTTAGACAGACATCTCTCTAGTCATCTAAGTGATTACGTGATCCAAATCAACTAAACCATGTCCGATCATCACGTGAGATGGAGTAGTTTCAATGGTGAACATCTCTATGTTGATCATATCTACTATATGATTCACGCTCGACCTTTCGGTCCCCGTGTTCCGAGGCCATATCTGTATATGCTAGGCTCGTCAAGTATAACCTGAGTATTCCGCGTGTGCAACTGTTTTGCACCCGTTGTATTTGAACGTAGAGCCTATCACACCCGATCATCACGTGGTGTCTCAGCACGAAGAACTTTCGCAACGGTGCATACTCAGGGAGAACACTTCTTGATAATTAGTGAGAGATCATCTTAAAATGCTACCGTCAATCAAAGCAAGATAAGATGCATAAAGGATAAACATCACATGCAATCAATATAAGTGATATGATATGGCCATCATCATCTTGTGCTTGTGATCTCCATCTTCGAAGCACCGTCGTGATCACCATCGTCACCGGCGTGACACCTTGATCTCCATCGTAGCATCGTTGTCGTTACGCCATCTATTGCTTCTACGACTATCGCTACCGCTTAGTGATAAAGTAAAGCAATTACAGGGCGTTTGCATTTCATACAATAAAGCGACAACCATATGGCTCCTGCCAGTTTCTGATAACTTCGTTTACAAAACATGATCATCTCATACAATAAAATATAGCATCATGTCTTGGCCATATCACATCACAACATGCCCTGCAAAAACAAGTTAGACGTCCTCTACTTTGTTGTTGCAAATTTTACGTGGCTGCTACGGGCTTAAGCAAGAACCAATCTCACCTACGCATCAAAACCACAACGATAGTTTGTCAAATAGACTCCGTTTTAACCTTCACAAGGACCGGGCGTAGCCACACTCGGTTCAACTAAAGTGAGAGAGACAGACACCCGCCAGCCACCTTTAAGCACGAGTGCTCGTAACGGTGAAACCAGTCTCGCGTAAGCGTACGCGTAATGTTGGTCCGGGCCGCTTCATCTCACAATACCGCTGAACCAAAGTATGACATGCTGGTAGGCAGTATGACTTATATCGTCCACAACTTACTTGTGTTCTACTCGTGCATATAACATCAACACATAAAACCTAGGCTCGGATGCCACTGTTGGGGAACGTAGTAATTTCAAAAAAATTCCTACGCACACGCAAGATCATGGTGATGATATAGCAACGAGGGGAGAGTGTTGTCTACGTACCCTTGTAGACCGAAGCGGAAGCGTTGACGCAACGTAGAGGAAGTAGTCGTACGTCCTCCGGTTCAACCGATCCAAGTACCGTTACTCTGGCACCTCCGAGTTCTTGACACGCGTACAGCTCGATGACGCACCCTCGATCTCCGATCCAGCAGAGGCGCCGAGGGGGAGTTCCGTCAGCACGACGGCGTGGTGACGATCTTGATGTTTTCCTGTTGCAGGGCTTCGCCTAAGCACCGCTACAATATGACTGAGGTGTAATATCGTGGAGGGGGGCACCGCACACGGCTAAGGAACGATCAATGATCAACTTGTGTGTTGTAGGGTGCCCCCCTACCCCCATATATAAAGGAGGGAGGGAGGAGGTGGCCGGCCCTAGGGGGGCGCGCCATGAGGAGGGGGAAACCTACTCCAAGTAGGTTTCCCTCTCTTTTCCTTATCTTATTTGGAGGGGGAAGGAAAGAGTACTAGTATTAGGAAGTAGTACTAGTAGTAGTAATAGGAAGAGGGGGAAGGAGAAAGGAAAGGGGGGGCCGGCCCCCTTCCCCAATTCGGATTGGGCTTGGGGGGGCGCCCCCTTCCCTTGCTCCTTCTCTCTTCCTCCTACATGGGCCCAATAAGGCCCATATACCTCCCGGGGGGTTCCGGTAACCTTCCGGGGCTCCAAACTTCTCCGGAACCTTTCCGGTGTCCAAATATATCCGTCCAATATATCAATCTTTATGTCTCGACCATTTCGAGACTCCTCGTCATGTCCGTAATCATATCCGGGACTCCGAACAACCTTCGGTACATCAAAATACATAAACTCATAATATAACTGTCATCAAAACCTTAAGCGTGCGGACCCTACGGTTCGAGAACGATGTAGACATGACTGAGACACATCTCTGGTCAATAACCAATAGCGGGACCTGGATGCCCATATTGGTTCCTACATATTCTACGAAGATCTTTATCGGTCAAACCGCATAACAACATACGTTGTTCCCTTTGTCATCGGTATGTTACTTGCCCAAGATTCGATCGTCGGTATCCAATACCTAGTTCAATCTCGTTATCGACAAGTCTCTTTACACATTCTGTAATACTTCATCTTATAACTAACTCATTAGTTACATGCTTGCAAGGCTTAGGTGATGAGCATTGCCGAGAGGGCCCAGAGATACCTCTCCGACAATCGGAGTGACAAAACCTAATCTCGAATTATGCTAACTCAACATGTACCTTCGGAGACACCTGTAGTACTCCTTTATAATCACCCAGTTATGTTGTGACGTTTGGTAGTACCCAAAGTGTTCCTCCGGTAAACGGGAGTTACACAATTCTCATAGTTACAGGAACATGTATAAGTCATGAAGGAAGCAATAGCAGAATACTAAACGATCAAGTGCTAAGCTAACGGGATGGGTCATGTCAATCACCTCATTCTCCTATTGATGTGATCCCATTAATCAAATGACAACACATGTCAATGGTTAGGAAACATAACCATCTTTGATTAATGAGCTAGTCAAGTAGAGGCATACTAGTGACTATATGTTTGTCTATGTATTCACACATGTATCATGTTTCCGGTTAATACAATTCTAGCATGAATAATAAACATTTATCATGATATGAGGAAATAAATAATAACTTTATTATTGCCTCTAGGGCATATTTCCTTCAAACGTAGCATGCAATTTCAAAAAAAATCCTATGCTCATGCAAGATCTATCTAGGAGATGCATAGCAACGAGAGGGGGAGAGTGTTTGCACGTACCCTCGTAGACCGAAAGCGGAAGCATTTGACAAAGCGGTTGATGTAGTCGAACTTCTTCTCGTTACAACCGATCAAGCACCGAACGTATGGCACCTCTGAGTTTTGCAGACATTCAGCTCGATGACGTCCCTCGAACTCTTGATCCAGCAAAGTGTCGAGCGAGAGTTTCGTTAGCACGATGGCGTGGTGACGGTGATGGTGTGATCCATGCAGGGCTTCGCCTAAGCACTACAAAGATATGACCGGAGACGTAAACTGTGGAGTGGGGTGCTGCACATGGCTAACAACTGTTGGTGTGTGTTCTAGCGCCCCCCCCCCCCACCCCCACATATATATAGGTTGGAGGCAAGGAGAGGCAGCCAAGGGGGGGCCCCAAGTAGGAGGAATCCTACTTGGGGTCCTCCCAATTCGGCCTCCCTCCTTTCCTATTCCTATTCGGAGTAGGAAGGGAAGAGGGGGAAGGGGGAATCCTATTCCCTTTTTCCTTTCCTTCTTCCCCTTTCCTTCTCCAATTTGGCCAGCCCATATGGGGAGTGCACCTATTGGAAATATGCCCTAGAGGCAATAATAAAATGGTTATTATTGTATTTCCTTGTTCATGATAATTGTCTATTGTTCATGCTATAATTGTATTAACTGGAAACCATAATACATGTGTGAATACATAGACCACAACGTGTCCCTAGTGAGCCTCTAGTTGACTAGCTAGTTGATCAATAGATGGTTATGGTTTCCTGACCATGGACATTAGATGTCATTGATAACGGGATCACATCATTAGGAGAATGATGTGATGGACAAGACCCAATCCTAAGCATAGCACAAGATCGTGTAGTTCGTTTGCTAAGAGCTTTTCTCGAGTTTGCCAGCCGAGTCACACACAGCAAGGTTATCAAGTTTTGCAAAGTTCAGCGGAGCCACCATACCGAGGAGGAAGCAACCAGGGAACGAAAGGAATACCTACAGAAGGACCACCCACACCTATTTTCTAGCCAACCCAAATCTCGAGGGCGAGATTCATCTTAAGGGGGGTAGGTTTCTAACATCCCAAATTTTCAATTTGGAATGTTATATATTAGATCATCATTGCATATCGTATTTTCATGCATTTTTGGTTGATCCTAGAAATTCTAAGCAACTCAAGGACCCGCGAAGAGAGTTGGGGATTTCGTTATTTTTATTTTTGAGTTTTCTCAATTTTCGAAAAGAGGATCATTTGGTTTTAATTATTTTTCTCTCCGTTTATTTCAAATATAAAAATAAAAGAGAGGAGATAAAATGACTTCTCCAAAATAAAGAAATATTGGAGGAAAAATATTAAAATCAAATAAGAATTTTATTTGGAGTTTTATTGCTATTTCATTTGAATTAGGAAAAAATGCATTTTTCAAAATTGCATTAGAGTCCCAAATAAAAGTTCACCTTGTCCGTCTTATTTTTAGAGGACGGTGAAAAATCATTTCAGGATTTTTGGAGTCTGATTAGTATTTCTTTTATTTGTTTCTCTGTGCGGAATTATTTAAAAAAATGAACCGACCTACTGGGTCGTGTCCGCCCCAGACTCCTGGCCCGGCCGGCCTTTAAGGCCGGGAGGCCCGACCCCTCCCCACCAAACCCTAGCGCCCTGCCCCAGCCCCGCTAGCCGCCGCCGCGCGCAGCCACCACCCGCCGGAGCCCCCGCCGCCGCCGACCCCGCCGCCGACGAGGTTGCAGCCGCCGCTACCACCACCGATTTTCGCGGGAAAGCCGATCGTTTTTTTATAAACCCTAAATCCGGTTTTCTCTTAGATCGGTTTTATTTTTTTCAGTTTAATTAAATAGCGGAAGTTCGTCCGTCCGTTCGTTTTAACGAACGATGTTCACCCATTAGCCGCAGACAGCGAACGTTCGTTCATTAGCCTGTTCGTCAGTTTTTCTTTTCAAGGGTTTTTTCGCGATTATTTTTCGATTGTGATTTCAGCCCGGATCTTCGTTTTAGTTTATCTTTTCGGTTGTTTGTCGAAATCAGGCGATTCAAGTGCCTAGATCTTCGTTTCAAAGCCCTCTTTTTGTTTAACCAACTTGAACAAGATTTTGGTACTGTAAAATTTGAATTTAGTCCAGATTAGTAATCGAATCTTGTTTCTTTTGTAGTTTGAGCTTCGTTTCTCCATTTGTTTTGATTCTTTTTGCAAACCGGAGTTCTTAAGTTGAACTTTCTGGTTAGATCTTCATATTTGAGTTTTACCCGTGCATTTAGTTGAGTACTTATGTATGCTATTGTTTGATTGCGATAGAATTCCCGGAGTGCGAAGCGTGCTACTACGGGTCTCTAGGTTTTGAGGATCATCGGCAAGGCAAGTAACACTTTGATCATATCCCTTTATTACCCATGTTTTTATGCATTAGTTTCAATCCTCAAACATTGCATGGTTATGATCTGAATAACTTGTGGGTTTGGGAAGTAGATGATGAGGTAGAACCTATTACCTGTTTATTATCAAACCTTTGGGAGTTACTTCTACGTTATGCTCAGGATTGCTATGCTATGCTCGTAGATGTGGATTGGGTGAGTGTATCCATGACAGATGTGAGTATTGTTAATTAATGGTTAACTTAAGGTGGCTACTTAAGATCACATCTGGGTGGATTTCTTGTGGGCACCTGGAGAATCCAGTGTTGTCCTAGGATATCCGAGGGTTCCGTGTGATTCTCCTTAGGTCCGCCACCCAGGATCAAAGGGATCATAAGATTATTCATGCTAGAAACTTTCGTGTGCAGCCACAAGCTATTATGGGCTCTAGGTTGAGTATGTTGCATGACCTCTTTCAGTGGTGGGCTAGCAGATGTAGGGGAAAGTAGGTGTAACTATCCATCCAGAGTAAAGAGTTAATGTTTCTGAAAGACTATGTCTCGGTCATCCGTTTCTCAAGCACCATGTAGTGCGAGAAATCCAATGGAGGAGATCGAGTCTTGTGGGGAAAAGTGCGCAAACCTCTGCAGAGTGTACAAACTAATCATGGTTAGCCGTGTCCCGAGTTATGGACATCTTGAGTATCTGGATCTTGGATTATCATGTTGATCTCATCACTCTAAAGTAAATTAATTTTGTTCGGTAACTGATGATGCTTAATTGGGATTGAGTTGGAGGAACCTTCTCAATGTTTAACAACCATCATGATAGTTAAATAAATGTATTCCTTTGTTGTAGGGAAAAATTGGCTTTATGCAAAAACTATAACCATAGAGCTTTCCACCCGCCATATATTGCATGTAGTGATAGCCATTATTATGCTCATTACTCTATGTGTTACTTTGCCAGCATATTCCATGTGCTGACCCGTTTCGGGCTGCAAGATATCATGTTGCAAACTTTTCAAACAACGAGTAAGGTGACATAGGTCATTGTCGTTCACTCAGTTATGCCATTGGAGTTGATGGACTCACTTTATCTTCCAAGCCTTCGGTTGTTATCGTATTTAGATGGCCTTAAGCCATATTATTGTAATAAGTTCTCTTTTGATACGTTCGATGTAATAAGTGTGTGATTGCAACTCTGTTATAAATCCTCGAGTACTGTGTGTGTCAGCATTACCGATCCAGGGATGACACTGATGCACAGAGACTTGATCCATTCGGGTTGGGTCGCTATATTTTATCATTTCCCTACTCGAGGATGAGCAATAATTAAGCTTGGGGCTGCTGATATGTCTCCAACGTATCCATAATTTATGAAGTATTCATACCATGTTTACAACAATTTTGTATGGTTTTGGTGCACTTTTATATGATTTTTATGGACTAACTTATTGATCAAGTGCCTAGTGCGAGTTCCTGTTTCTTGGATGTTTTTGTTTCGTAGAAAATCCATATCAAACGAAATCCAAACGCAATTAATTTTTTACAGAGATTTTTTGGAATATATGTGATTTTTGGGAAAAAGAATCAACACAAGACGGTGCGCGAGGGCTCCAAGGCAACATGGCACGACCTACCCCCCTGGCCACGCCCCCTTGCCTTGTGGGCACCTCGCAGGTCGGTTGGAGCCCTTCTTTCACTGCAAGAAAGATAATTTCCGGATAAATCCCCTCAAAATTTCAGCCCAATCAGAGTTACAAATCTCAGGGAATATAAGAAATGGTGAAGGGATCCGAAAACAGTCGCGAGAAACAGAAGATAATAGAGAGATCCGATCTAGGGGAGAGCTCCCTCTCTTCCCGGAGGGCCAAGCAAGAAGAAGGACTAAAGGGCCCCTGCCCCTCTCCTCCAGTGGTGCCGGAATGCTGCCGTGGACATCTCCTCCATCTCCATCACCACCAACTTCTCCTCCGTTCTCATGGTGATGTGTGAGTATTTCATCCCTGGGGCTGAGGATATGTACTAGTGGTTATACTCTCTATCTTTATGTGATGAATTGAGTCTTTCCCTTTGAGGTTTCTCGTGTTCTTGATTTGGTACGCTCTTGATTTGGCACGCTCTTGATGTACCATGAGATTTGTTAATATAGTTGGATCGTATGGTGTTCTATACTCTCTATCTTTATGTGATGAATTGAGTCTTTCCCTTTGAGGTTTCATTTTTATCGGATTGAATATTTTCGATTTGAGAACACATGATGTATGTCTTGTATGTGGATACCCATGGACCGTGGTTACAATGGGGTATTCTATTGAGTCACTTGATGCATGTTTTGGTAATCAACTTGCAGATTCCCAAGGTGGCAATGGGTAATCTAGGCACATAGGTTGGTACACGTTTTCATCCTACTTTCTTCGATAGAAACTTTGGGGTAATCTTTGAAGTTCTTTGTGTTGGATTGAATATTATGAATATGAAATTGTTTGATGCATGTCGAATAATTAACTCACGGATACTTATGGTGACATTGGAGTATCTAGGTGACATTAGAGTTGATTAATGTGTACCATATAGTTTTATTTCAGTACAAACTCTAGGGTTGTTTGTGACACTTATAGGAATTTCTCAATAGATTGATCGGCATTTTGAGGTGGTTTGCTACCTACAACAATTTCATCTTATGTTCTCCGCTATTGATAAGAACTTTTGAGTGATTCTTTATCGCACGTTGAGGGATGGTTATATAATTCAGTTATGTTAGCATTTGAGATATTGGACTAGTGAAAGTATGAACCCTAGGCCCTATTTCCAAGCATTGCAATATCGTTTGTGCTCACTTTTGGTACTTGCTACCTTGCTGCTTTTATTATTTCAGATTATAAAAACCTATATCTACTATCCATACTACACTTGTATCACCATCTCTTCGCCGAATTAGTGCACCTGTAAAATTTACCATTGTGTTGGGTGTGTTGGGGACACAAGAGATTGATTGTACTTGATTGTTGGGTTGTTTAGAGAGACCATCTTCATCCTACACATCCCACAGATTGATAAACCATAGGTCATCCACTTGAGGGAAATTTGTTGTTGTTCTACAAAACTCTGCACTTGGAGGCCCAACAGAGTCTACAAGAATAAAGTTGCGTAGTAGACATCACTAGGCCGCGAGGCCGAAACCATATCGGGCTTCCTGTGTTGGGGAACGTAGCATGCAATTTCAAAAAAAATCCTATGCTCATGCAAGATCTATCTAGGAGATGCATAGCAACGAGAGGGGGAGAGTGTTTGCACGTACCCTCGTAGAACGAAAGCGGAAGCATTTGACAAAGCGGTTGAGGTAGTCGAACTTCTTCTCGTTACAACCGATCAAGCACCGAACGTATGGCACCTCTGAGTTTTGCAGACATTCAGCTCGATGACGTCCCTCGAACTCTTGATCCAGCAAAGTGTCGAGCGAGAGTTTCGTTAGCACGATGGCGTGGTGACGGTGATGGTGTGATCCATGCAGGGCTTCGCCTAAGCACTACAAAGATATGACCGGAGACGTAAACTGTGGAGGGGGGTGCTGCACATGGCTAACAACTGTTGGTGTGTGTTCTAGCGCCCCCCCCCACCCCCACATATATATAGGTTGGAGGCGAGGAGAGGCAGCCAAGGGGGCGCCCCAAGTAGGAGGAATCCTACTTGGGGTCCTCCCAATTCGGCCTCCCTCCTTTCCTATTCCTATTCGGAGTAGGAAGGGAAGAGGGGGAAGGGGGAATCCTATTCCCTTTTTCCTTTCCTTCTTCCCCTTTCCTTCTCCAATTTGGCCAGCCCATATGGGGAGTGCACCTGTTGTAAATATGCCCTAGAGGCAATAATAAAATGGTTATTATTGTATTTCCTTGTTCATGATAATTGTCTATTGTTCATGCTATAATTGTATTAACTGGAAACCATAATACATGTGTGAATACATAGACCACAACGTGTCCCTAGTGAGCCTCTAGTTGACTAGCTAGTTGATCAATAGATGGTTATGGTTTCCTGACCATGGACATTAGATGTCATTGATAACGGGATCACATCATTAGGAGAATGATGTGATGGACGAGACCCAATCCTAAGCATAGCACAAGATCGTGTAGTTCGTTTGCTAAGAGCTTTTCTAATGTCAAGTATCATTTCCTTAGATAATGAGATTGTGCAACTCCCGGATACCGTAGGAATGCTTTGGGTGTACCAAACGTCACAACGTAACTGGGTGGCTATAAAGGTGCACTACAGGTATCTCCGAAAGTGTCTGTTGGGTTGGCACGAATCGAGACTGGGATTTGTCACTCCGTATGACGGAGAGGTATCTCTGGGCCCACTCGGTAATGCATCATCATAGTGAGCTCAATGTGACTAAGTAGTTGGTCACGGGATCATGCATTACGGAACGAGTAAAGTGACTTGCCGGTAACGAGATTGAACAAGGTATTGGGATACCAACGATCGAATCTCGGGCAAGTAACATACCGATTGACAAAGGGAATTGTATATGGGTTTGATTGAATCCCCGACATTGTGGTTCATCCGATGAGATCATCGTGGAACATTTGGGAGCCAACATGGGTATCCAGATCCCGCTGTTGGTTATTGGCCAGAGAACGTCTCGGCCATGTCTACATGATTCCCAAACCCGTAGGGTCTACACACTTAAGGTTCGGTGATGCTAGAGTTGTTATGGGAAATAGTATGTGGTTACCGAAGGTTGTTCGGAGTCCCGGATGAGATCCCGGACGTCACGAGGAGTTCCGGAGTGGTCCGGAGGTGAAGATTTGTATATGGGAAGTCACGTTTCAGTTGCCGGAATGGTTTCGGGGGTTATCGGTATTGTACCGGGACCACCGAAAGGTGTCCAGGGGTCCACCGGGTGGGGCCACCTGCCCCGGGGGACTTGATGTGCTGAATATGGGAGGGAACCAGCCCCTAGTGGGCTGGTGCGCCCCTTCCCAAGGGCCCAAGGCGCCTAGGGTTTAGAAACCCTAGGGAAGGGGGCGCCTCCACCTTGCTTGGGGGGGCAAGTTTTCCCTCCTAGCCCCCCCCCCTCTAGATGGGATCTAGAGGGGCCGGGCCCCTCTGCCCTTCACCCTATAAATAGAGGGGGGTGGGAGGGCTGCAGCACCCTTGCTTCTAGCGCAGCCCCTCCCTCCTCCAACACTTCCTCCTCCTCCGTAGTGCTTAGCGAAGCTCTGCCGGAGAACCACGAGCTCCATCACCACCACGCCGTCGTGATGTCGGAGTTTTCCCTCAACTTCTCCTCTCCCCTTGCTAGATCAAGAAGGAGGAGACGTCCCTGGGCTGTACGTGTGTTGAACACGGAGGCGCCGTCCGTTCAGCGTTAGATTGGACCTTCCGCGATTTCAATCGCTGTGAGTACGACTCCATAACCACGTTCTTGTAACGCTTCCGCTTAGCGATCTTCCAGGGTATGAAGATGCTCATCCTCTCCCTCTCTTGTTGCTAGAATCTCCATAGATTGATCTTGGTGATGCATAGAAAAATTTGAATTTCTGCTACGTTCCCCAATAGCACCAGCCCCTTTGTGGCTTGTGTGTTTCCCCTCTTGGCCCATAAGGCCCATATCTTTTGTCGGGGGTGCCCGGAACCCTTTCCGGCGACCCGGTAAATACCCGGTGCATCACGAAACACTTCAGGTGTCCGAATACCATCGTCCTATATATCAATCTTTACCTCTCGACCATTTCAAGACTCCTCGTCATGTCCGTGATCTCATCTGGGACTCTGAACAACATTCGGTCACCAAATCACATAACCCATATAATACAAAATCGTCATCGAACGTTAAGCGTGCGGACCCTACGGGTTTGAGAACTATGTAGACATGACCGAGACACCTCTCTGGTCAATAACCAGTAGCGGAACCTGGATGCTCATATTGGTTCCTACATATTCTACGTAGATCTTTATCGATCAAACCATTATGACAACATATGTTATTCCCTTTGCCATCGGTATGTTACTTGCCCAAGATTCGATCGTCGGTATCTTCATACCTAGTTCAATCTCGTTAATGGCAAGTCTCTTTACTCGTTTCGTAATACATCATCTTGCAACTAACTCATTAGTCACTTTGCTTTCAAGGCTTCTTATGATGTGTATAACCGAGAGGGCCCAGAGATACCTCTCCGATAATTGGAGTGACAAATTCTAATCTTGATCTATGCCAACCCAACAAACACCTTAGGAGATACCTATAGTACATCTTTATAATCACCCAGTTACGTTGTGACGTTTGATAGCACACAAGGTATTCCTCCGGTATCTGGGAGTTGCATTATCTCATAGTCGAAGGAATATGTATTTGACATGAAGAAAGCAATAGCAATAAAACTGAACAATCCATATGCTAAGCTAACGGATGGGTCATGTCCATCACATCATTCTCCTAATGATGTGATCCCATTCATCAAATGACAACACATGTCTATGGTTACGAAACTTAACCATCTTTGATTAACGAGCTAGTCTAGTAGAGGCTTACTAGGGACACATTGTTTTGTCTATGTATCCACACATGTATAAGTTTTCGGTTAATACAATTATAGCATGAATAATAAAAATGTATCATGATATAAGGAAATATAAAATAACAACTTTATTATTGCCTCTAGGGCATATTTCCTACAGTCTCCCACTTGCACTAGAGTCAACAATCTAGTTCAAATCGACATGTGATTTAACACCAATAGTTCACATCTTTATGTGATTAACATCCATAGTTCACATCGCCATGTGACCAACACCCAAAGGGTTTACTAGAGTCAATAATCTAGTTCACATCGCTATGTGATTAACACCCAAAGAGTATTAAAGTGTGATCATGTTTTTCTTGTGAGAGAAGTTTAGTCAACAGGTCTACCACATTCAGATTTGTATGTACTTTCCAAATTTCTATGTCTACAATGCTCTACATGGAGCTACTCTAGCTAATTGCTACCACTTTCAATACGTATCCAGATGGAGACTTAGAGTTGTCTTGATCGGTGTAAAAGCTTGCATCGACGTAACTCTTTACGACGAACTCTTTATCACTTCCATAACCGATAAATATTTCCTTAGTACTCTTAGGTAACTAAGGATAACTTTGACCGTTGTCTAGTGATCCACTCCTGGATCACTATCGTACCCCCTTGCCAAACTCATGGCAAGGTACACAATAGGTCTGGTACACAGCATAGCATACTTTATAAAACCTATGGCTGAGGCATAGGGGATAACTTTCATTATCTTTCTATTTTCTGTCGTGGTCGGGTTTTAAGTCTTACTCAACTTCACACCTTTGCAACACAGGCAAGAACTCCTTCTTTGACTGTTCCATTTTGAACTACTTCAAAATATTTTCAAGGTATGTACTCATTGATAATCTTATCAACCGTCTTGATCTATCTCTATAGATTTTGATGCCCAATATGTAAGCAGCTTCACTGAGGTCTTTCATTGAAAAAATCTTATCCAAGTATCCTTTTATGCTATCCAGAAATTCTATATCATTTCTGATGAACAATATGGCATCCACATATATTATCAGAAATGCTACATAGCGCCCACTCACTTTCTTGTAAATGCAGGCTTCGCCATAAGTCTGTATAAAACCATATGCTTTGATCACCTTATCAAAGTGTATATTCCAACTCCGAGATGCTTGCACCAGTCCATAGATGGATCGCTGGAGTTTGCACACTTTGTTAGCACCTTTAGGATCGACAAAACCTTCTGGTTGCATCATATACAACTCTTCTTTAAGAAATCCATTAAGGAATGCAGTTTTGACATCCATTTGCCAGATTTTATAATTATAAAATGCGGCAATTGCTAACATGATTCGGTCAGACTTAAGCATCGCTACGATTGAGAAAATCTCATCATAGTCAACACTAAACTTGTCGAAAACCTTTTGTGACAAGCCAAGCTTTGTAGATAGTGACATTACTATCAGTGCCAACCTTCTTCTTGAAGATCCATTTATTCTCAATGGCTTGCCGATAATCGAGCAAGTCCACCAAAGTCCATCCTTTGTTCTCATACATGGATCCTATCTCAGATTTCATGGACTCAAGCCATTTATTAGAATCTGGCTCATCATCTCTTCTTCATAGTTCCTTGGTTCATCATAGTCTAGTAACATGACTTCCAGAACAGGATTACCGTACCACTCAGGTGCAGAACGTTGTCTGGTTGACCTACGATGTTCTGTAGTAACTTGATCTGAAGTTTCATGATAATTATCATTAGATTCCTCTCTAGTTGGTGTAGACATCACTGGAACTAATTTCTGTGATGAGCTATTTTCCAATTCGAGAGAAGGTACAATTACCTCATTAAGTTCTAATTTCCTCTCACTCACTTATTTCGAGAGAAACTCCTTCTCTAGAAAGGATCCATTCTTAGCAACAAAGATCTTGCCTTTGGATCTGTGATAGAAGGTGTACCAAACAGCTTCTTTTGGGTATCCTATGAAGATGCACTTCTCTGATTTGGGTTCGAGCTTATCAGGCTGAAGCTTTTTCACATAAGCATCGCAACCCCAAACTTTAAGAAACAACAGCTTAAGTTTCTTGCCAAACCACAGTTCATACGGTGTCATCTCAACGAATTCAGATGGTGCCCTATTTAAAGTGAATGTGGCTGTCTCTAATGTATAACCCCAAAACAATAGTGCTAAATCGGTAAGAGACATCATAGATCGCACCATACCTAATAAAGTACGGTTACGATGTTTGGACACACCATTACGCTCTAGTGTTACAAGTGGTGTGAGTTGTGAAACTATTCCACATTGTTTTAAATAAAGGCCAAACTCATAACTCAAATATTCACCTCCTCGATCATATCGTAGAAACTTTATTTTCTTGCTACGATGATTCTCCACTTCACTTTGAAATTCTTTGAACTTTTCAAATGTTTCACACTTGTGTTTCATCAAGTAGATATACCCATATCTGCTTAAATCATCTATGAAGGTCAGAAAATAATGATACCCACCGCGAGCCTCAACACTCATCGGACCGCATACATCGTTATGTATTATTTCCAATAAGTCATTAGCTCGCTCCATTGTTCCGGAGAACGGAGTTTTAGTCATCTTTCTCATGAGGCATGGTTCGCAAGTATCAAATGATTCATAATCAAGTGATTACAAAAGCCCATCTGCATGGAGTTTCTTCGTGCGCTTTACACCAATATGACCTAAATGGCAGTGCCACAAATATGTTGCACTATCATTATCAACTTTGCATCTTTTGGCAGCAATATTATGAATATGTGTATCACTACGATCGAGATTCAACAAACCATTCAAATTGAGTGCATGACCATAGAAGGTTTTATTCATTTAAACAGAACAACAATTATTCTCTGATTTAAATGAATAACCGTTGAAATAAACATGATCCAATCATATTCATGCTCAATGCAAACACCAAATAACATTTATTTAGGTTCAACATTAATCCTGAATGTAGAGGGAGTGTGCGATGGTGATCGTATCAACCTTGGAATCACTTCCAACACACATAGTCACCTTGTCCTTAACTAGTCTTTGTTCATTCTGCAACTCTTGTTTTGAGTTGCTAATCTTAGCAACTAAACCGATACCAAATACCTAGTGGTTTCTACGAACACTAGTAAAGTACACATCAATAACATGTATATCAAATATACCTTTGTTTACTTTGCCATCCTTCTTATCCGCCAAGTATCTGGGGCAGTTCTGCTTCCAGTGACCATTCCCTTTGCAATAGAAGCACTCAGTTTCAGGCTTGGGTCCAACTTTGGGCTTCTTCATGGGAGCGGCAACTTGCTTGCCATCTTTCTTGAAGTTCCCTTTCTTTCCATTTGCCCTCTTTCTTGAAACTAGTGGTCTTGTTAATCATCAACACTTGATTTTATTTCTTGATTTCTACCTTCGCCGATTTTAGTATTGCAAAGATCTTGGGAATCGTTTTCGTCATCCCTTGCTTATTATAGTTCATCACGAAGTTCTAGTAAATTGGTGATAGTGACTAGAGAACTCTGTCAATCACTATCTTATCTGGAAGATTAACTCCCACTTGATTCAAGCAATTGTAGTACCCAGATATTCTGAGCACATGCTCACTGGTTGAGCTATTCTCCTCCATCTTGTAGGCAAATTAGTTCTTAGAGGTCTCATACCTCCCGACACGGGCATGAGTCTGAAATACCAATTTCAGCTCTTCGAACATCTCATATATTGTGTGGCGTTCAAAACGTTTTTGAGGTCCCGGTTCTAAGCCGTAAAGCATGGTGCACTAAACTATCATGTAGTCATCATATTGAGCTTGTCATACGTTCATAACGTCTGCATCAGCTCCTACAACAGATTTGTCACCTAGTGGTGCATCAAGGACATAATTCTTCCGTGCAGCAATGAGGATAACCCTCAGATCATGGACCCGGTCTGTATCATTGCTACTATCATCTTTCAACTTTTCTCTAGGAACATATCAAAAACATATAGGAGCTATATCGCGAGCTATTGATCTACAAGACAGATTGCAAACACTATCAGGACTAAGTTCATGATAAATTAAAGTTCAATTAATCAAATTACTTAAGAACTCCCTCTTAGATAGACATCCCTCAAGTCATCTAAATGATCACGTGATCCAAATCAACTAAACCATGTCCGATCATCACGTGAGATGGAGTTATTTTCAATGGTGAACATCTCTATGTTGATCATATCTACCATATGATTCACGCTCGACCTTTCGGTCTCCAGTGTTCTGAGGCCATGTCTGTACATGCTAGGCTCGTCCAGTTTAACCCGAGTATTCCGCATGTGCAAAACTGTCTTGCACCCGTTGTATGTGAATGTAGAGCTTATCACACCCGATCATCACGTGGTGTCTCGGCACGACGAACTGTCGCAATGGTGCATACTCAGGGAGAACACTTATACCTTGAAATTTTAGTAAGGGATCATCTTATAAATCTACCGCCGTACTAAGCAAAATAAGATGCATAAAATATAAACATCACATGCAATCAAAATATGTGACATGATATGGCCATCATCATCTTGTGCCTTTGATCTCCATCTCCAAAGCACCATCATGATCTCCATCGTCACCGGCCTGACACCTTGATCTTCATTGTAGCATCGTGGCCGTCTTGCCAACTATTGCTTCTACAACTATCGCTAATGCATAGTGATAAAGTAAAGCAATTACATGGCGTTTGCATTTCATATAATAAAGCGACAACCATAAGGCTCTTGCCAGTTGCGGATAACTTCTACAAAACATGATCATATCATACAACAACTTATATCACATCATGTCTTGACCATATCACATCACAACATGCCCCGCAAAAACAAGTTAGACATCCTCTACTTTGTTGTTGCAAGTTTTACGTGGCTGCTACGGGCTTCTAGTAAGAACCGTTCTTAGCTACACATCAAAACCACAACGGTGTTTCGTCAAGTTTGTTGTTTTAACCTTCAACAAGGACCGACCGCAGTCAAATTGGATTCAACTAAAGTTGGAGAAACAGACACCCGCCAGCCACCTTTATGCAAAACTAGTTGCATGTCTGTTGGTGGAACCTGTCTCATGAACGTGGTCATGTAAGGTTGGTCCGGGCCGCTTCATCCAACAATACCGCCGAATCAAAATAAGATATTGGTGGTAAGCAGTATGACTATCACCACCCACAACTCTTTGTGTTCTACTCGTGCATATCATCTACGCATAGACCTAGCTCGGATGCCACTATTGGGCAACGTAGCATGCAATTTCAAAAAAAAATCCTACGCTCACGTAAGATCTATCTAGGAGATGCATAGCAACGAGAGGGGGAGAGTGTGTCCATGTACCCTCGTAGACCGAAAGTGGAAGCGTTTGACAACACGGTTGATGTAGTCGAGTTTCTTCTTGTTACGACCGATCAAGCACCGAACGTACGGCACCTCCGAGTTCTGCACATGTTCAGCTCGATGACGTCCCTCGAACTCTTGATCCAGCAAAGTGTCGAGGGAGAGTTTCATTAGCATGATGGCATGGTGACAGTGATGGTGAAGTGATCCACGCAGAGCTTCGCCTAAGCACTATGAAGATATGACCGGAGGCGTAAACTGTGGAGGGGATGCCGCACACGGCTAACAACTGTTGGTGTGTGTTCTAGCGCCCCCCCCCCCACACACACACACACACACGGCTGCCAAGGGGGCGCCCCAAGTAGGAGGAATCCTACTTGGTGTCCTCCCAATTCGGCCTCCCCCTTTCCTATTCCTATTCAGAGTAGGAAGGGAAGAGGGGGAAGGGGGAATCCTATTCCCTTTTTCCTTTCCTTTTTTTTTGAGTAACTTTTCCTTTCCTTCTTCCCTTTTCCTTCTTCAATTTGTCCAGCCCATATGGGGGGGGGCGCACCAGCCCCTTTGTGGCTGTTTTTTTTTGAGGAATCCTTTGTGGCTGGTGTGTTTCCTCTCTTGGCCCATAAGGCCCATATCTTTTGTCGGGGGTGTCCGGAACCCCTTTCGGTGACCCAATAAGTACCCGGTGCATCCCGAAACACTTCCGGTGTCCGAATACCATCGTCCTTTATATCAATCTTTACCTCTCGACCATTTCAAGACTCCTCGTCATATCCATGATTTCATCCGGGACTCTGAACAACATTTGGTCACCAAATCACATAACTCATATAATACAAAATCGTCATCGAACGTTAAGCGTGCGGACCCTACGGGTTCGAGAACTATGTAGACATGACCGAGACACCTCTCCGGTAAATAACCATAGCGTAACCTAGATGCTCATATTGGTTCCTACATATTCTACAAAGATCTTTATCGGTCGAACCGTTATGACAACACACGTTATTCCCTTTGTCATCGGATGTTACTTGCCCGAGATTCAATCGTCGGTATCTTCATACCTAGTTCAATCTCGTTAACAACAAGTCTCTTTAATTGTTTCGTAATATATCATCTTGCAACTAACTCATTAGTCACTTTGCTTGCAAGGCTTCTTATGATGTGTATAACCGAGAGGGCCCAGAGATACCTCTCCGATACTTGGAGTGACGAATCCTAGTCTCGATCTATGCCAACCCAACAAACACCTTCGGAGATACCTTTAGTGCATATTCATAATCACCCAGTTATGTTGTGACGTTTTATAGCACACAAGGTATTCCTCTGGTATCCGGGAGTTGCATAATCTCATAGTCGAAGGAATACGTATTTGACATGAAGAAAGCAATAGCAATAAAACTGAACGATCAATATGCTAAGCTAACGGATGGGTCATGTCCATCACATCATTCTCCTAATGATGTGATCCAGTTCATCAAATGACAACACATGTCTATGGTTAGGAAACTTAACCATCTTTGATTAACGAGCTAGTTTAGTAGAGGCTTATTAGGGACATGGTGTTTTGTCGATGTATCCACACATGTATCAAGTTTCCGGTTAATACAATTCTAGCATGAATAATAAACATTTATCATGATATAAGGAAATATAAAATAACAACTTTATTATTGCCTCTAGGGCATATTTCCTTCATCCTGGTTGATGGGCCACCCCCGGTGTATTGTACCGCCAGTAGTTCTTGAGCATGTCTGGAGTTTGGAGTCTTGCGTCTTCTGGAACGAAACCTAGGTGGGCTCCTTCTGTATCACTGATAGGTGCAGTCCGGCCTCTAGGGCCAACTTTCAGAAATCTTTGGGCTTGCCAGGTATGCGGCCTCTAAGATTGCATCCTCCAAGGTTCAACGGCCTCACGTCTCTGGAACACACAAATTCAGGGCTTTTCAACCTTCGTGTGTGCGGCCTACAACTTCGTGGCTCCACGGCTTCATGACTTGCATCTTCGCGGCTTTGCCCCTTGGGTAATCCGACTCCCATGGTGCTCGTCATACCCGAACTAGGCACTCTAGCTGGTTGGCCCAACCATGAAGGCTCTCAGGCTATTCGGGCCAGCCCATACTAACTATAGTATGGGAAAAGCCCGTAGACGACCCCTAGACCTTGCCAGGTTGCGACAAGTTTTTGCTTTGTGCCTCGCTCTAGGTGTTGGTCTGCTATAGGCCCAGCCCCCGAGAAATAAATCGTCGCTTGACATTTCGAACGCATATTTATAAATTATAGAGGGCAATTTCACCAAGTCATAAAACCACTCATTTAAATGAGTTGATTCTTTTTTTGCTTTGCATTCCAAAGGATCACAATAACCTAATGGAATCTTATGACCCAAGTTTGAATTTTCCAAATCCAATTTATTTCAATTTAAATTCCAACCTCCTTTGAACCTAAAATTCAAAATCAAATGAATCTTTATGCAAATTGATTCATATGATGACCACAACCTATTTGAACTATTTTGGAACCAAAACTAACCTGTCAAGTTTGACTTAATTTAAATTTGAATTGAAACCTTGTTTGAATCACAACTTTCAAACCCATTTGAATCTTAAGTTGAATCTTTTTGTACATTGATTCAAATGTTGATCTCTACCCTTTAAAACTATTTGTATTTTTAAGGTAATTCAGATTCGATTTTTTATGAGGAATTCAAATTTGAATATGAACCTCCTTTTATCCTAACTTGTAAACCACACATCCAAATGCAATGGTTCTTTTTGCATATTCAGTCATAAAGTGAACCTCTTCCCATTGACTCTTTCGAGTTAAAGCCTTCACCAATAATCTCAAAACCCCTACATGAACCTAAACCATACACCCAACCTAGTACTGTTGTTTGTTATTGTTTTTCCTGTGTGGAATATTTGTTTATGGGAACTCTTCTGATGCATTAGATTGATCGGAGAATGAACAATAACATTACCAAGATTGTGAGAGTGAAGAGCTTGATCGATACCAGGCATGTAGATACACGTGTGTAGGAATACTATGCTATGTTGTGAACCCAACATAGGATAGCCACATGCTCAGCTTGATCCTGAAAATTCCTTACCACCATATTAGGTATCTTTTGCATGTTGCTTGCTTGGCATTACTATGGTAGAGGTGGATTGGATGGGAGTGACTCGTGTGAGTTGTGAGAGAGTTAAGCAATGACTAAAGTAACAACTTTCTTGTATTGTGTCATAGAGCGCTATACAGTACTAATGCTTAACTAATGAATCATCTAGGCGGATTGGTTATGAGACCAATCGGCAAGTGATGGAACCCTAGGGATACTCTGGGTGTGTGGGGGAATGCCGCCGAGGCTCAAAAGGGTTGTCAAAGTTCCATATATAGTGCTTTCATGTGTAACCACATGACATTATGGGTTTTTTCTTGACAAGTTGTGGAAAACCTAGCCCGGTAGATAGCAAATGTAGATGAAAGTAGTTTGGAATGGGTCCATCAAGGTGGCACAAGCTACTGCCTCTGAAAGGTCTTGTCTCGGTCTTTCATGGCTACTCTACACTAGAGTTTATTTGCAAGACGTTTGAGTAGGTTATGAAGGCAAACTACACAAATCTCTGATTAGTGTTAAAGTAGTCGATTAGTCATGTTCTAGGTTATGGAAAACTTTGAGCAACTGAACTTGGAACCTCTAGAAGATTGTATCACCTCAACATGACTAATAATGAAATGGGCTTAAGTAAAATCACGATGTCCCTGGGGCTCTCATGGCAACAACCATAAAATCTATGATCCTTGGAGGATCTCATGGGTGGGTTAAGTTGGAGGCGGTCCAATTTGACAGTAGATCAACTAAAGATGAACGAGACTTGACTAGTAAGTAGGAGTAAAATGCTTTATGCAAAATGAAAATTAGAGCTTTCCACAATGCCACCACCCTACATGTAGATGTTAGGCCTGTTATAATACCTTGGGTGTGACTTGCCAATACATTCAATGTATTGACCCTTATCATTAGAATGTATCATTTTGCAGGATTTATATAGGATGAGTAAGGATTACGAATTAGGGTTATGATGTCCGCGCTCAACTTCTGCCTATGAGTGGATGGACGCCCAAAGATAATATTGTATTCCTTTGTATTTCATCATGTATTGTCGAAAGTCCTATTCTGATCTCGAGCTCAAATGCACCGTTCTGAACAGTAAAATCGTAAAAAAATAGTAAACAAATTAAAGAAAATCTAAATTTTTTGGGTAAATTTTGACAAGTGCTTTGTCTGGCTGCAAAATTTGAGCACGAAATGACATTCGTGGAAATTCTGGCAAAAAAACAATACTCCAAAATGTTCTAAAAAATTGCATTTTTGGAGCATCGATTTTTTCACGCTTCCACGAATGTCATTCGTCCTCAAATTTGGCAAGCATAGAGAACATTTGTCAAAGTTTACCACAAAAAATTCAGAAGTTTTTAATTCATTTTACTATTTTTTTTATTTTACTATTTGCAAGGGTGCATTTGAGCTCAGTGTCTGATACTCCATGTCTGTGTATTGCATTTTAGCTGTTGATCCAGGGACTGATAACAGAGAGTTGGATAACTTATTAGGACTGAGTTGTTACAGCTAAATAATAAAATATGATCATATATCACCTCAATAAGATTTTCCCTTCAAGGCCGCGGTCCAACAATGATGCCATTTTGCCACCGAATAAGCTACCCTAATTTCCACAAAAAATGTTCCATATTGGAAAGAAACATACTACTTTGTGCAGCGGTATTGGGTAGTGGATAAATATTACTATATCTATATTTATATCTAATAATAAAGGGGTTATTGCTTCTGGTGGTACATCACGGAAATTGTCCCCGAAATTGTAAAATATCACCCACCAATACCACGTATAAGTGATAAAAACGTTTACACAGGGAAAATTCCCACCTGGGCCGGCACCTGAGTGGAGAAGATGAAGTACGCCTGTTTGGGATGGCCTATGTCACGGTGGCTTGTTTTTCTATTTTCATTTTTCCTTTTTTTTTCTTTTTCTTTTTCTTTTCCTTTTTTTCTACTTTAAGTTATTTTGGACTTCAAAAAAGTTCCGATAATTTTAAAAATGGGAATCTTGAAATAAAATGCTTAATAAATCATAAAATGTTTATGGATTCAAAAATGATCGTAATTTTGTAAAAAAGGTTGCATATTCAAAAAATGTTTGAAATTTTAAAAACAAATGTTAGGGAAATCAAAAAATATTCATGGTTTCTAAAAAAGAACGTGTATTAAAAATGCTAATGTAATTCAACAAAATTTCACCAATTCTAAAAATATTCATTAATGGAAAAATATCCAAAAATTCAAAAATTGTTCATGACTTACAAAATAGTTTTCTCATTCATAAAACGTCCGCTGATTCAGAAAATGATCATGCATTTCACAAAATGTTTGTTAAATAAAAAGAATATTCATTAAATCAAAGAAATGTTCATGAATTTCAAAAGTTGTTTCACAAATTTCCAAAAAATGTTCGTTAATTCTAGAAATGATCACCGATTAAAAAAATGTTCACAGTTTTTTAAAATGTTTACAGATAGTATAAAAGGTTCATGAATTCAAAAATTGTTCTTGATTTTAGTTTTTTTTTTTGAAAAATTGTAAAAGTGTTCACGAATTTGAAAAATGTTCATGATTTCAAATATGTTCACAAGTTTAAAATAATGTTCATGATGTCACAAATTGCTTATGATTTCATGAATTGGGAGTGATAGTGTATCTCGGTGATGCAGCAAAATAACTGCGATATTTGGCATACGTGTGCCACATAGCTAAAACGACCACACACACCTCATTCCTTCCCTCTAAGTACAGAACGACCCCCCTCTCTTCGATCCCTCCTCCCGAACGACCCTGTAGGCTCGCCCGAGATACCCGCTTTTCCCGCACATCTCGCGCACCCACCCCCTGAGAAAACTGCCACTTCTTCACGTCTCCCACGTGATAAAAAAATTGCGCATGTGGGATTCGAACCCACAAATCCACGGCACTAAAGCGCACCACCACAACCAACTCACCCTTAGGGATTTGTTGCTCAACTAAAGAAAACTGCTCCTTTTGACCATTTTTCTTTACAATCATGTTATTACAGAAAATTACCATGATTTCTCCTCGGGTCAAAGTTACCATGGTATTCGTATGCAAGTTATTAGGCCTATGTTGTGTAAGTTACCGTGTTATTTACATGGAACTTACCAAGTATCGTGTTTAAACAACTACACCCCCTTTCAAAGTTACCACTGTGTTCTATACACGAGTTATCATGTCCTCGATGCGTAAAATACCGTGGTACTAACACGTAAGTTATAAACGTATGTTTACATCAACCCCCCCATCAAAGTTATCATGGGGGATTGTACATGAGTTATCGGTTCTACGGTTCGTATATTATCATGGTACCACACCTAAAAACCTGGGTGCGTTTCAGTAGCTTTTTCCATAGGTAACGATGTTTTTGCGTAACTTATCACACCTATAGCGGGTCAAAGCGGACCGTTTTTTGGGGCCAACTCACGAGCACGTGTGCCCCTCATGATACTAAACATCATGTGACTTTCCCGTGGCACGCCATGTGTT
The DNA here is from genome assembly GCF_018294505.1 of Triticum aestivum. NCBI lineage: Eukaryota > Viridiplantae > Streptophyta > Magnoliopsida > Poales > Poaceae > Triticum > Triticum aestivum. The sequence continues at coordinate 398,621,610 of NC_057807.1, forward strand.
GTGTTCATCCAAGAGGCCCCGCGAGGCGAGTGTATGTTTTTAACAACTTTTTTCCTTTGGTAAAAAGTTGCCATGATGTTTATATGTAAGTTATCGGTTGTGGGTGATTGTATTATCATGTTATTTACACAAAAAATTATCAAGGATGTTTTGAACAACTATTTTCCGGGTCAAAAAGTTATCATGGTGATTCTAGGTAACCTATCAAGCCTGTCGTGCTTAAAATACCTTGCTATTTACACAAAATTTATCAGGGGTATATTTCAGCAAAAAAAACCGTGGGTCAAAAACTTATCATGGTGTTTAGTTATCGCAGTGCACATGTTTTCATGCTATTATACAGAAAAATACCACGGGAGGGAGGTATACTACCGTGCTATTTACACATAAGTTACTGGAGTATCTTTTCAATAATTTTCTTCCCTATGGTCCAAGTTACCATGGTGTTTCTACCTCAGTTATCAGATGTGCGCTACGCATATTACCATTTATTTACACAGAAATTATCGGGTATATATTCACATTTTTCTGCCCCAATGGTTAAAATACCATGATGTTTGTATCTAAATTATGGGGGGGGGGGGGGGGGTTCAACAAATTTCTTCCCCAATGATCAAAGTTACCATGATGCTTTCATCAAAATTATCACGCCTCCGGTACTTATATGACCATGCTACTTACACATAATGTAACATGTGGTATATAAAAGTTATCATGTTGGTGGTGCGTTAGTTATCGTGATGGTGATGGAGAATTTACCACGGGAAAAGTTTATGTGCCGGGTTTGATAGGTGAAATAAAAAAAAATCTGTGCTAACATATTAAAGGCAAAACATGTCAAAAACCGTACTTTCCTTAGCTTGTTCAACAATGAGTCGTAGGTGAGGTGGTGATGCGTGGGGTAGTTTTTGCAATCTGCCACACAGTTACCGCATACATATTTCGTCTCTTTTTTCCATTGCAACCGACGGAACCTTTTGCTATCCCTAAACATATCTCGTTTCTTTTTTCCCTTCCCTTTCTTCCTTTCTTTCTTTCTTTCTTTTTTTCTTTGTGCTTGTGTGCACGCAACATAGTATACCTGTGTGGCTGTGTGGATCATACATCGTCGTCAGTGCGAGAAGTGAGCTTCCCGAGCTGCAACAACCTCTCCTCCTCGTCGCCGGCAGCAGCCACCGGGGAGCCCGAGCTCAGGAGGTCCTGCGGGAGCAGCACGTCGGTCTGGTCCGCGGTGGGCACCAGGAAGATGGCGCCCAGCGCGGACAGCCTCAGCAGGTTCCTGAGCAGGACGGCGAGCCAGAGGTTGCTGAAATCGGTCCTCGTCACGTGCAGGGCCCGGAGCACGAAGGCGCCGCCGGTCTTGGCGACCAGCATGCCGAGGCTGTCGATGCACATGAGCAGCGCGAAGAAGGTGCCCTCGGCGCCCGGCGGGCAGAGCTTGGTGCTCAGGACCATCATCGGCATCAGCCGGACGCGGCCGACGACCCGGGAGACGCACTCCTCCAGGGTGACGAAGACCGCGTCCGGGACGCCGAGCGCGAGGTTCCACCGGAGCACGAAGGTGAGGTCGAGGAGGCCGGAGGCGCCGTGCAGGAGCTGGGCGAAGAAGAGGATGCTCCGGAACGGGTAGTCCTTGAGGTTCTTGTGGTAGATCAGGACGCCCACCATGGACGCGACCGCGCCGACGGCGTGCACCATCCCCACAAATTCCTGCATGCATGGAGATGAACACCAGCTGATCAATACTCTCGGCCAACCATATATAACTCAATGTGCTGCCTTGTTTTCAATTGTGTAAAGACATAAACCTTTAGCCCAGTTTGGAACGACTGGTTTCCTGTAATTCAACTGCTCACTCTGAAGCTCCAGCATTCCAATCCAAACATGCCCCATAAAGTTTACTGCTCCCTCGGTTCACAATTCACAAATATAAGATGTTTGAACTTTTTTCTGAATCGGATGTACTCAGTATATAGACACGTTTTAGTGTGATTGTTCACTCGTTTCAGCCCATATGTAGCCCATATTGAAATATCCAAAACATCTTATATTTGTGAACGGAGGGAGTACATCATTAGAGCCTTAGAGGCAATGCTTGAAGACTATGCGCTACCGTTTAAGAGCTGAAGATATTTTGTGTTGTTGGAATGATGCACTTTATCTTAGTAAGGAATCTTTTGGGGACAATGGGGACATCATTGTGGAACAAGCAAGATTGAGGGATCAGGAAATGCATGGCTGCATCCTAGATTCCAAGATTTGAAGGTAGGCGCCTTTTATCTAGGTCACCTTTCTGATAGATTTTGATTGTGTTATATTCAGTTGTCTGAGAGTGATCGATGCGTAAGACCTCAGTCTTCTGTATTTTCTTTCCATCATTTCGTAATTTTGCCGCTCAGGCACTTCTAGTATTTTATTGATGAATATACCATATCCTTTGGATAGAAAATAGTGGCGATAAAATATAAGAAGTGAATTTTCTTATCCACGGCCCCACCCTGATTCCAATTCATTCATTGGAACAAAAGAGAAAAGACTAATGAGATGGAAGATGTCATGAGGTGGAAGATGCCAAGCAAGGAATTTATTATTGCATGCTATATTTTTTGTAACAATATTCTTGGAGCAGAAATATTTTAAATTCCAGGGCCACTGTGTTGTGATCCAGTCAACGTCACTGTGACAAAAGACAAATCAAATTCCATTGGTATTGCTTTAATTTTCCAAAATTTAATGCGCACCTGCTTTACCTAGATGAGTAAGATAACTTTTTAGATAATCGATGACTAAGCTACTTCCTTCATCAACCTAAAATTTGGAAAATATTGACAAACTGACTTTTAGTTAATCCATATTCTGAAGAAAGGTAAGAGGAAATTTTAGACTGCAGTAGCTACAAACATGCATGCACTGAAGAAACATTCTATCTAATATCAATTGCAAAGTTAATTGTCCGAAACATCTATACAGTACGTATATCTTTGTGCGGGGCATTGCTAATCTTCCCTGTATTGTTCCAATTTTATTGGATGCCCCAAAGGGACCTGCAGCATGTATATCTGGCTCATGCAGAGTGGCGATCCGGTGGGCTGAGCCACTAAGACGCAGATCATTTTATCAAGACTTCCTTTGTTTCGTTTAACAAGCCTAGTAGTAAGCAATATCATTAAGCAGATCATAAGCAAAAGTTCTACCTGTGAAAATCCAGGATTAGGCGGTTCCCTGTTAGTGTACCAGTAGAACTGCCCCTCGTGAGTGCTGATACTGAGGGCCAGTGAAAGGAACATGTAAAGAGATGGTTTCCACACTACTGGATACTTTATTGTCTGAACCATCCCTTTAACTGCCACAGTAACCTTGTTCAAAACCTGCATTTGATTAGCATTTCAGTAAGAAGCAAAAATATTGGAAGTTGCGCAGTTCCTTTCATCATTAGATTCTTATTTTCTACTACATGTGCAACAGTGCAAGTACACTTTCCTCAGCTTGCTGTCTAGGTTCAGTTATAATTCATTTGAGAAAGGTATAATTTTCTTCAACCAAGATATCTGAAGATTTCCAGTCACTTAAACATCAGGTTCATATTAACTTAAATTTGCTAATATGGTACAATTCCAGGAGAATAATGTATAAAACTATAAATGCACCCAGCTTGGCCAAGCCAGTTAACATGAGATGGTGTTAGATATAGAATGATAGACTATCCTGTTCACTCACATACAGACATCAAGAAAAAAAATAATGAGTTTGGAGCAAAAGAAGCAGAGGTGGAATAAGATTGCTGATCAACGTACCTTCTCTTTCATGTAATGCTGATACATTTTCAGCTCATATATGTAAAATCCTAGGAAAACCAACATAGTAGGAGGTAAAGCCATCACACCTAATGCACCCTACATTCAATCAGAATGCATGCAAAATTTAGTTTCTCAGTCAAGCAGCATAAAAAATGAGACCCTCTTACCTGGCGAACGTTCGCTGGGAGGGGGTGGCATTTGTGTAGATGGCAGTTTTAGTTGTGTGGGGGTTGGCAGTTTCATCAGAACAGCATGGCAGTTTCTGGGAAGAAGGAAATTTTGAGCAAAAACTCTCATCGTTTGATCTCGCGTCACAACTAAAACTGCCAGCAAAGAGCGTTCCTTTGCCATCCCCTTCCCAGGGAACGTCAGCCAGATAGCATTACCGTAGAAAATGAAACTAACAATTAAATAAGCTTCAAGAATTTGGACCGTAGTTTACCTGTGCTCCTAGATGGTGGACAAACATGCCACTTGAAGCATACCCAATAAGTGCACCTAGCGACGACGAGAATGCACAAAGGCTCTGCATGTCTGGGGCCAATGCTGGCTTGTCAATACTGTTCTTTGCAATGCATGCATCTATTGTAACATCAGCAATGGCAACTGCTGTGGAGATTCCCACGAAGCAAACTACTGCAGAAGTCAATGATAGTCCGACACTGGCAAGAATAGCAGTTGAAAACATTCCAAGCATTCCTACAACCACAAAAAAGGGCGCATTTTTCAATCACGTCTATAATTGTGGGCTTGTGGCAAATATCAATGATGAACGCTCATAAGCACTTGTAAGTAAAGGACACAACAGAGGTTACTGGACAGCAACCCCTTGTAAGAGCATTGAAATGTTAGGACTTACGATACTTCTATGCAATTTGGAACAATAACAGATGCGGAACTTCTAATAATGCATGTAGATTGTTTGGTGGAAAAGTCAGAATTACCAGTTCTGCCAGTTTATTATCATAACAGCTATGCAACTTCGGGTTATTTGACTTGTGTCAGGCTAACAGTGTCATAGAACACCCCGAATATCTCTGGCGTGGAAGTGCCTTACATGAGCTCCTCGTATCTCACAGCATATGGTTTAGGACACTTTCTTATCTACTAGTATTAAAAAACAAATGTGATGCATATTTCCAATGGTTCTTGCTGATACTTAATAATGGACCACTAAATTTAGTGCTATTTTTTGTATTTTCTGTAACAATTCTTAGCATGTGTTGTTTTGTCCTCAGACATTTTAACCCGCATCATCGGCTTTTGTAATATAATCGGTCCTTATTAGTGGATAATAAATAAAATCAAATGTGATACCATTGCACAGACGAATAGTTGCAAGGTGTCCCAAGTTGTAGACAGTGGCGTAGCTACGGGGTGGACAGGGTGGTCCATGGACCTGAAATTTCTCCATAGCATGTATACAGTGTAGTAAAAAAATATATCTTTAAAAATAAATAAATTTATGTAAATGTTTCTACTATTGGACCATCCTGGCACAAGTGCCTAGAAACAATGCAAATCATGTACCGACATGCCGCCACCATGAATTAACTAAAGAGGCTGACAGCGATATATACCAAACAGTCTAGTCTATGCCCCCACAGTGAGGGCAAATCAACAGCTTGTTCCAAAACATGCACCTGCTGACTCAGATCAAGCCAGCAATAGTAAGAAAAATGCAGGCATACTCAACTATCTGAACCTACTCCACGTCGCAGCTGAGCTAACACAGTTTCATTCACAATTCCGTCATATACTATAAGCTGCCCAACCGCTCTCGACCTCAAACGGGGTCGGCGTGCACTTGTTTTCAGTTAAGACGACAGCAGTGTTCAAAAGACCCTCCACCAAGAACACAATTAGCATGCCATTACCCACTACAACAAATTCTGTACCTCCGGGCTCCGGCAAGTAACAACATGTATCTATACAGGCTAAAGCAAATGTGGAGTCTCATCCATGAGTCGGGAGAGGTGGATGGATTCATCATTCATGGATGACTGACCTGAGAAGACGAAGTAGGGCCGGCGGCGGTAGCCGCGGACGGGGAGGACGTCGGTCATGACCCCCCAGAGGGGCTTGAGGACCCAGGGGACGTGGAAGAAGATGGAGAGGAACTGCACGGTGGCCGGCTGCACCCGCTGCACGTCCTTCCAGTAGTAGTCGGACGCCACCCGGAAGAAGGAGCCGGCGAAGCCCTGGTTGAGGCCGTACACCAGCACCACCCCGGCCACGAACGTCGCGCCCAGCTCCCGGCACAGCATCCGCACCCACCGCACCGGCTCCAGCGCCGCCTCCGCCCACCCGCCGCCGTCCGCTTCCATGGCCCCGTGCTCCTCCTCCAGCATCGGTCCTCGCCGGATCCCTTGACGGAGGAGCGCGATGGGGGATCGCGGCGCGGGCTAGGGGGCGGGCATGGGGCCGCGCGCTCGCGTCACGTGCGAGCGACTCCGGAGATGGAGTTGAGTAGTGGAAAGGAGCTCGGCATTCGGGTTTCTTTATGGCGAGGGAGTGGTGAAGACGTGCTCTTGGAGGCTCAGACCGAGGGAGTGGTGGCGTTGGGGAGCTGAAGGTGAAGCTCAGCTCAGCTGAGCAGTGAGCACTTGAGCAGGGGTAGGTGTTGACTGGTAACGAGTATGGCTGACCTGTGGTGTACAATTTTCATCACGAATTGACCAAATCCATTGTGGATCTTCAATTTCTTCAAAGGTTGAGACTTGAGAGCAGGGACTGCGTTTTACCAGTGCCGACATGTGGCGCCTTCTTTTGGCCACAAATTGATCACATCCAGTAATTTACTGCGACTTCTTTAACCGGTAATTATCCAAACTGGGAAATTAAACTCAAGGTGAAAGATTGGATGATTAACTACTTCTACAAAAGTAGTGGCCAAAACTGCTGCCAGCCGGTAGATATAACACAGTCTACAATATTCATGTGTTCCGAATGCTTGGTTCATGAATTTCGCCAAAAAAAGAAATGCTTGGTTCATGAACCACTTGATGGTTCATGGGCTGTTTGGGCAAAGGAGATCCCCTATCTTAAAACTCCAAAAATTTCTCCCTATCCTGTTTCCAAAAGAAAACAAATTCTCCCTATCCCATTTCCTTTAAAAATTTTAGGGAAATGATGTTTGCTCATCTAGCAGATCCCCTATTTTTTAAAAAAACTTATGCAAAGTGTTGAATATATGGTTTGTGCATGTATATTGTATAGCCTGGCCCACCTCCTAGTCTTTGTATAGTTGAGGTTGTGCCCACTTTGTACTCCATATATACGTGCACTTTGCACCGATCAATACATCGTGAAGCATTGCCAAAACAATCGTTTCCAACATGCTATCATACCTGCGATCCTAACCCTAACCCGTGCCACTGCCGCCGCCGCGATCCCATCGCCGCCGCCGCCACCTCGTGCCGCCGCCGCCCGCGCTTCCGCCCGCCCCCGCTGCGCCGCCCCCAAGCCGCGCCGCTTTCTTCCCTGCCGCGCCGCCGCCCACGCGCCGCCGCACCACCCCTCTAGGCCATGGCCTCCCCCGGTTCCACCGGTACCACCCGCAGCCGCCGCACCAACCCGTTCGAAGGTCCCGATCCCGTCGTCATCCGCGACCTCAACATCCTCGCCCGGGTTCCCGTTGTCCTCGACCACCTCACCTCCACGTACTATGCCTGGAAGATGTACTTCTCCCTCGTGTTCCGTGAGTACAATCTCCGGGATCACATCGATGGCTCCGTGGACTCCCGCTTCATGGAGGACGACGAGGAGTGGACGGCCATCGACGCCACTCTCATCCGTTAGTTCTACACCACCATCTCGAAGGACCTCTTCCACACGGTGGTCTCCGCCGACGATGACGCTCACGCCGTTTGGAACAAGCTCAACGGCCTCTTCACCGACAACGCGCTCCAACGCAAGGTCTTCTTGCACGACGAGTTTTTTGGGTGCCAGCAGCTTGAGTCGTCTGTTGGCGATTATTGCATGTGCCTCAAGAAGCTTGTTGACGAGCTCCGTGACCTCGGCGAGAAGGTCTCTGATGAGCTTCTCCTCAGCACCCTCATCGCCGGCCTGAACGATGACTTCGGGAACGCCGCCTCCAACATCCCCCTCATCACCAACCCGACCTTTCCCAAGATCGTCGCGTACCTGAAGCTGGAGGAGCGGCGGATGCGGATGTCGCGCACCCGGGCCACCCACACGGCCCTCACCGCCGGTACCCGTGGCGGTGCGCCGCCTACCTCCCCGGCCCACCGCCGCGACCCACCCCGGGCCCCTTCCAGGCGCCACCGCCGCCCAAGTATCCCTAACCGGCGCCGCCGCAGGCCCCTCCGCCCCCCGCCAAGCAGCAGTAGCGCCGGGGCGGGCGTCGCGGCCGAGGTGGCCGCAAGCAGCAGCAGCCGGCTGCCCACGGCGGGGCGCCCCGCCAGCCGCAGCACCAGCTACCGTCGGCGCCCTGGTAGGCTGGCCAGAACCCTTGGACGGGGGTTGTGCACGCGTATTCCATGCCTATACCGCGTGCCCCCGTCCCCGGCTCCTTTGGCGCCCGCCCGACCCCTCATCAGGCCCTGTACGCGGCCCCTCAGGTGTACTAGCCCGCGCCGCTCTACGGCCCCTCGGGCTATGGGTATGTGGCGCCACCGCCTCAGCCGACGCCGTCCGCCCCGGCCCTCCCGCCGGCACCTTGGGATCCCGCGCTCCTAGCGGCTCTCCACACCGCCCCCACGCCGTAGCAGTACACTGGCGGTGGCGACTGGTATATGGACACCGGAGCCACGGCTCACATGGCCACCAACCCTGGTAACCTTCTTGCCGCTCACCCCGTTCACACTGCTACTCACATTACCGTGGGTGACGGTTTTTCCATGCCCATTACTCATGTCGGCCATGCTGCTTTTCCTTCTAACTCCATGCCATTATATCTTTCTAATGTGCTTGTTTCTCCTGACATCATTAAAGATCTTGTTTCTGTTCGTTCTCTTACACGTGAAAATCCTGTTACCGTTAAATTTGACATGTTTGGCTTTTCTGTCAAGGATGCCCGTACCCGGATGGTGCTCCACCGATGTGACAGCCCCGACGAGCTCTACCCGGTCCACTCACCTACCTCATCCGTTGCTGCACCCATGGCGCTTTCCGCCGGAGTGGACCTTTGGCACGCTCGTCTCGGTCATCCCAACACCGCCACTCTTCTTCATATTCTTTGGAGTTTTTCATTCATGTGTAATAAGATCGACGATCACACTTGTCATGCTTGTCGCCTCGGCAAACATGTTCGTCTTCCTTTTAGCAACTCCTCGCATGTCGCATCATACCCGTTTGAGTTAATTCATAGTTATGTCTGGACCTCTCCTGTTGCAAGTAACACGGGCTATCTTTATTACCTTGTTATACTTGATGATTTTTCGCACTATGTGTGGACCTTCCCGTTGTGGCAAAAGTCGGACTCTGTTGCCACTCTCAGCACCTTCTACTCCTATGTCTCCACGCAGTTTGGACGTCCCATTCATGCGTTGCAAACAGACAACGGGAAGGAGTTCGATAACCTTGCGATCCACAACCTTCTCGCCACACACGGCATGATCTTTCGTCTCACTTGCCCGTACACTTCGCAACAAAATGGCCACGTTGAGCGCATGCTTCGCACTCTCAACGACTGCGTTCGCACCCTACTCTTTCACGCCAACGTGCCCCCACGTTTTTGGCCCGACGCGCTTGCCACCGCATCACTACTCATTAACATTCGTCCTTGTCGCACTCGCTGAAATTTTGCACCTCATCACCTCTTGTTTGGCACGCCACCCTCCTATGCTGAGCTCCGCATCTTCGGTTGCCTGTGCTACCCCAGCATCGCTTCCACTGCTCCTCATAATCTCGCACCTCGGTGTGTGGCCTGCATCTTTCTCGGCTATCCTCCTAACACCAAAGGCTACCGCTGCTATGAACCTATCTCTCATCGGGTGATCACTTCACGACACGTTTACTTTGATGAGATGGCTTTTCCGTTCCAGCAGGTACCTTCGGATGTTGCGGCTGGTGATGGCCGCCCACGTTCCTCTCTTGGGACGCCTCCCGGCTTTGAGGGTGCCCCCCGCGCCACGGGTGGAGTCTCTCCCCGATTGGCTGCCCTAGGGGGCGCACCTCCCTCGACGCCCGCGATGCCCCCGGCGTCCCCAGCCTCGACCCTGCCGGCGGCCTCATCTGTCGCCACGCCGCCGGCCTCGCCCGCCGCCCTAGAGGCAATAATAAAAGGATTATTATTATATTTCTTTGTTCATGATAGTTGTCTTTTATTCATGCTATAATTGTATTATCCGGAAATCGTAATACACGTGTGAATACTTAGACCACGACATGTCCCTAGTGAGCCTCTAGTTGACTAGCTCGTTGATCAACAGATAGTCATGGTTTCCTGACTATGGACAATGGATGTCGTTGATAACGGGATCACATCATTAGGAGAATGATGTGATGGACAAGACCCAATCCTATGCATAGCACAAGATCGTGTAGTTCGTTTTGCTAGAGCTTTTCCTATGTCAAGTATCTCTTCCTTAGACCATGAGATCGTGTAACTCCCGGATACCGTAGGAGTGCTTTGGGTGTACCAAACGTCACAACGTAACTGGGTGGCTATAAAGGTGCACTACAGGTATCTCCGAAAGTGTCTGTTGGGTTAACACGGATCGAGACTGGGATTTGTCACTCCGTATAACGGAGAGGTATCACTGGGCCCACTCGGTAGTGCATCATCGTAATGAGCTCAAGGTGATCAAGTGTTTGGTCACGGGATCATGCATTACGGTACGAGTAAAGTGACTTGCTGGCAACGAGAGTGAACGAGGTATTGGGATACGGACGATCGAATCTCGGGCAAGTAACATACCGTCTGACAAAGGGAATAGTATACGGGGTTGCTTGAATCCTCGACATCGTGGTTCATCCGATGAGATCATCGAGGAGTATGTGGGAGCCAACATGGGTATCCAGATCCCGCTGTTGGTTATTGACCAGAGAGCCGTCTCGGTCATGTCTTCACGTCTCCCGAACCCTTAGGGTCTACACACTTAAGGTTCGGTGAAGTTAGGGTTGTATGAATATGAGTATGCAGCAAACTGAAAGTTGTTCGGAGTCCCAGATGAGATCCCGGACGTCACGAGGAGTTTCGGAATGGTCCGTAGGTAAAGAATTATATATAGGAAGTGTGGTTTAGGCCATCGGGAAAGCTTCGGGGTCATCCGGTATTGTACTAGGACCACCGGAAGGGTCCCGGGGGTCCACCGGGTGGGGCCACCTATCCCGGAGGGCCCCATGGGCTGAAGTGGGAGGGGAACCAGCCCCTAGTGGGCTGGTGTACCCCCCCCCTTGGGCCCCCCTGCGCGTAGGGTTGAAAACCCTGGGGTGGGGGGGCGCACCCCACTTGCCTTGGGGGGCACTCCACCCCCCTGGCCGCCGCCCCCCTTGGAGATCTGATCTCCAGAGCTGGAGCCCCCCCCCCCCAGGGGGCCTATATAAAGGAGGGGGAGGGAGGGCAGCCGCACCTAAGTCTTGCCGCCTCCCTCCCCCTGCTACACCTCATCCTCCTCCCGTAGTTGCTTGGCGAAGCCCTGCCGGAGCCCTGCTGCATCCACCACCACGCCGTCGTGATGCTGGATCTTCATCAACCTATCCTTTCCCCTTGCTGGATCAAGACGGAGGAGACGTCATGTAACGCCCCGGATCCGATGCGCCAGGTGTCTGCCAGTTATTTGCCGTTGTTGCCATGTCATTTGCTTGTGTGTTGCATTTTATCATGTCATCATATGCATTTCATTTTGCATACGTGTTCGTCTCATGCATCCGAACATTTTCCCCGTTGTCCGTTTTGCAATCCGGCGCTCCTATGTCCTCTGGCGTTCCCCTTTTGTCTCTCGTTGTGTGCGGGTGTTAAACGTTCTCGGAATGGATCGAGGTGTGCCAAGCGGACTTGGTATAGCACCGGTAGACCGCCTGTCAAGTTTCGTGCCATTTGGAGGTCGTTTGGTACTCCAACGGTTAACAGGGTAACCGTAAAGCCCCTCTCTCTTTGCATCCCAACATCCCTTCCAAACTGGCCCAAAACCCATCTAACTCCCCTCCATGCTCTCGGTCGTTCGATCACGATCGTGTGGGCGAAAACCGCTCCTCATTTGGACTCTCCTAACTCCCTCTACCTATATAAACGTCCTCCCTCTTCATTTTCGCGGATGCTTTCGTCCAAACCCTAGCTCCTTCCTCTTCCTCGCGCCGCCGGACATGCCCACCGCAGCCGGACATGTCCGCCCGTCCCCGCGCCGCCGCCCGCAGCCAGTGGCGCGCCGCCACGTGGCAGCCACCGCCTCCCACCACTGCGGGCCCGCCGAGCCCATCTGAGGCCCGCGCGGGCCCAGATCCGCCGCCGCCCGGCC